>NC_060267.1:52283949-52636215 GCF_021613505.1 Equus quagga
CTACAGGAGTATCTCAGGAACACCCATCCTTAATCTCCAGTTCTGGGTTCTCAGCTCCCCTAGGCAATGCACTGGCTGCCTAATTACCCAGCTGGCTGGCTTCTCCTAGGGTGATTCCCTCCTCATGGTGCAAACAAGGCCACAACATCGCACAGGAGGCTGTGACCACACCGCACCCCCCACCCCCCGGCCCTGTGCGCGCACACACACGCACATACACAAATGGAAGGAATGCCAGATGGTTGGGCTGTCAGAAAACACTGCTATTTGCAAAAGCTTGATCTGCCCTGGGGGAGAGGCAGGGAGAGGAGCATGCACCTTTGCTTTCTGACTTGGCCGCACAGGTTCAGGCCCTCCATCCCTCTGCCCAGAGCGGGGCCAAGACTGGTACAGGTTGAAATATATACTTGGACATCTTCTCATTTTGTCTTGTCACCATCATTATGTATCTGATGGCTGGATTGTCGGGGACATCAGGTAGGAGGAGCTGCTTTTCCAAAATTCAGATTCTGCTGCTGGCATCCTCTTGCTGGCCATGCTGTTTCCATATGATTAGGATGGAGCTCTGGGGACTTTGAGCTCTGAGCTGCCGCCTGGGACCACCTTGGGCTTTCATACTAATTATTTTCCAAGGCAGTTTACAGCTGGGTCATTTGTACACATATTTTTTCATGACACAATGCACCAGAGGGTTAACACTTAAAGGAAAAGGGGGTGGGGAATGGCTCTGCACAGGAATCCTATCTGGTTGTCCTCCCTGGTCCTGGAGGCTGCCCTCTGTTGGAAATCTGCTCCAGTGGGTCGGGAGCAGGTGAAACCTCAGATGGCCTCTAATGGCCCTGGGGTGGCTTTCTGGGGGAGGCGGGGTCTTAGGAGCATGTGAGTGATGGCTGCTTCTACGTGCTCACTCTCTCTCCATGTTGACTCTCCTCCTTTATATCCCTGTAGCGATTGATACCAAAGGCACTTTGTTTGGAGTTTCACGGAGCACAGGCTAGGCCATTTTCCCATGGGGCTCAGATCCAGACCACTTGAGAGGTCTATGTCTTGTGAGGGGATCTTGCCAGGTGGCTTGAAGTGCAAATTGCCCCACCCATCCTATAGGCATCATCACATACCAAGTGGATGCTGCGAAAACTTCTTCCATTTCTCAGTCACATAGTCTCTGTCGTAGGCGGGTGAGACTCCTTGTGCTGGCTGTTGAAAGGGATCCAAAAGTCCAACTGGATCTCCAGGGCTTTGACATTCTGCCCTTCCCCGCCACACCCCCCACCGCCTCCTGTTCTCTCACAGCCCGTGAGGTGTTCTTGAGGCCCTCCTTCCCCAGAAAGCTCAGCAAAGCCCAGAACATTGCCACGGAGCTTCTCTGAGGTGGGACCCCCTAGATGATTTAGTGGCCTATCGAGTGGATTTGGATTGTTTATTGGAAATACCCATTATTTATGGTGGCTCATGGCCCTAAAAGCATTGGCACAGGCTGTTTTTAGGAATAAGACTAATAAATAATAATCTGGCCCATGATTTATCAGTATGGAGGAAGGGAGCCACTCACTTCCAGTTGAAGCAAAGAGCTCTGAAGGGACTGGATTCTCTTTCCAGAGAAGTTGGAGGAAGTTCCTGTAGGGATTGGGGGATCTGTGTACAAAGAGTTCAAAGGAGATTATAAAAGAAAATCAAAGACACGTGCCTCTCCGTGCCTTATCCTTAATCCCCTTCCGGCCACATTTACAAGCTAAGTTTTCCAAATTTTCAGATCCTCAGACCTGATTACTTATTTTTCAGATGACATCAGTTTTAATTTCCTTATCCCCAAAATATTTAAAAGTGAGAGGCAAGATGCAGTTAAGTTACGATTGAATCGGCTGCCTCAGGCATACTGAGCAGAGCTCAAATTCCTATTGAAAAATTTCCCTCCCTCCCTCCTTTCTTTCCTTCCTTTCTTCCCCTCCTCTTCCCCCTCCCTCCTCCTTCTCTCTCTCTCTCTCCCCTCAGTCTCTGTCCTTTGTAACCCAGATACGACAGGACACCATGGGCAGTCTCTGTCCATGCCCCTGTGCCCATCTTGAAGCAGGACTCGGTCCTTCAGCACATGCCTCCCCAAGAACAAATCCAGGATTCCCTGCGCACTCGTAAGGAAAGCGGGTTTGAACGACTCTTTACTGAAGATTCTGTGGAGAGGCAAATGAGGGAGTCACACCACAAATTACACAGCCGAAGTTAATGAAAATTTCCACGGGGCATTTTGGGGCTGTCACCCGCTTACTTATGTTTCTTCTTCTTTGGCGGCAGCCACCTCGTCTCCCTCTCTGCCCTTCCCCTCCCATCGCACTGGCTCTAGCCTTTTCTGGGTCCTGCATCTAACTCGAACACCCGCATCTCTTGTCTTAAGAAGGGAAATTTAACTCTGCTTTGGGATCTCCCCTCTAGTATCTTCATACCCATTATTCTGCTCAACAGGCAAAGTTTCCTCCTTAGGATTTGCCCTCCTTGGAATGTGACAGGGAATTTTTAGTAGATGACAAATATTTTGTCAGTATTTCAAACAGTGTTTTTTTCACGTCATTCATTCCTTCGATAAGTGCGCATAGTAGAGTATATCTGACGACAGCTGTGGTCCTCCCAGAAGATGTCTCTCTCTGACCTTGCTCACTGTATAAAAAGCCATCCAAACTGCACGTGGTGGGGCCGGGGTGGGATGCGGGTCAGGGAGGTAATAGGGTTAGCAGCCACATGGGGGTTCGGAGTTATGAGATCTTAAAACTGAAGGTGACCTTAGAAATCAATGGCAGGCATCTCCACCTGGGCCGCGGAACTGTTTCCTTTAGTCGGGGGGAATAAGAATCAGACTGAAGAAGGGATGTGGATCTTGAGCTCAGGGAGGACCTGATAAGCACAAATCAACAGGGAGACGCTGCCCTCTTTGTAGGGGCAGGATTTGTAGAGGGGATGGAAAGGCCTTCAAGGTGAAGTTCTGAGGGGTGTTGCTAACATATGTAGATGAAGGAAGAACTAACAAGGGGCAGTGTTAACTGTAAATAGTAAGCACAAATCCTTATCCAGTGCTTATTGGGCGAGGCAGTGTGGGATTGCCCAGGACTGTGCATGGGCTCATGGGCTGTGTGTGTGTCCACCCAGGCGTGGCAGCAAGGAGAAAACCACAAGGCTGTCTACCAACTGAGAGATACTGTGGTAGACTTTTCCAGCTTTGTCTCCTATAGAATTATGAGGTTGTCTCCAGATTCCTTAGCAGGCAATGATTTGCTAGAGTTGCCTGGAGGACCTCAGGAAGCTTGGGCTGTGGTTCTGTGCGGATGGGGACAGGGGCCCTGTTGATTAAACTTTCCCAGCTCTGTGCTAGCAGTGTCAACCACCAGCCATGCCCTCCATTGATAGGTAGAAAGTGATCAGTAATCGACATGGAAATGATGCCCAGAGCCTCAGGGGGCTAGACATGGGAACAGACATCTGGGCATGGACGACCCAACTGTGTTGTTGAAAGCAAGGGTGCTGGACCTGTATGATGGTGAGGATGATGATGTTCGGGACAGGAGGAGCTATTGTTTTCTGAGGGCCACCGTGTACCACGCTCTAGGCTGAGTGCTTTAAAAGCACTACCATTGTGTCTTCAGGGCAACCCTATGAGGCCAGTGTCATTTTCATTTTTATATAACTTCTCTCCTCTAATTACTTTCTGCATTTGAGCTCAAATATGTCTGATGTTAAAATCTACACCTTACAACCATCTCTGTAGCAAAACAAAGCAAGCAAGTAATGCCTCCCCTCAACACACTGCTGAGCCACAAATAGGGTGACGGGGTGCTCTGTCTGTTCAGCATGGCCTGCCATGGCCTCCAGGGCTGTTTACCTACATATGTGCCCTAACGTGGGTTTCAGGATGAAGGGGCGCATGGAGAGTGAGCCAGTATTCAGTGTTACTGGCTCTGTAGGAGTGTTGCCATGTTTCTCAGGGCTCATGGGGACCAGGACAAGTGAGTACCTCTCATTTCCCCAGGTCCTTCCAGCCTCAGGGAGAAATCAAGGCCAGGATCACCATTGTGATAGTAGCCCTATAGGGTCTCTAAGTGTTCCCATTCTCATGTCCCCTCCCAGGGCCATGGGGCACCAGGGGCTCACGTCTTCCTCTTGCAGTGGCCTTAGTAGCCCTCTGCTCCTGCTTGGGCCACCGCTGATGCTGTTGGGCATCATCTCCTAATACTCAAGCAAATGAGTGAGGAGCTCACCGTGCTGGGTGGGGAAGCAGACCATAGAAATGCAGTATTCTTCTCCCCGGGAGCTTCTTCGGCCATGAGAGGGAGATGACACCTTGCTGCTCAGCGTAAATCTGGAAGAGACTTGGATGTTTGAAAAAGACTTTCACAGAGACTTGCTAAACGCAGCTCCTTGAAGGAAGTGGTGAATTCTTCATTCATCCAGTCATGGCACCTGGCACACAGCTGGTGCTCAATGAATAGAACAGTGACAGATCTTTCTTAGGTGCATCATGTTAGGCGGGGGGTGGAGGGTGGGGAGGTGAAAGAGGATGTGCGGTGTAAACATTAATCCATCAAAGATCCTGATTTCACAGTGTGGTGTAGTGGAAACTGTTTTTGGAGACCCACAGATCTGGGTTCAGATCTTACCTCTGTCACTTACTGACTGTGTGATCTTGAGCAAGCCTCTAACATCTCTGGGCCTTAGTTCCCTTTATCAGTGAAAGTGAGACATAATACAGTATTTCCCCTTATCCAGGGGCCATACATTCCAAAACTTCCAGTGGGTGCCTGAAACTGTGGACAGTACCAAACCCTATATATGCTATGTTTTTTCCCTATACAAACTTGTTTAAGGTGTGACAGCAAAACTAAAACAAATTTCTTTTTCCTTCTTCACAATTTTTTTTTAAAGACTGACCCCTGAGCTAATATATCTTGCCAATCTTCTTTTTCTTCTTCTTCTTTTTCTCCCCAAAGCCCCACAGTACATAGTTGTATATTCTGGTTGTGAGTGCCTCTGGTTGTGGTATGTGGGACGCCGCCTCAGCATGGCCTGATGAGCGGTGCAATGTCCACACCCAGGATTTGAACCTGCGAAACCCTTGGCCGCCAAAGTGGAGCACATGAACTTCACCTCTCACCTCACGGGGCCGGCCCCCCTGCTTCACAATTTTATGGGTTGAAGATTTGTTTTTGCTTTAGGAAGTATGGACACTTTAACTATGTTAATTCTTCCAATCCAGGAGCACAGAATATCTTTCCATTTCTTTGTGTCTTCTTTGATTTTTTTCAATAATGTTTTATAGTTTTCAGTGTACAGATCTTTCACCTCTTTGGTTAAGTTTATTCCTAAGTATGTTATTCTTTTTGTTGCAACTGTAGATGGGATTGCATTCTTAATTTCTCTTTCTGCTACTTTGTTGTTAGTGTTTAGAAACACAAGTGATTTTGTATGTTGATTTTGTATCCTGCAACTTGACTGTATTCATTTATTATTTCTAAAAGTTTTTTAGTGGATTCTTTACGGTTTTCAATATATAAAATCATGTCATCTGCAAAGAGTGACAGTTTCACTTCTTCTTTTCCAATATGGATTCCTTTTATTTCTTTTTCTTGCCTGATTGCTCTGGCTAGGACTTCCACTACTATGTTAAATAAGAGTGGTGACAGTGGGCATCCTTGTCTGGTTCCTGTTCTTAGAGGGATAGCCTGATTGTTCTGGCTCAGACTTCCACTACTGTGTTAAATAAGAGTGGTGAAAGTGGGCATCTTTATCTGGTTCCTGTTCTTAGAGGGATGGTTTTCAGTTTTTCTCCGTTGAGAATGATATTTGCTGTGGGTGTGTCATATATGGCCTTTATTATGTTGAGATATTTTCCTTCTATACCCATTTTATTTAGAGTTTTTATCATAAATGGATGTTGTATCTTGTCAAATGCTTTCTCTGCATCTATTGAGATGATCATGTGGTTTTTATTCTTCATTTTGTTAATGTGATGTATCATGTTGATAGGTTTGTGGATGTTGAACTATCCTTACATCCCTGGAATGAAACCCACTTGATCATGATGTATGATTTTTTTTTAAGATTTTATTTTTTCCTTTTTCTCCCCAAAGCCCCCCAGTACATAGTTGTATATTCTTCGTTGTGGGTCCTTCTAGTTGTGCCATGTGGGACGCTGCCTCAGCGTGGTTTGATGAGCAATGCCATGTCCGCGCCCAGGATTTGAACCAACGAAACACTGGGCTGCCTGCAGCGGAGCGCACGAACTTAACCACTCAGCCACGGGGCCAGCCCCTGATGTATGATCTTTTTAATGTATTGTTGTATTCAATTTTCTAGTGTTTTGTTGAGGATTTTTGCATCGATGTTCATCAGTGATATTGGCCTGTAATTTTCTTTTTTTGTGTTGTCCTTGTCTGGTTTTTGGTATCAGGATAATGTTGGCTTCATAGAATGAGTAAGGAAACCTCTCCTCCTCTTCAATATTTTGGAAGAGTTTGAGAAGGATAGGTATTAAGTCTTCTTTGAATGTTTGATAGAATTCACCAGGAAAGCTATCTGGTCCTGGACTTTTATTTTTTGGGAGGTTTTTGACTACTGTTTTGATCTCCTTACTGGTCATTGGTCTATTCAAATTCTCTACTTCTTCGTGGTCCAGTTTTGGAAGGTTGTATGTTTCTAAGAATTTAGCCGTTTCTTCTAGATTATCCAATTTGCTGGTATATAGCTTTTCATAGTATCTCTTATTATCTTTTGTATTTCTGAGGTTTACATTGTAATTTCTCCTCTTTCATTTCTGATTTTGTTTATTTGAGCCTTCTCTCTTTTTTTCTTGGTGAGTCTAGCTAAGGGTTTGTCAATTTTCTTTATCTTTTCAAAGAACCAGCTCTTGGTTTCATTAATTTTTTCTATTGTTTTTTAGTCTCTATTTCATTTATTTCTGCTCTGATTTTTTTATTTCCTTTCTTCTCCTGATTTTGGGCTTTGTTTGTTCTTCTTTTTCCAGTACCTTTAGATGTGCTGTTAGATTGTTTATTGGGGATTTTTTCGTCTTTGTTGAGGTTGGCCTGAATTGCTATAAACTTCCCCCGTAGAACAGCTTGTGGTGTATCCCATAGATTTTGGCATGTCACGTTTTCATTTTCATTTGTCTCTAGGAATTTTTTTATTTCTCCCTTGATTTCTTCATTGACCCAATCATTGTTCAGTAGCACTTTGTTTAATCTCCACATTTTTTTGGCTTTTCTGATTTTCTTCCTGTAGTTTATTTCTAGTTTCATACCTTTGTGGTCAGAAAAGATGCATGGTATTATTTTGATTTTCTTAAATTTATTGAGATTTGTTTTGTGGCCTAATATGTGGTCAGTCCTGGAGACTGTTCCATGTGCATTTGAAAAGAATGTGTATTCTGGGTTTTTTGGATGGAATGTTCTATATATATCCACTAAGTCCATCTGGTCAAATGTGTCATTTAAGGCCAGTGTTTCCTTATTGATCTTCTGTTTGGATGATCTATCCATTGGTGTAAGTGGAGTGTTAAAGTCTCCTACTATTATTGTGTTACTGTCTATTTCTCCTTTTATGTCTGTTAGTAATTGCTTTATATATTTAGGTGCTCCTATGTTGGGTGCATAGATATTTGCAAGTGTAATATTCTCTTATTGGATTGTTCCCTTTATCATTATGCAGTGCCCATCTTTGTCTCTTGTTACAGTTTTTGTTTTAAAGTCTATTTTGTCTGATATAAGTATTGCTACCCCTGCTTTCTTTTCTTTGCCATTTGCATGGGATATCTTTTTCCATCCTTTCACTTTCAGTTTGTGAGTGTCTTTAGGTCTGAAGTGTGTCTCTTGTATGCAGCATATATATGGGTCTTGTTTCTTTCTCTAATTTGCCACCCTATCCCTTTTGATTGGAGCATTTAGTCCACTGACATTTAAAGTAGCTATTGATAAATGTGTATTTATTGCCATTTTGTTACTTTTTTTTTCCTGGATGTTTTAGTAGTTCTTCTCTGTTCCTTTCTTTTTCTCTTGCTCTCTTCCTTGTGGTTTCATGACTTTCTTTAGTAATGTTTTATTTCTTTTATCTTACTTATTTATTATAGGTTTCTGATTTGTGATTACCATGAGGATCCTATATAATATTCTATGTATATAACAGTCTATATTGAGTTGATAGACTCTTTAGCTTGACCTCTTTCTAAAAGCTTTACTTTTTCACTCCCCTCCTCCCACATTTTATGTTTTTGAAATCATATCTAATCTCTTGTTTTGTGTGTCTATCCATTACCCTCTTATCATTGAAATAGGTAATTTTAGTACTTTTGTCTTTTAACCTTCATATTATCTTCACAGGTGGTTGATCTGTTACCTTTACTATATTTTTACATATATCAGTGATTTTATTGCCTGGTTTTTTGGGAGATTTTCTTGATAACTTTTTTATCCCTATTTGTGGTCATTGCTTTCCTGCTTAAATAAATCCCTTCAGCATTTCTTGTAGAACTGGTTTCTTGATGATAAACTCCTTTAATTTTTGCTTGTCTTTGAAGCTCTTTATTTCTCTTTCCATTCCCAATGACAACCTTGAGGGATAGAGTATTCTTGGCTGTAAGTTTTTTCTTTTTAGCACTTTAAATATGTCATGCCATTCTCTTCCTGCCTGTAGGGTTTCAGCTGAGAAATTTGCTGATAGCCTTATAGGCTTTCCTTTGTATGTCACTTGTTGCCTTTCTCTTGCCATTTTCAGGATTCTCTCTTTATCTTTAATTTTGGACATTTTAATTCATGTGTCTTGGTGTGGGCCTCTTTGGGCTTATCTTGTTTGGAGCTCTCTGTGCTTCCTGTACTTGGATGTTTGTTTCCTTCCTTAGGTTAGGAAAATTTTCAGCTATTATTTCTTCAAATAAATTTTCTGCCCCTTTATCTCTCTCTTCTCCTTCTGGGATACCTATAATACGAATATTAGTGCACTTTATATTGTTCCAGAGTTCCCTTAGACTGTTCTCATTCTGTCTAATCCTTTTTTCTTTTTTCTGTTCAGCTTGGGTGATTTCCTCCAGTCTTTCATCTAGCTCGCTGATCCATTCTTCTGTATCTTCTACTCTGCTATTGAGTTCTTCTAGTGAATTTTTCATTTCCAGTATTGTATTCTTCATTTCTGATTGGTTCTTTTTTATGTTTTCCAGTTCTTTGTTGATGAGCTCCCTGTGTTCATCCAGTCTTCTCCCAATATCTGTGAGCATCCTAATGAGTTTCTGTTTGAACTCTTTGTTGGATAGGTTGCTTATTTCTGTTTCATTTAGTCCTTTTTCTGAGGTTTTGTCCTGTTCCCTTGGTTGGAATGTATTCCTTTGTCTCTTCATTATGCCTCTTTCTCTGTGCTTATATCTATGTATTAGGTGAGTCGGCTATGTCTCCTGATCTTGGGGAAGTGGCCTTATGTAAGAGATGCCTTTTGAGGCCCAGCAGTGTGCTTCCCTCTCATCACCAGTCTAAATGATCCAGAAGTGACCCCTTTGTGGGCTGCTTGTGTCCTTCTGCTGTGGCAGGGTTGCTCTTAATGTGGATACCCAGGGAGTCTAGTCTTTCCTTCCCTGGCCAGCTGTTTGTAAATCCAGTTTGGGGAGCCTCAGCACCATTGGCTACAAGGTCTAACAGCACACTTCTGTTGCAGTTTTCCTTCTAATTGGGTAGGTACCCAGTGTAGCTTGTTGCTAGGCTCAGGGGCTTACAGTTGCTATAGGTCTCAAGCCTACAAGGCTATTGTCAGTTCTCTTAGGAGTGCAGCCGAGTGGGGCTGGCCCTAGGCATGGGAGCACTCAATTGTTTCAGGTTTTGGAAGGTGGGGCTCATCCTTTTTATAGCTATTTGTGAAGCACAGCTGTTCTGCCACTGATAAGCCTCACTCCTCACAGGACCACACACACTGTCAACACAGTCCTGGTCTGTGCACACTTCCAAACCCCCTGGAGCATACCCTGACACCCCTTTGCAGAAGCCCCCACCTCTCCACCAATGTCCCCCACAGTTCACCTGGTCCTCACACAGGCCACAGAGGCGGACACACTTGCCTGCCTGTAGAGGATCAAGATACCCAGTCAATGCAGGCCAACAAGTAGCCTGAGGGCTTGCTGTTGGGTAGCACTGGTCCCTAGGGCTGGCTGCTTGCCCTGGCTGAACTGGATTAAATCTATGCTCTAGTAGACCCCCTGGGCTAAAAGGCCAGGGGGAGAATTTCAATGGTGTCTGCCGGGGTTTGTGTCAGCACGCCTGGACCAGGTCACAACAATGGCCACCTCCCAGTCTCTCCTCTCACTGAGATGCACCCAGAGCCCACCAGGTGAGTGTCTTTTCACCAAAGGACTGTCAGCCTTCTCTCCAGTGATTTTAGGTTGCTGAGATGGTGAGTTTGTGTGTGAGCCCTTTAAGACCTGGGTCTTTTCGTCTTTCATCCAATAGCTTTTCTAGGGGTATCCCTGCTGCAGTTAATAGCCAATGAAGCCAGATAGTAAGACCTTCGTCTCAGTTGTGCTGAGTCTGAAGGATGCTTATAGCCATATTGGCCCCTGCTCCAGACCTCAGTCCTCCAGGGAGGGCTTCGTGCCTTAGGGTGGCTCCTGCTTGGCCCGCTGAGAAACTCTGCTGCTCCTGAAGGTGACTTTTTTCTCTCCAGCAGGAATTTCTGCCTCTTCCACCTTAGTCAGGACTGTCCCTTGTTGTGGGGGTTCTGTTTATCCAGTTTTCAGTTTTCTATCCAGGGTAATTTTTCCAAAAATAGTTGTAACCTGGTTGTGTTCTTGGGAGGAGATGAGTTTAGAGGCTGCTTATGCTGCCATCTTGATGAGATCTCTATTGTGATTTTTAAAGGGCATGGATATAGGTAATTAATGTACAGAAATATAAAATACTGTAGAAGAAAACACAGAGAGATTACCAGCTGAAGGCATCTGGGGAGGCTTCAGGAAGGAGATTATGGGTAACATTTGATCTGGATGTTAAAGGATGTGAAGGATTTGTGTATGAAGAGATGGGTCAAGGAAGGGCATTCAAGAGGAGGCCACAGGGCCTTATGGCCACTTTTCTAATAATTCCTACAAAACTGTCTGTGATTCAGGTGGGCACACAAGTCAGGCGGGTCTACACACTGGTCTCATCTGGACACACAACTCGCTGGCTGGTATGAGCCCAGCTCTTTGGCCCTGTGCTCAGCACGCTTTCAAGCTATATTTATCAGTGCACGTGATGCAAGATCAGTATTTTCCTTCTACCACTGAAGAGTGTGGCCCAGTAATGTCTTATCTTTGCCAAGCTATTTTTTATGGTCCATGGAGACACCACTAAGCACTCTGCACATCTGTCCACTGGAGCATGCCCTGGATCTCGAGTCTTCTGAAGGCACTGCTGAAGTTTCTGCTCATTGTTTCTCAGAGTCCTTTTAGAGAGCATTGACTGACTCCTCTGCTTGGACCTGATGGAACACACCAGCTCTATGAGCCCCAGTTTGAGACATTAGGCTCAGGCTGCATTTATTTCACTCATCTGATGATCCTTCATCATTTGAGTCAATGAACTATCCAGAGCACATGCAGATGAGTACTTGCCAGCTAAAAATGAAGGAGAAGAGAATGAGGAACAATGCCATGGTGCCCAAGACAAGTCTTTACTGCTTCTTGACTCTAGTTCAGTGGTGAACAAGCCTTTTCAATCAGGGACCTTTGTTCAAGTAAAATCTTATAGAACTGGCAATTATACAGTAAAAGTGAATTCCCCTTGATGAAGCAGCCGGGGTGGGAGGAAGTTCTGCTTGCTCAGACTCCTCTTTGAGGCGCACAGTGTGAAACCATGGCTTGAGTGGATAAGAGAAAGGAAGTGAAAGGAGAAAGGTGATGATCATATGTACCGTTGGCCTTCTGTAGCCTGGTAAGCCATTTGGGACCTTCTAGATGAGTTCAATTGTAATGTGCCAGGAAGATGGATCTCTTGGTTTCTACTCTGAAGGAGTAAGCTGAGAGACAATGGCTCATGTCACGGGGTCAAAACTCTGGAGAAGTAAGAAATTTGTCTTTCAGTGTTATCAACTTTGCTCTTCTCTTTCAGAGGTTCCAAAAACAGAACAGACTTTTGAAGAGCGTCTGATACTCAAAGCTTTCTTGCTAAAGTTTGTCAATGCCTACTCGCCCATCTTCTACGTGGCCTTTTTCAAGGGGAGGTGAGTATATTAGTGTCATACATGGAAGAGCAATTGGTCACTAATACTGAGTCCTCCATTACAGTCAGCCTGTCCCCATTGTTAATTCACATCCGCAGCCCCATTCCCCACTCCCATCCCCACCTGGCTGTTCATGAAGCAGTGGCATTAGCACTAAATCGTTTTGGATTAGTGGCTTCAGATTCTGATAAACATGGAGCCTTTAAAGGGATTTGGTTTTGGGCTCTGCAGGGCTAGTCTTAGAATAATTTGTGTCTCCCATCTTTGAGGATGAGGGGAGAGGGAATTTCACGTATAGCCAGTGACTCTTAGGTCTTGCAATGCAATTCTGATGCTAACTGCCTAGAGTTAGTGCAGGCTTCACCGATTAAGGGCACAGTCTTCCATAAGGCTGCCCTCACTTCAGACATTGGCTGCAAGCTCTGGGGTTCCCAGGCCACTAATGATTCTGACCAACTGGCTACAACCAGTAACCCTTTAGGTTTGATAATTCACTAGAACAACTTACAGAACTCAGGAATGTGCTATGCTTAAAATTACAGTTTTGGGGCCGGCCCAGTGGTTAAGTTCACATGTTCCACTCTGGTGGCCCGGGGTTCACCAGTTCGGATCCCAGGTGCAAACCTACGCACTGCTTGTCAAGCCGTGCTGTAGCAAGTGTCACACATATAAAGTAGAGGAAGATGGGCATAGATGTTAGCTCAGGGCCAGTCTTCCTTAGCAAAAAGAGGAGGATTGGCTGTAGGTGTTAGCTCAGGACTAATCTTCCTCAAAAAAAAATTATAGTTTTGCTATAGCAAAGGGATACAAATCCAAACCAGCAAATAGGAGAGGCACATAGGGCAAGGTCTGGTAGGGTCTTAAAAAGAGGCTTCCATGTCCTCAGGGTGTGTCAGCTTCCTGGCTCATCAATGATCAATGTATACCACCAAGCAGGAAGCTCATCCAAGCTTCAGTGTCTGGAGTTTTTATTGGGTTCCGTTATGTAGGCATGATTGATTGAATCATTGGTCATGTGATTGAACTCCATCTCCAGTCCTCCACCCCTCCCTTGAGGTCAGGCTGCTTTTGCTTAACTCAAAGCCCCAACTCTCTAATCACATGGTTGGTTTTTCCGGCATGGCGTCCCCCATCTTGAATGATCTCATTAGCATAAACTTAGGTATAGTTCCAGGGACCAACCATGAATAACAAAGACACTCCTCTTGGGAAACTCTAACGATTTAGAGGCTCCTCCAGGAACCAGGGACAAGGGCCATTCAAATTCTTTATTCTACAATAGATCTGGAAGTAAAATCCCTTCTGATAAATATTTTTCATGGTCAGGTCAGTTGGCTACCTATAAGGAGATTTCCCCATAGGCATCAACTATGTTAGGAAAGCTTCGCCAGAACTAAAAGCTCATCAACCAGGCACTGATAGCAAGAACTGTCATCATCTACATTTGATAATTTCTCATCAATGTGTTTGTGACCCAAAACATAGTCCCCTTCCTAGGACCTCTGCCCTTGACGCTCATGAAATTATAGTAGCAGAGAAACTGTCCGTATTAATGATTATATACTTCTTTGTTGTTTTCCAGGATTTAACATCAGTAGCAAACTGCATAGGTATGATATTCCAGGCCAAAAAAAAAAAATAGAGTCCTGACCCTTAGATAAACTTGTCATATGTTGAAAGTCTTATCAACAGCACACTGCAGTCTGCAGTAACTGTTGTAATAAGACGCGTGGAAAAAGTGTTAGGGGGACACTTAATTATGAACAAAGACAAGAAGACTTTGCAGAGAAGGAAAGATTTAAGCTGAGCCTCAAATAGATGAGCAGTATTTCAACAGGTGGACAAGGGATGACATTTGAATTCAGTAGGATTCATCTGATTACCTGTCTCTTACCTTTCTCCTTCCCCCTCCTGCCCAGTCTTCTTATCCCCCAATAAAATAGACACTTAGGTCTTAGAAGAGGAACGAGGTAGGCTTCTTCCATTCCTTTGAGTATTTTCAGTAAGAAGTCTAGATTTTTCTTTTCTGACCCCAGGAATCTCCAATTGCAACTTTAGACCATCTTATCCTTCATTTCCTGGGAAATCAGATGCCCTCACCGAGGCGTTGCAATCAGGACTCAATTCTTGACACCAGTTAAGGGAAAAAGGTACACAGACAGTATACTTAGAGATAATCCAAACTCCATTGTCTTTAGGCTCAGAAGTTATCACACACACACTCACACACATGCACGCACACACAGACATTTGTGACCTTTCCAGCCCCACAGTAGCCCCATCCTCAGCCCCTATCCCTTGGAATTTGACTTGGTTAAGAGGTGAGCCCTAGATGTTATAGGTGATTGTTAGCTGATGACAGGGTATGAATTCCTGTCCCTGGGTGATTTAGCACCCGCCCTGGCAGTACTTTCCTAGAGGACGTTGGGCGATGGCTATTCCACTCAGAAGATATACATACCCTCAAGCAGTCCTGACTTTCTCTTTCCCTAACTCTTCCCCCACTTCTCGATTTCAGGTTTGTGGGCAGACCTGGAAGCTATGTTTATGTGTTTGATGGTTACCGCATGGAAGAGGCAAGTACAGCCACTGGTGTTTCATGCATGGCTAGTGGTTTGTAGGTGCGCCTGCTCCCCCAGTCCCATCCTTATCCCCACTGCAGCATGGTTTAGTTCACATCCTTGCTTCTCTGAGCTCCACTTGATCTAACTGCTTATTCCTTTATCTTCTCCTCCCTGCAGTGTGCTCCAGGGGGCTGCCTCATGGAGCTCTGCATTCAGCTCAGCATCATCATGTTGGGAAAGCAATTGATCCAGAACAACATCTTCGAGATCGGAGTCCCGTATGTAATGAACACTTCTCATTCTCCTCCTTGCTGTCAGGGCCTAGCCCAGCAGTGCCAGACTTTCAGCAGGATTTTTATGGCTTCTCCTCTTCTAAGATAGCTTGGCTATTTACTCCTCTGTCCACTTGCCAGTAACTTTCCCATGATGCAGGGCTCCTCCCACAAGCCTTGTTTGCCAATCTGGTTTGGGCTGTTTCAGGCTTACTTGCTTAATTACACATAGCAAGTAAGTGGCAGAGCAAAGAATCATGTATCTCTGACCTCAAGGTGCATAGCATTGTTGTAAGTATAGTTGACATACGATATTATATTAGTTTCAGGTGTACAATATAGAGATTCAACATTTACATACATTATGAAATGATCACCACAATAAGTCTAGTTACCATCTGTCACCATACAAAATTAATACAATGTTATTGACTATATACCCCATGCTGTACATTACATCCCTATGATTTATTTATTTTACAACTGGAAGTTTGTACGTCTTAGTCCCCTTCACTTGTTTTGCCTGCCTCCCCACTCACTCCCCTCTGGCAACCACCAGTTTGTTCTCTATGAGTCTGTTTCTGTCTTGTTTTGTTTGTTTATTTTGTTTTTTTAGATTCCACACATAAGTGAAATCATAAGGTATTTGTCTTTCTCTGTCTGACTTATTTCACTTAGAATAAGACCCTGTAGGTCCATTCATGTTGTCCAAAATGGCAAGACTTTATTCACTTTTATGACTGAGTAGTATTCCATTGTATGTATATGCCACAACTTCTTTATCCATTCATCTATCAGTGGGCACTTAGGTTGCTTCCGTATCTTGGCTATTGTAAATAATGCTGCAGTGAACATAGGGGTGCATATCTTTTCAAATTAGTGTTTTCATTTTCTTCAGATAAATATACAGAAGTGGAATCCTGGATTGTATGGTAGTTCTATTTTTAATTTTCTCACTTAACTGTCAAGTTTTCCCAGCACCATTTATTGAAGAGACTGTCTTTTCCTTGTTATATATTCTTTCCTTTGTCATAGATTAATTGACCATATAAGTGTGAGTTTATTTCTGCACTCTCTATTCTGTTCCATTGATCTATGTGAATATTTTTGTGCCAGTACCATACTGTTTTGATTACTACAGCTTTGTACTACAGTTTGAAATCAGGAACATTATTATTTTCAGCTTTGTTCTTCTTTCACAAGATTGCTTTGGCTATTCAAAGTCTTTTGTAGTTCCACACAAATTTTAGGATTATGTATTCTAGTTCTGTGAGAAATACCATTGGTATTTTAATAAGGATTGGCTTGAATCTGTAGATTGCTTTGGAGAGTTATGGACATTTTAACAATATTAATTCTTCCAATCCATGAGCATGGTATACCTTTCATTTGTGTCATCTTCAATTTCTTTCATCAATGTCTTATAGCTTTCAGAATACAGGTCTTTCACCTCTTTGGTTAAATTATTCCTAGATATTTTATTCTTTTTGATGTAATTGTAAATGAGATTGTTTTTTTTCTTTTTCTTTCTTCCTTCCTTCGTTCCTTCGTTCCTTCGTTCCTTCCTTCCTTCCTTCCTTCCCTCCTTTCCTTCTTTCCCTCTTTCCTTCCTTCCTTCCTCTTCCTCCCCCCCTTCTTTTTTGGTGAGGAAGATTGGCCCTGAGTTAACATCTGTTGCCAATCTTCCTCTTTTTGCTTGAGGAAGATTGTTGCTGAGCTAGCATGCATGCCAGTCCTCCTCTGTTTTGTCTGTGGGACATTGCCACAGCATGGCTTGATGAATGGTGTGGAAGTCCACGCCCTGGATCTGAACCTGTGAAACCTGGGCTGCAGAAGTGGAGAACTGGAACTTAATCACTACACCACTGGGCCAGCCCTGGGATTGTTTTCTTAATTTCTCTTTCTGATATTTCATTATTAGCATATAGAAACACAACAGATTTTTGTATATTAATTTTATATCTTGCGACTTTACTGAATTCATTTATTAGTTCTAATAGTTTTTTTGTGATGTCTTTAGGGCTTTCTATTTATAGTATCATGTCATCTGCAAATAGTAACAGTTTTACTTTTTCCTTTCTAATTTGGATGCATTTTATTTCTTTTTCTTGTCTGATTTCTGTGGCTAGGACTTCCAATACTATGTTGAATAAAAGTGGGCATTCTTGTCTTGTTTGTGATCCTAGAGGAAAAGCTTTCAGCTATTCTTAGTTGACTATGATGTTAGCTACAGGTTTGTCATATATGGCCTTTATTATGTTGAGGTATTTTCCCTCCATACCCACTTTGTTGAGAGCCTTTTTTTTTTTTATCATAAATGGGTGTCAAATTTTGTCAAATGCTTTTCCTGCATCTATTGAGATGATCCTATGATTTTTATACAATGTTTTATTAATGTGGTATATCATGTTGATTGATTTGTGAGTGTTGAATCATACTTACATCCCTGGAATAAATCCCACTTGATCATGGCCTATGATCCTTTTAATGTGTAATGTTGAATTCAATTTGCTAATATTTATTGAGGATTTTTGCATTTGTATTCATCAAAGATATTGGCCTATAATTTTCTTTTTTTATAGTATCTTTGTCTGGTTTTGGTATCAAGGTAATGCTGGTCTAATAAAATGAATTTGGAAGTATTACTCCCTCTATAATTTTTTAGAATAGTTTGAGAAGGATAGGTATTAACTCTTATTTAAATGTTTGTTAGGATTCACCTGTGAAGCTGTCTGGTCTGGGACTTTCATTTGTTGAAAGAGTTATGATCATTGATTCAATTTCATTACTAGTAATAGTCTGTTCAGATTTTTATTTCTTCCTGATTCAGTCTTAGAAGATTGTATGTTTTTAGGAATTTATCCATTTCTTCTAGGTTGTTCAATTTGTCATGCATGATTGTTCATAGTAGTCTCTTACTATCCATCCATAAAATTTTATGTGCTGTCTGTCCTCTCAGTGAATAAGTAAAGGAATCTTTCAGTGTGGTAGACAGATGAATATGAAAGCTCGAAACATAATGTAATCATTTAGAAAAATCTCTAAGAAATTGTGGAATATATGATCTTAGGAGGGGAAGGATACCTAGTTGATAAAACAGAATGGATTTTCATGTGGATTCTCTCTTCCTTCCCTCCCATGTAGTTTTACAAATTTTATAGAAGAACTTCTTTCAATTAAGTTTCGCATTGAGATAGTCATGAAAATGAACACTGACTCACAGGCATTGAACCTAAAAGAAAAGAGGATACAACAAATGAAAATCTACCCTCAGGTCAAAGGAAAATGTAACCCCCGCTGCCTTTCATTTATATTGCTTTTTGGTGTTAAAAAGAGTCTGTTTCAGGGGATATTTTCAGCCAGCCTGGCATTAGCGAGCCAGGGAAGAACACAGATGATTGGGGGTAACTCTTATAGGCTGGGCCACTTCTGTTTAGGAGGGTAGGATGGACAATGTATACCAGGCCCAGGGTTGTTTGCAAATCCCTTGCAAGGCTAATTCTTCTCGGATGCAATCATCAGACAGTCCCCATAGGAGTAGGTGAAGATACTGCTACACACTCTATATCCCTCTTGGAGATTTATTATTCACATTATATTAATGGTTCTGAGAAGTTCTGCAATAAAGACATTTATATAATTTCTTTCTTTCCAATTGTATTTGTTCATGCTATTGGCCACGGTTCTTAGCTGCAGACATCGGAATTCACGCTGGCTAGTTTAAGCAGCAAAGGGATTTAAGAATAATAAGTGGCTAACAGAATATTCTTTAAGGGCCAGAAGGCCAGACTCTGAGCTACAATAATCAGGAATAATACGATCCACACTGCAGGAGGGCTTGCAGGGAATACCACTGCCTCCATATCTTGGCTCATATGGCTCATATATTCAAAGATGAGAATTGCATACCAAAGAGCCACATCCACAAAAACTGCAGTCTGAGCCTAACCAGCTGTCTGCATCAGCTTGGGCTGCTATAACAAAATAACACAGATGAGGTGGCTTAAGCAGCAGACATTTACTTTTCATAATTCTGGAAGCTATGAAGTCCAAGATCAAGGTGCCAGCAGATTTGGTTCTTGTTAAGGGCCGCCGTCTCACTGTGTGCTCATGTGGCCTCTTTGTGTGTGCATGGAGAGAGCGAGCTCTGGCATCTCTTCCTCTCCTTTAAAGACACTAATCTCATCATGGGGGGTCCCATCCTCCTGAGCTCTTCTAAACCCCATTACCTACCAAAGGCCCCAACTCCTAACTTTAGGAGTTAGGGCTTGACGTATGAATTCTGGAGGGAACACAAATGTCCAGTCCATACCACCAGCCTCTCTGTTTTCTTTAACTTATATGTAAGATTTATATTCAATTAAATAAAGAATTATATATAAGAAGCAGCCCTTATCTTCTCAGAGCTTAGTTTTTTAGTTTGGGAGACAAAATAGACTACATGTGACTGCATTCTCTCTATGTGGTACAAACTCAGAATTCAGAGTAAGCAAAGGTCAGGCCACGAGCAGTTAAAGAAGGTTTTGTAAGCAGAAGGGTTTCCTCCAGGCTCTGTCTGTGTCTTGAAAGAAGACTGCCACCATCATATGTAACAAGTTGATCTACCATTATTTTGTTTAAAGAAGCAATTTCCCTTGGGTGTGGATATATTTTCTAAACAAACAACAGACTGAGTCGAGCTTATCAAAACACTTCCTGACCCAAGTGGGCTACAGATGGAGAAAGCAAGGCCCAGAGAGATGGCGGCTCCCTGCCCAAAATCTTAGGGCATTCCAGGGTCATGGCAAAGGCAAGAGCCCACAATCTCTCTCAATCTATTTAAAGGTTGCTGAGTCCTAAGCTCCTTGGGTTGAATGGAACCATTGGAGGATATATGATCCAACTCCTTTCTCCATGGAAATCTATACCAGACTCACTGCTTCCATGGGGGGCTGTAACTGTCTGAAAGGTCCCCAGAAAAAGCTATTGTTTGGTCTTCCTCAGAAACACACTTACAGAGCTAAAGTTATAGTGGAGAAAATTTAGTTTACCTAGAAGGAAAAACCCTTTTTAATGAGAGCCCTACTTCAAGGAAGGAGAATCCTTAGTATTCGCTCATAACACTTTGCCATCCCCATCCTCAGAATGGGTCTCATCAATACCAAATGTTAATTAGACTGAATGCTTAGGGTGTTTTTCTGCCCCCACACTGGGACAATCTCAGGTGACACTTGGGCATACGCTTTTCTTGGAAGAGGATTGGTGAGGACATTGGTGTCTGGGCGACTCATTCCACCACTCTATGTAAGTTAGCCTCTAGTCATCACTCAGCAAATCACCAATCTTGAGAAACTCAACCCTCTGAAACTGTGCCCTGTTCCCAACTTTATGACTGAAAGTCGCTCAGTGATAGTCACCAAACAAAGCTGGTGAAGCACATGGTCGCTCTTCTCTAGGAGCTTACCATCTCAGAGAGATCACATTTGTTATGGACAAACATCCAGGAAATATACAGACCAAAAAAGATGCACCAAAGCCACATCTGGCCCCTTTGAAGCTGTGACACCAGCCCTTCCACTGCTGCTACAAAGGAAAGTCTCCATTCCCTTTCAAACATCTGGAGAAGACACTTGTCCTTCCAGTACATTGCTGTTCTGCTCTGGACGGAATTGTATACGGCTTGTGGGCGTGAGATGCCCTTTTTTCATTCGTGGACATCTGCTCTACCACTTAGCCCATCTACTCTGGACCCAGAAGCCTTTTATGGAGTGTGAGAGAGGCAAGAACTCAGGCATATGTTTGGACAGTGTGTTGGCATGTTCCTCACCCATCAACTCCATCGCTTCCATAACAGATTCACATGGCTGTTTGCCTTGAAGGCTGAATTTTCTTGCTTATGCCTGATGTGTGTTTAATATGCCACATTTTAACTGATGGCAATTACATGTTAACTCATAAATCTGTGAGCCCGTCACTTTTTTAAGGCTCACTGTCCTCATCTCTTGATGAACACGATGGCATTGTCATCATCTCTATGGTGCTCTCGTTTTAGTGCTAGTGTTCTATGAATCTCTCTTCTATTCAATTAAACTAGTCACTGCTGATGTCAAATACAGGTCATTTCTATTTCAAAAGACTTTTTTCTCATTTTAGTTTCTAGTCTGCTCAAGGACACATAGTTGTGTAGTTAAATTCAGGGATGTAGAGCTAAAGTTCATCCACCTTCAAGACCAAGGCCTTTCATCCCCAACGTTCTCTGTCATTCTACAGGTTGGGTTTGGAGTTTGGTCACATGAAATTACTATGATTATGATTATTGGATCTTTCACTCCCTACTCAGAGCCCACTCTCAATAGATTAGACCAGTCCAATCCAGAGTTCAACCACCTGGTAATATCCTTGTGTAGGACACAGCTGAGAAACATAAAAGAAGCAAGAAAAAAAAGAAGTCTTTCATAGTCAAATAAGAAATGACAGTTGAGCCTGACAGTGAGGAAAGAGTAGTATAAATTATAAAAATTAGACTCACTGGAGTGGTGGGGGTAGCACATCTGTGTACGGCAGAGATTGTCAACACATCTGGGTTTCAATCCAGGCATTATGATATACTTACTGTGTGACCTTGGGAAAGTTGTTCTAGAAGGATTTTCATCCAACATGGTTATGTAAAAGTGCAGTTTGGGTCTATGCCCAGCCATCTAGAAAATAGAAAATATGGACATCTGAGAAAAGAAGAGCCATTCTTGGGCGCTACAGGTAGCCAAGGTGTTACTGAGTGTCATTGGCTTTTGTGTTTACAAATGGGGCTTTCCAAGTGTTTCAAGTCCAAGGACTGAGACAGTAAAGACCACCTCAAGAACACTGCTTTCTCTTCTGTTCTGGGCCTAATGGCTTTCGGTTCACAGTGTAGCTCTTATGTCCTTCAGAGCCTGCATTAAAGTTTTTCCTCAAGGAGATAAATATTAACCTTAAAGGCAAGACTTGATTTTTAAAAATTGAAGCAAGACTGAGGAGTTATGTAGGTGATCATACTAGATAAGAATATTTGGGGTAAAAAAAATAGGATAATGTAATACGGTTATAAGATTGACCATCTTTAGAGTTATCATCTACTTCTGACAGCAATTTTCTAAGATTCTTCCAAAGAAAAGTTTAAAATGTTAGAGACCATTGAGTTGACCTTTTCAGTACGTCAGGTAGTCAGCTATAATTTATCTAGCTCCCTGCCAGTGCAACATTCTCATTAGATTCTGTGTGCATGTATGTGTGTGTGTGTGTGTGTGTGTTGCAGAAAGTACCACAACTACAATTCTGATGGCTTTGAGAATCTTACAGTCCAGGAGGCTTCTTGAATCAGATTGTTTCCCCGTCTTCAGTCATTTGTGAGCCCATATTTAAATTCTTTCCCCACATCTACCTAAAGAGCTATTTACATACTAATTTCCTTTAAACCAATTCACTTCTTATTTAAATCCACAACATTTCTGAAAATGGAAAACTAACACTATCAGTTACCATGAATAGCAAATAACAGTAGAAAGAAATAAAATGAAAACAAAACATTATTACCCAATGACATTAGCCTAAATCTGCGTTCTCTTTATTAAAAAGGAAGACATACAAGCTCTGGGGAGTTGTCAACGGCATCCCAGCAGCAGACTGGGATTTTCTTCCTGACTGCCATCAGAGGGACGAAATGAGAACAGGAAAGGAAATAACTCTCCCAGGTGCTCAAATGAGATGTAAGGCCAAGCGCAGAGGCCTTCCAAAGGGCTCACATGGACTGCCAGTGGACTGTGTACTTTGCTTGGGAAACATTGGTTTAGAGCATTGTTATCACCTCTTAATCCCACAGGTCTCCACGAAGCTGACACAGATGGCAGACATGTCCAGGAATTCTGTACAGCTGCCCTTTGGGACCTTGAATAAGCTTCACCAGCTCTCTCAGACCTGTCCCTTTCCTACCCCTAAATCTGGCAGGTGCTCCAGACAGGGCCACTGCAGAAGCCCAACTCTGTCCAGGCACCTTCTACCAGGCAGCCACATGTCCCACCTTTGCTAGGCCTGGTTCAGAGGCCCTGGAGTTGGAAAAACAAAATGCTTCCAAGGGAGGCAGTAAAACTGGGGCACTGGGCACTTTAAAGGCAGCTCTGAGACTAATGAGAACAGGATAATAGATAAATCTGTGTTGTGTGGTCTGGCCTTGAACTGTCCCCACTCACGCAACCCCAGGCTCCTGGGGCTGACACAGTGGTGGCAGATGCTTTCTGGAGAGGATGTTTTAAACATTGCAGGCCCCAGAATAATGCTCATCGAAAGCTTCTTCTGAGATGACTTCGGACATGGCGAGCAGCATGATGGAATCTGATCTCGTGCTATTTATTACCCGAGTCCGCTAGTGGGGTTGCCCTCGTCTCCCCTGCCCGCCGCCACTGCCTTTCCCTGTAGACTTTGGATCCAAACTGCATGGTGCCCCTTAAACATGCCTCACCACAACCCAAATCCTCGCCGTCATTTATCTCAAACTAGCTTCAGTATTCCTTGAAGCAAAATTGGAAATGGGCCTTCTATTATTCAGAGATGGATTTTCGTGTGTATAAAAAGGTAAATGCTATCTTTTTCAAGTGCCAGATTCTCTCCTGGGCAAAGTCTGAAATGGACAGAGCAGATAGACGGATGAATATTTCCACTGACAAAATGTTCCCCCATCGCTATTCTTGCTAAATGCACCAAATCACATCCCAAAATAGCTGTGAGATACCCCTGGACTCAGCCAGTAAGATTTTATAAACTTTCTTCTTTTTTTGGTAAATGTGATAAATATTACATTTCAAGACATAAAACAGTCTCTCTTTAAAGCCATCTTGGGCAGAAGTCTGTATTCTCAAATACAGTGGAATCCGGCCATGAATCAATGGTTTAAGGAACAAATTTGAACCTTGTCAGGTGTCAAGAAAGGGAATACACAGCTCAGAGCTTGATGTGTTTCTCTTCTTTGGCCCATTTAGGGCTTGGCTCTGCCTTCTTTGATGGGGCTCAAGGCAAGTAGAGCCAGCATCTGTGAAGAGCTGCCTGGGGCCCAGATTCCCTCAGCAGGGAGGCCCACAGTGTGACAGTCACCACGGGCTTGTGGTGACCCCATGGGATGCAAGCAGAGGAAAGGACCTGGGCCTTCCAGACAGAGTTTCTCAGACTTGTCATTAAAAAAGGATGGAAAAATAGCAGACGAAAAGGATAAGGGAGTAACATCAAAGGAGTTATTTTAACGAGCGAGTGCATCATACGGTCGGAATCATAATCTGAAGTTTTCCAAACGGCCCATCTGTATGTTATACAACTTGGAGGATTCCTGTTAAATCCTGCTCTCGAGGGACTTTCTTTATTAATTTTTTTTAATGGTCACTGAGGTCTCCAGGAGGGAAACTTCTGGGAAGGAGGAGTTCATAAGAATTATTTGTGGCTTTTTTTCCCCTCATCATTTTTGACCTCCCCACAGTGGATTGCATGCTGACCGCAGAGTCCTCCCTGAAGCTGCCCTTCTGCCTTTGCCTTCTTTGCCACGTGGCCTCATAGTGGCCTTCTGTTCCTCTGACTGCTCCTTCCCGGCCCTTTGAAGTCCCCTTTCCCTCTTCCCAGCCTGATAGGCCTTCCCTTCTGCTCCAGCCACAGGTAAAGTCATTGTTAGGGTTTCACTTGCTCTTTCCATGATGATTCTCAGATCTCTGACTCCAACCCAGACCTGTTTTCAAAGCTCTAGACCCATATATAAAATTGCTTACTATACATCCCTACTTAGTTGTCCCATGGGATCTTCCACCTCAACAACTCCTCCTCTCTCTCATCTTCTGTAGTGTTCCCTATTTTAGCAAGCTGTACCACCATGGACACACACGCCCAAAGACCCTGGGGATCATCCTTGGTTCCTCATTCTCCTCTCCCCACGTACAATGCACCACCAGCTTCTCAACTCAACCTCCTAAGCCTGTCTCAATCTGTCTACTTCTCTTGATGTCCATTGCAATCCCCCTAGACTCTGCTGCCATATTCTGTCACCTGAACCACTGCATGAAATGGCTTACAAGGCCTTCGATGCCAGGAACTTGCACTGCCTTTTAAGTCTTATCTTTCGTCACTTCTTCTCTCTTACTCTGTGCTCCAAGCATTTTGAACTCTTTTCAGTCTCTTCTGTGAGCCATTCTCATATTTGCCTTTGGCTGTTGCATAAATAATTCCCTCTGCCTAGAACATACCTTTACCCATCAGTTCACTCTCTCTCTTTCTCAGGCTTATTCTATCATCTTACATCATTCGATTGGTTTACACATCTCTTCCTTGGGGAAAACTTCTGCCCTAGGCCGGGTTAGGTTTCTTTGTTTTATATTTTCATAATTAGCCTAAATTCTCCCCTCATAATACTCATTACACATTGTCAGTAACACTTGTTTAAGTGTCCATTGTTCCAGCTAGATCACCTCATTAAACACATCAGGTGCCTTCTTGGTCATTAGATAAGACATCAGGTGTCTTATTTTTTCCTGGAGACCTTCCTCTAGGAGCCCTCCATTCTCCTGTTCAAAGCAGAACTGTGTCTTCACTAAACCTTCTAGACAACTACCAATCCCAGTTAAATCCAACAACGCGTTTTTCTGATGGATTCTTTGTTTGCTGCATTCCATATTGTTTTCTTTCTTGCTGTATATCTTTGGTTGGTGAAATTCATCCTTCAGGAACTTCATGAGAATGGATGCATGGAAGGATATCTTTTTTGAAACTTTGTTTGTTTGAAAATGTGTTTATTTTGCCTTTGCCCTTAATGTATACTTTGGCTGGGTATAGAATTCTATGCTAAGAATCATTTGGCTTCTCAAGGTTAACACATTTCCCCAGAGTTTTCTAGTGTCAAGGGCTGGTGTTGAGAATTCTAATATCTTTTTGATTCCAAATAAATTTTAAGGAATCTATGTTTGTCTCCGTGGACCAGAATCCTTTTCCTTCTTCCTGGAGTTCTGAAATCTCATGGTGATGTGCTTTGGTGGAGGTTCTTTTTTTTCATCATTATGCTCACTACGTTCTTCTAATCAGAAAATGCATGTCCTTCACCTCTGGGACATTTTACTATATATTTTTTTGTATTTTCTTCTCCACCGTTTTCTGTTTCTTTTCTTTCTGATTAAATGTTGGAGTTCCTAGATTGGTTTTCTTATCTTTTCTTTCCTATTTTCCATTTATTTGTCTTTTGTTCTATTTTTTTTCCTGAGAGTTTATGAATTTTTAACTTCCTGTCATTTTATTGGATTTATTTCAGATCTAGAATTTCCCCAGTTCGTTTTCTCCTTTGAATAAACTTTTTGCTCCTGCTCATGTTGGGAAGTGATAGCCACCTGGGCAATATAGGTGGACAGAGACAGTAGGGTCTACTGTTCCTTAAACAGTGCATTGATCAGTCACTCTCCCCTGCCTTTGATGACACTTGGCACCTGCAAGTCCTGAGCCTTTTTGAAATTTCACAGCATGATTTGGCTTGCTTTCAGCTACACAGCTTTACTAACTCCTTCATCCACTGTCCATCTTCCAAGATATTTATTAACATCTCTCATACACTACTGTATTCATGACTATTTTCTTTAACCTTGTGGTTTTATACATTTTTTAATTCATTCACTGTCATTTTAGTAGCATTTCAGAAGTGGATAGGGATAGACACATGTGTTCAATTTTCCATGTTTACTTAAAACTACTCATTATTCTTCACTAAAGATTTGGCCAAGTTTTACAATTATTGGTACTTGAGGAAAAGTCTCAATTTTACTTCTGGTTCTAGACCTCTCCTTCCTTTTTCCCGCCCTTCTTCTCCTTCTTTTCTTTCCTTCTTTTCTTCTCTCTCTCTTCTTTAGTTTTGTTCTTCATCCTCTCCTTCTGTCCTCACTTACAGACAAGGTCTCAGCCAGTCCACACTATTTGGCTTCAGAATCTTTAGTCTCCATCTAGGTTTTTCTCAGTTTCTTATCACAGAATTATTGCTTGCTATTTTATTATGAAATATTTTATTTTACTGCTGCTTCTATGGATCTCAACTCATTCTTTAAATCCTCTATGATGTTGATGATGATGATGATGATAATGATAGGCATAATGATAGATATATTTATTTATGATGATAAGGATATTGGTAGATACATTTATTGAGCTCTTAGCATGTAACAAGTCCAAAATTGAGCATGTTACATAGATTGTCTCCTTTAACTGACTCTATGAGCTAGTTAATATTTATTTTATCACCTTATAGATAAGAAAATTAAAGCTTATGGAGTTTCAATAACTTTCCCAAGAAAATATACCTGGTGAGTTGTCAAACTGGGTTTTAAACAACTATTTTATGGCATAAAAAATCAGAATTTTACCCCCTACACTATACTACATCTTTTTTGATGGCAAATGATATTAGAGAAGACACTGATCAAAACATTATTTTGAACCCTTAGATTTCCACTAACCGTCAGAAACACTGTCTAAGAATAGATTGAGATGTTTAATGATATCAAGAGTGCTCCTTTGGAAATAGCTAACAGGGGTTGGATGATCTCATGTGAGAACCGTGTGTGTGGATTCCTACACGTGGATGGAGCAAGGATTTCAGAATTCCTTTAACATCTTTAAGTCTATGATTCTGACTCTTCTTCTATTAGTTCTCTTCCTATCTCCTAGAAGCTTTCTCTTAGATTGATCAGCAGAATTGGCACCTTGCTCCTTCACCTAGTTTCATTCTCTATGTATTGTGTATCAATGAGAAGTATGAAAAGACTATATCCCCAAGCATATTTTAGCATTAAATATTAAAAATAATAATAGCTATCACCTATTGAATGCTTACTATGTCCAGATATTGTGCTAAGGATTGTATAAACATTGTTTCACTTAATCCTCATCCTCACCCTGAGAGGCTGGGCCACTATTATCTTGTTATCATTCTAGACCAAAATAAATCCTGAATATGGTTAACTTAGTCTACTTGGGCTTTTATTACAAAATGCCATAGACTGGGTGGCTTAAACAGTAGCAATTTATTTTCTCACAGTTTGGGAGGCTGGAAAGTCCAAGATCAAGAACCGGAAGAGTTTCATTCCTAGTGAGGGTCCTCTTCCTGGCTTGCAGATGACCACCTCCTCACTGTGTCTTCACATGGTAGAGAGAGAGATCGATCACTGTCTCTTACTTTTCTTCTAAGCCTACCAATCCTACTGGATTAGTACCTCACCTTTATGATTTAACCTATATTACCTCTTAAAAGTCCTATCTCCAAATACAGTCACGTTGGGGGTTGGAGCTTCAACATATGAATTTTGAGGGGGTACAATTAAATCCACAGCAGTAGTGGACAGCGTTTAGCTTGGCTTTCATGGAAATATGATGCTGTTTATGTTATTAAGACCTGAAAATGTTTGAGCTGGGAGTAGAGCATCTTTCTACTACTTTCTGGACATCCCTTATTTCTCATGCAGAGAGTGAATAAATCATCTGTTAGATGATAGGGTGGTCTCAGTATTTGACAGGAAAGGCCAACTCTCTTGTTGCTTATCCAACAGCAGGAAGAATTCAGTTTCTTTGGGTTTGAAGAAACCTGATCCTTTGTCAGGGGAGCCTTTCATTATCCTGATAAAGAACCCTCAGGTGTCTTTAAGAGAAACGTAGTCTCCTAGTGTTCTTCTATCTGTGTTTGGATCAGAAATGGCTTCAATGTCAAAATTTAGTGTTTTATTTCTTTCTGTCTATAGAACTAACTCTATCCTCCCCAGGTTTTTGGTGACTGGTCCCTTTCTATTCCAGGAAGCTAAAGAAACTATTTCGGAAGCTGAAAGATGAGACAGAACCTGGAGAAACTGATTCTGCCCATTCAAAGCATCCAGAGCAGTGGGACCTAGACTACAGCTTAGAACCATACACTGGACTGACTCCAGAGTACATGGAAATGAGTAAGATCCCATGACCTTTCCTTCCACTGGGGCAGGATCAGACAAGGGGTCTGGGAGAAGGGCAAGGGGAGGGGGTTAGGGAAATGACCGGGGGAGCCTCAGCTCCTTCTCGGACTTCATGGCTACACAATGCACCTTCAGTGCCACATGAAAGTTGAGAAGGGTGAGGCAGAAAGAACCCTGGAATGAGAACCAGGAGCAACTCTATCACCAACTTGTTACGAGGATGATGCCCTCTTCTCCTTGGGCCTCCTAACCTCATCTGTGGGGAAATGAAAAGTTTGTTCTCTCGAGTCCCTTCGCATGGTTTCCATCATTAATAAAGCTGAAGTGGAAATAATAAAGCCTGCAATTGAAGAATATAGTTTCCATTAAGGAAGAGTAAAGTAGATTTATGACACTTGGGAGAAGGATATGTACATCTTTGATATGGAGAATACAGGAGAGTCCCCCACTCTGATTAGGTGGGTCTGGGTAAAATGGCAGGTTTTCTTTAAAATAGTTGAGGATGTTCTGTGTCGGGGGTAGATTTCTAGGTACAGAGCCTCTGGTTGTTCTTGGATAAGGCTTGAGAGCAGGAGTGCGTGCAGTACAGGCTGATAGAACACAATCATTTCAGCTGTGATTTGGAAGCCATGAGTTCTCCATTATGAGAAGTGTCCTAAGTTAGAACAGCTGCCTTCAAACTCTTGGGTATTTGTGAATAATCCTGATTTTTTGCTGGAGTGGATATTTGAGAAGCCTCTCTCCAAGGCTTGGAACTAATGAATTAAAAACGTAGGACCAAGAAGTCAGACATATCATTTAAACATCTACTCAATCTAGAGTGTTTGGAGAAACATCAATCAAATCCAACAAAAGAATCACTCAATACTTAATATCATTGGACTTGTCATTGTGTTTGCATAATGGCTCCTGCCTCCTTGGGTTAGTCACTTTCAGTAGGGGGCCACCTGTACACCAGGTACCTCACTCATTATTTCTAATGGATATTATATCTCTTCTGCTTCTGAGAATGTGTGCATGTACGTTGAGTAGAGGGATGGACAGGGTCTAGGTTAGATGGCCACAAAATGTCTCTTCTAGCCCTGGAGTGTCTAAAATTCCAGGCAAAGCCTGAGCTCTGTAGTCTAAATAAACTCACCAGAGAAGAAACCATCATTATGTCTGCTTCTGGAACAATAGGCAAAGAAAATATCAAAGCCCAGCTTATGTAAACCCATAGCTCCTTCGTGCTTCTCGTCTTTAGCTAAGTGCTGCCTCCAGTCCCTCTCCAACACTGAACCAGACATTTACACAGAGATGATTGCTCATATTTCAGATGCCATTCTATGTCTGCCATCCTCTTACAAAGAAATTGCTGCCAGAGACTGAGGCTCCATTGGGAAGCAGCTTACACTAGAAATCCTTAAGCTCTGTCTCTCATCCTCGGCCCTCCAACTCCAGTCCCCCACCCACCTCTCAATTATCTGTGTAGGTGTTACACACCTGTCTGCCTGTCTGTCCAGATAGTTGGCTATTTCCAAGCTTCCTCTTCTGAGTGATTAAGAGCAGTGACCCTTGAGCCATGCTCCCTGCCTGGGTTCAAATTCAGGCTCTATTACCATCTAGCTGTACAGCTTTGGGTGAGTGGCTAACCTTGTGTGTCTCAATCTGCTTTAGCTGTACAATAAAAATAATATCTGCCTCAAGGGATTGTTGTATTTAATAAATTAATACCTATGAAGTGCTTAGAAGAGTGTCTAGCACATATAAAATCTGTGTTAAGTGTCAAGTGTTGTTTCTCTCAACAGTCTTGAGGCCTGAGGAAAGCAGAGTGCAGGGAACATGCAGTTTGTCTGCCACCGTGTCACTGAATAGACACCCGCTATGTGTTCAAATGTGGGCACCTACAAAGTAATGAAAAGAGGAAAAAAACAAGAGCCAGAAGACTTGGTGACTTCTGGAAGAAGTTCATCCAACAAGATTGTGGAGAGTGAAATTCATACTGTAGGTCAGAAAAACAAACAAAAACTACTCACAGATTATAAGGGAGCAAAACAACCATATAAAAGAAAGTTTGAAAATAGAGAAAAGAAGGGAACAAGTCTCCCAAAACTTCCTTCATTCAAGCCCAACTTTTATTAGCATTTTGGTGCCATTTCTTGCACCCTTTTTGTTATGTATATGATCTTTAAAATGAAGTTGTGATCATATGCACACATTTGTTTCTCTGTTATCAGTGTTATGTGAATAATTATTTCCAAGTTGTCTTATAGTATTCAAAACAGCTGCATAATAAATAATCCCTCTAATAAATGTACCTTTTATCTGCCTGACTTCCAATGAAGCGTATTGGAGGCCCATTTTCCAAAATCTCCCCTATTTTAGTGAATGAATATATATTATCTTCATGTATATAATCTTTTCCATATTTAGTAATTATTTCCAGATAGATTCCCAAAGATGTGATTACTAGATCTGAGGTATGGCTATTGTATGGTTCTTGATTTATTTTACCAAATTGCTTTCTGAGAGGATTAGATCAATTCACCTGGCCACAGGCAATATATGAAATACTCTTCTAGTGAGTACAAATGACTCAGTATCCTGAAGTTACATGATATGAAGAATTATCCGTGTACCATAAGCTTGAGATTCCCAGCCGCCTACGCCAGCCTCATTCTACCTTGTTGACATGAATATTCCAGCTGATCCTTTAAGACCTGGCTTTTCCGTGCTTCCTCTGTGCAGTCTTCCTAGACCAAGCCCCATTCCTCCTGAGAGGAATCATTATTTGCTTTTCTGGTCCAGCGTTGCATTTGCTACACACACTGCTGGTGTATTTTACAGAATTATGGTAATATGGCTGACATATCTGTTCTTCTGCAGACCCAGTCTATTAGATGCTAAAGATCAATGAGTAGGGACCATGGCTTATTCATCTTCATATCCTTCAGAGCCCAGCACATTTCCTGGCATGTAACAGGCACTCAACGTGTCTGATAAACAAAAATGAGTGAATGAATGAGTTTACTAACTAATGAGGGAAGGTTTCTTAATAGAGATGTTTTTAATAATTTTAAGCGGCAAATGAAGGATCATTTCAAAGCAGGATTTGGTTTATGGTGGGTCAAGGATGTTCTGAAGAGGTTTCCAGCTCTAGGTAAGAGGCTGGACTTGATCCCCAAAGTCCCTTCCGGTTCTGGGTGTCTACAGATTAAAATGAGAGTAAGGGAGAGTGTTCCAAGGAAAAGGACTGACAAATGCAAAGAGTGTCATGGCCATGAGTAACTGTTGACAAAGCAAATGGTGGTTTTTGGGTGGGGGGGGGTCTTATAAAGATCTGGGATTAATGGAGAACCCTGAAGATCAGACAAGTTTGCATTTCACACCAGGTCGTAGGGAGCAGTTTTAAAATCTTGGCCAATACTGTGACCACGTGTGAACTCTGTTTTCCTTGAGGAAATCGGGAGAAAGTGCAGAAGGGGGATAGTGAGACTAAGGGAAACACAGGTGGACTCATTCATTTATTCATTCATTCTTTCGTTCACCAAACATTTATTAAGCACTAGAGGGAAGAACAAGTTTAGAGACCAGGACCATCTCTTCAACATTTCAGGTTGATATTAATTCAGTCAACAATTCAATTGATATTGATTCAGTCTTGTCTGAAGGAGGAAGCCTGGCTCATACATGGGTTTTCTAAGCTGGGTTCCACAGAAACTCACTCACAGAATTCTTTAGGCCATTTTGCCAAGCTGTCAATCATTTCAGAGACATGACTGTTTTATCTCATATTTTGCATACATGCAAGCATGATGTTTCTGAATCAGGTTCCTTTCATTCCTTTTATCGCTAGATTATCCTCTTCACTCTTTAAGGGAGTATTTGCTCCTGTGTACAATCAAAGACTGGGCGGCAGAATAAACTTTACCGAATGATTTCTTCATCCAGCAGTGCAGGCTAAGTGTGGTTAGAGTTGGGCCTTCGAGTCAAACCCCCGGGCTTCCAGTCCTAAGCCTGCTGCAGCTAGTTACGTGATTCTGGGCTTGACACTTAAAGTCAGCCAGGCCCAGCTTCCTCCTCTAAAAAGTGGGTTTGGTGATCATAGCACCGGCCTTATAGGATGGTTCTGAGAAGCAATAAGCGATGAATATAGAGTAGTCACGTAATGGTGCTCAGTGTGCATAGGCTTTCTGTGAATAATGGCCACCATCGTTATTGTCAAGACTCCAATTTCTTTCTCTTTAATCTGGGCAGTGACTAAAAACAGCTTGAAGCCCTTGAATGTAGTGAGCCCTGGAGGATCTTCTCGCCCCATTAGTGCAGGGTTGGGCAGTAATGTTTAAAAACTGAGGGCACCAGACTCCAAGGCAAATCTAAGAATCACACTCAGAAGCCTGAGACATAAACACTCCAAGATGTTTGCCCTTTCGGAGACATCTACGCCCTGGGGCTCTCCTTGGCAAGTCTGGCATCTCAAATGGGCTCTTCTTGTCATCTGTTCATCTAAAACCCACAAACTTTTGTTCCTTTAGTCATCCAGAAAATAAGCACTATTATCTTCCTGACTTGGGAATTCAATTATCGCTGTAGAACCTTCTTCCAGCTTCTTAAATGCTTCCCCAGCGTTGAGGTCCTGGGGCCATTAACGTGGGGGATGAGATGAATTTCCTCTGTCCTTCACATAGTCATTAGAGGAAATCTCATTTTTCTTAGTAATGAGCTTGCATCTTGCCAAACTCTCATAGAAAGGGAGGTGCATTGGTGATTATAGTTACTTATTCATTTATTTGGAGTGAAAGCTGGATAGTTATTTTGAAGAGCCAAGGGCCGTCAGTCTCCGCTAATCTCTGGCTATGTCCACTAAGACCCGTAAGAATCACTCAGCTGATGGAAATGCTTGTGACGCGGCCCCCTCAGAGACCAGGGCATCAGCACCCTTGCAGCTGCATCCAAGTTGTCCCATGAAATTGCGAATTTGAACTCCTGTGCTCAGGGGGAGCATCCACGAATTGGCATAGACCCTGTCTTCTCCATGATGCCTCCCTGACTTTGAGTCAACTCTAGCTGGGGAGAGCTCTGCTCAAGATGATTCTGAGTCGTTTTTATTCGTGGCTCCTTATGAGTTTGCCTCTACTAAGAATTTCGGATTCCCATTAAGCCCTTACCATTCCTCCTTTGAATTATTGCAAATACTTCCTGCGTCCTTTTTCACTCCCTCTTTTTCCTTCTCACTTTTTAGAATGGCTTTTTAAAAAGGCAAACCAGAGCACATTCGCTTTTCTATTTAAAATCCTCCAAATCCCTAGCGTAGCATCCCAGGGTATCATGAGCTGCTCCTGCTCCGCCCTCCCTTCACAGTTCTGCTCCTGTGCACCTGCTTGTCTCCAACTACCAGTCTGCACCTGCCTGTGCCGGCCTCTCTGCCTGCAGCCAGTTCCCGCTGAGAGGTTCAGGATCACATACATCTCTTGGAAGCCCGTGTTAGCTCTCCCATCCTCAGGTCCTCTCCCCTCTTCTGTACCTGCTTTGGTGTAGAAGAAAACGGGGGCACTGTGGGGGCAGAGACGGAGTCTTATCACTCTCCAGTCATAGCACTCAGCACAGTTCCCAGAACATAGTAACTGCTCAGTAAAGTATTTCTTGAGTGACAGAGAACTAGACGCCTCACTTCCCTTTATCCCTTTTTATTTGGGCCGGCCTCCCTTTTCACCATGGACATGTTCATAGAATTTTTTTATATGCAACAATTTTCATTCCCAAAACAAAAGTGAACCATGTTTGTTATGAAAAAAAGTCAAAGAAAAAGTCACTTCTGGTTTCCGTTGCTTCTCTGCCTTCAGAGATGGAGTTGTCGTGGAAGTGGACAGAATGGAATGCGCTCCCTCAGCCTGGGGTTTAAGCTCAACTCCAATTTCACGTCTTTCCCTCTGCAGCGCCCGCTTCCTGGCCGTCCTTGGGGGCAGTGCTGTGTAGGACCTGAGCCAGGCCTTGGGGGCACAGAGGGAAAAAATGGGGCCTGGGCCCTCCAGGACCTTAGGGTCTATGGCCAGAGAAAGGTGTGCAAACGGTTACAAGAAAAGGCCTCATTGTCCTGGAAAAAATACAGCTGTGTTTGCTTCAGAGCAGTCAGGTCTCCGCAGCTTCCCGTGGACCAAGCACAGGTGTGTTATAGAGAACTGTCCCTCCTCTTGTTTGTTTTGGCCTCTACTTACCCGCTCTTCCCAACTTCTTTGGGTTTGAGTACCCACCTACTGAGGCAGAACCAAGTCTGGACTGGAAACAAGAGGCCGGTCTCCCAGCCGCCACCTCAGCCTTGTTTTGAGACTTCGGACAAGGCTGGGTGGAGAATCCATCTCAGGAGAGCCATTTCTCAGCTCTTCTGCCTGGCGACTTAATTCCCATGACTATTTTCTGAGTTCTATGCTGCATTTGTGGCCCCATCACCCTCCAGGCGCCTAGCTGAGAAACCTCAAGGGCAGTTTCCCCAACTGCAGGGCCTCGTGCAGTGCCTGACACACATGGCACTGAAGACATACTGGATAAACCTGGAAAGGAGTGACTGAGTAAGTGAGGGTGTCATTTCTCTGGCTTCACTTTTGTCTTATCTCGGCTGAAACAATCTCACTCTAGTAATGCTGCCGTCAATTCTCATTTATTAATGGGCTGATAATCCGGGGAGCGGATTATCAAGAATAGTGGTTATCCCTGTTTCTCTTTCTCTGCCACCTCCTCCTCTCATATCTCTCCTTCTCCCTCCTCCCCTTCTGCCTTCTCCCCTCCCCCATCCCAGGCCTATTATGTACTCCTTTCCAGTGAGTAAGCCAGTGAAATGAGAGAAGGCGTAATATGAAGCGGTCCGTGCTGCTCATAGGTAGCAGCTCTGGGAAACAGCTTGGTGGGAGAGAAGACTGAAGTCCACCAATGTCAAAACCTTGCTGGAAGCCATAGTTTCTGCCATCCCCATGGATAGCGAAGACTTGGAGATAGTAATCATACCACTACTTACTACATACCACTGATTTCTTTGCACCCCTGTCTTCAAAGTGAAAGGCTGTTTTATCTTCAGATGTTCACTGTAGGGCAGAGCAAGCAATCTCTCTCCTTCCCATCTTCCCAGGGTCTCAGGTGAGACTCGGGTACGAATCCAGCTCTGCCTTTATCTAGCAGTGTGACCTTGGGCATGTCATAGCATCTCTCTGGGCTTCACTTTCTTCCTTGATCATTATAGAGAATTAGACCAGATGATGAGTTTTTCTTTGCAGAGTTACAACCCACTGATCTGTGGTCATAATCAACTGTAATGGGTCACAGATAATGCATTACTACTACTAATATATATTAAAAATGTAAGGTAAAACAGAGTCAATGGCACCCTCACTTTCTTGTATTCCTAGATTTTTTTTGAATGAAAGAGCAAGGGAGGTTTCAATATGCACAGAACTGGCTACACCAACAGAAGTGAGTGGTGTACACAATCATTTTTTGTTGAGTGTCTTGACAAGAATAAAGAGTTTCAAACCAGTGGACCAGGTAACCTCCAAGCTTCCTTCCCATTCTGGCTTCCCAGTTCATACCTACCAGCTTGAGCAATGCACCTTGAAACCAAGGTCACTCCAGAGACCTCTTAGTGGAGCTGAGGCTAGAGCCCCTTTCCAGAGCATTCCACGAGAGAATTTCGTCAGGACCTATAGGAACTTGGACTTTGGTGGAGGGATGGGGTGGAGTGGGGTTTCCTCTTTCCTTCCCAATAGGCTAGACTTCCCCAATTCCAGAAAGGCCCCTGTCTTGGGCTTTGAACAAAAATGAGAGCAGTGAAACCAAAGCTGCCCGCTCCCTCTGGTGTGCCTGACATGGTGACCCCTGGCCCTGCACTCAGCTGTCAGCTTCCTTCCCTGTGATCCCCGGGACCACCCATGCAGACAGGAAGTGCACTGAGCCCACTCCCAGCCTGTCAGTTGTAATGGCGAGGCGGGTCATCACTTGAGGGAGGCAGCGGGGAGAGATGTATTATATTTACATTTTTCTAAATTGAGCTGGAAGCAGGGCCCAGGGCCCAGCCGGCACGGGGGAGGGGCCGTGAAGTGAAGGGGAAGCTGGGGGTCGGGGGGAAGGCTGGAAGTCAGCCTGAGGAAGGGGTGTTGGGGGTAGGGAGCTACCTCTGGGCAGGATTGGTGGTGGGGATGGGCTGGCTCCAGACAAAGAGAAACCTGAGAGTGAGGGATTAAGTTGGAAAAACCTGTGAGGGGAGCAGCAAGCTTTCGAGGGAATCTCCAATATCAAACCCTTCTCCCGAGGAGCTTACTAGGAAGGACTTCAAGGGGAGTCCGCCACCCCCATCTCTGAGGGGAGGAAAGAATGCTGGCCCAGGAGCAGACCATGACATTAATCATCATTGTCTCGAACCTCAAAATTGGGCTTCAAGGCTGCTTTGCCGCAGGCCCCTCCCAGCCCAGTTGTGGAGTTTTCCTCAGGGCCTGAGGAAAGGAAGTTCTTCAGTTGCTTTAAGAGCTGCAAGCTAAGTTCTCTGGACACTTGCAGCCATTTGACCTTTACAGATTGGAATTTGCCATTAAAACGTAGGCCTGAATTTAATCCTATAAGAGGAGTTTAGTGCAAGTTCCCAAAAAATCACTTCATAAAGTTTTATCACCATTTTATCAGGTAAATAAGTGATTCGATTGAAGACCGATGGCCTAGGTTCATGTTATTCATGATAGGAGCTTCTGGAGGTCAAGATTTGTGTCTTATTCATTCAGAGCATCTAACCACAAGGTCTGACGTATAGTAAGTGCTCAATAAATGTTTGATAAAGAAGGAAGAAGAGTAAAGAATGAAAGGGATGATCCTATAGTGAGGACCTTAAAGACAAAGTGACAATTGGACTCTACAGACATCATCACTATCAAAGCTCTCCAGACACCCTGGCTGTATTGATTTAACTGGGACAGTCCACCTCTGACCCCCTCCTTTGGGGGGGGGCAAGATCCCTTATTTTGAAGTGCTCATAATCAGGCAATGCTCTCCTCCTAAGGGCAGGTCTCCTACAGCAACACAAATTGATGGACTTATAAAATTATCTATGCAGTTCAGGCAAAATACCCCACGTATTAGTCAACTACTGCTATGAGAATGCTTTATAACAAGCACCTCAATGTCTCAGTGACTTACAACTGAGACAGAGAAAAAAGAGCAATGGAAACAGCTGGCCCCAGACATCACTGGATATTCCACCCTGGAAATGAGCAAGTAAAAGCAGCCACGTATTAAAGAAAGAGTAAAGGGACTGAGGCTTCAGATAAGTGATGCCTTTGTGACACCCAAGATTCCTTCCAACTGTGATGTTCTTTGGTCATGGATGGTAGAGCCCACACTGGGTAATTCCAAGTTTTCAACAGAGACTGGATGTATACAACTAGTCCCAAGGGTGTCTTAGCTGTAAGTGATGAAATGTTCCAGAATAGCCACACAGCCATCAGCACTGAAGCCTGCATATTCTGTCACAGAACTCCAAGTGTCTATGCTATAAGTCAATGGCTCAAAGGACCAGGAAATGACTTTCCCTGAGCCATCCTGTTTATACAAACTGAGTCATCCCACTGGATAATCACGCACCTGCCATCTTTGCCAAATGGCATTTAAACACAGTTTAGGCAGCATCCAGGGTCTCATCCCAGTATTTCTGGGAAGTAGGGTGAGTCACAGGTCATTCCTCTCCTTTTGCTTCTGAAGCATACGCTGTTTGCATCATCTGTGCTCGGACTCCCACCCCCCATAAGTAATTAAGAAAAAAGGCAATGGAATGTCTGGATACTACACCCCTCAGTGTACTACAGAGTCTCCTGACATACAGCGTACAGCATATGTCCAGTCAGTGCTTGAGAAATGAATGAGCGAATGAATGAATTGAAGGCCATCTTTTAGGTTAAAACTTACCGAGAACTCTATCACTTTCCCATTTCTCTTCTTGCTCTAACGACCAGGAAGCTCAGAGTGAACTCCATCGCTCAACCATAGACCCATTATGGGTCCTTAAGTTTGCATATTCCTTTCTCCTTCCTTTCTCTGTTCTTTATTACCTTTTTTCTAAAACTCCATAAACCTAATTGTGTGTTCTTTGTTTGACTTTTTCACAGCCTTTTGGGAAGATGTAAGGGCAAAGGAATAAAGCAAAGGTCCTCAGTGATGCTTTGTTTCTTGGGAACTTCTTTACAATCATGACTAGTGTCATTGCCCTTCCACCTCACTGCCTGCATTACCACAGCTCAAATGGGTGGATGGGATGATGGATGGATGGGAAGAAGGATGAATGAATAACTGGCCTTCACATTCCCATTTTGCAGGTGGATAAAGTAAGCAAGAGTGAGTAAGCCAGGTCATCCATTTGTTCACTCAATAAACATTTACTGGAAATTCACCAAGCTGTCCTCTGAAAATTGGAAATGAATCAGTACATCTCACCAACTTGATTCTTTCTAGTTTTAAAAAGCTAAAATAGGTCCATTGATGTAAGATGTTTGAGGTGGCTCAAATGCAGGCCAGACAGGAGCAATAACACAGAAAACAGCAGGGACAGCTGCAATGTGCCAGCTGTAGAACATAGGTATAGGTGAATGAAGGTACTTTGAAGAGTGAAAATATCTGTTCATATTGATGGTGATGTTGGTATCAGTAAAAGTTCATTCTTTGACAAGAAGATTAGAAATAAGATTGGAGGATCAAATAAAGGAAACCTAAGATGCGTGAGAGTAACTGGGGTGGGGGGAGGGACCATGTTGCCCTGGGTTGAGTATTTACATTTTTGTGTGGTGAGAGGACATTGAATTTGACTGGCATCAGAAACCATCTTCAGTTGCTAGGTGTGTGGCCCTGGAAAAATTATTTCACCTCTCTGAGACTCAGTTTTCTCGCTTGTAAAATGGAGATAATAATACTTGACACTGAGATGATTTTATGAACCAGAGAACATGCTGCCTGCACATGGGAGATGTTTAGGAAATGTTGGTTGAAGCACCATGACCTCTGAGGGGTTGGAGTTTTGAGCAGAGGCTATGGAAAGGGAGCAATGGGCAGATTTTTCCAGAAATCCATAGTGTCCAGGCCTTTAAAGCCTCCTGCGGCTGAGAGCCACATCCTCCTGTCCTTTTCTGTGACCATTGGCAGGGTCCACCTCTGAAGGCAACCATGACCCTGGCCTCTGTTCCCAAGACAGAGAAGAGGGCTGCTTTTGGACTGGCTATATCACAGGATCGACCTGAGATCCACTGTTATAAGTAGACTTTGAATTCTTGCGTAGCAGGACTCTCAAGAAGTCATTGGTCCGTCTCTCTACATCTGAAGAAGCTAATATTTCACCATTCATGTGGGGTGAGGAAAAGGTGGAGACTGAGTCCCCTTAATCATAAAGAAATGAAGAAAAGCCAGAGCCAAATGTGCCTTGCTGATCTGTCTCAAAGTTGTGCTGATACGTGTGCAGTAAACTCTTAATACTTAGCTGTTAACTTCAAGCCTGTTTCTTCCTGTTATGACTTCCAGGGTTTCTGAATTTGAGCCTCATCCATTGTATAAACCCCAGGTGACTCCATGCAGATTGAAAGGGAATTCCACTTATTGTCTTTATTTCCTAAGTGGTTTGTTTCTGAATTTGGATCAGTGGATTTGCAAGAAAGATCTTAACCCCCAACCATATAGCCAACCTTCAGATGCCACTTCTACTTGTCCTTCATGTCAAACCCAGGGGTTGTGAATTTGTGAAGCCTCCACAGATCTGCTGGTGAGAGTGAGTTACTCCTACCTGGTGCTGCACTGTATTCTGTCAGTGCTGCCATTGGAGTTCTAACTCCATAACGCCCATTTACATGTCCACCTTCCCCAGGGCATACTCTGAGCTTTTGGAAGGATGACACAGTTATCCATTCATCTCTGTTTCCAGCAACAAGCATGGTGCCCAATATATAACCTATGTTCAATAAATGCTTGTTGGGTGAATAAATGAATGAATGAATGAATGGTGAGTGATGGGCATTGAGAATCTTCTTACATTTCTTTCAAGACTTCTACAGTTTTCCTAAGCAATAGAGGCTCAGGCTGAGGAACCAGCTCATGCCCTTTCTTCTCATTATCTCTTCCTCTTTATAGGGTCAATCAACACTTGCAATTCTTTCTTCCATCGGACACTCTCCGTGTTGAGCACAGTTGGCCTCCCCTGCCCTTAGCAGGAGGAGATCACTGGGCACAGCCTTGAAATACGAACTGATGAAATGAACAGGGATGACCGTTCTTTGCTGTGTTTTACATAAGGGTTTACATTAATGGGCTGTTTCTAACTCAGTCTTTTCAGTAACTGCCTCCTCAGTGAGGAGACAAACTCACACCAGCGTGTCCCTCAGTTGTTTCCTTGCGTTGCTTATTAGCGGCTCATGAAGCGGGGGATTGTTAAGCCCCCAGTTTTCAATTCTTCTTAAGCTAACTGTGTTGCTTTTACTACACTATAGAAAGTTTAAAAAGAAGCTATAATTATTTTCATTAGAATTGGACTCTCCTAACTGACTGTTTTTGCTCCAACTTTCTTAAAATCTTCTGTGCACGGAGAACTGTGATGGGTAGGTGTGAGTACTTCACGCCTCCGCCTCGCCTCACCATCACTAAGTACAATGCTTTCAGTTCACGCATTTTAGTTTTCTGCCTCTTTTTCTGTTTTGTGTTTACAGCTGGTGAAAATAAGTTTGTATTTATGAAACAGATCTGACCATCTGCTATGGAATAGGCACACACAAAATTGTGAGGACTCAGAAGAGAATCAAATATGTCTGTGGTCTTACGGGGCTTCCCCTCCAGGGAGCAAGTCAAACAAACAAATAGAGCAACATGTGCAAGGCATTATGGGTGTGAGGAGGCGAGATACCCACAGTGCCCAGTTCTGCCTGGGTGACCCAGTGGGGAATGGGGTGGAGGAGAGTCTTTGTAGAGAAGGTTAAGTTTGAGGTAACCCTGAAAGACAAGTAGTAATTCATCCAGCAGACAAGAAGAGAAGGGAAGTTACAGACAGCAGTGCTTTGTAGAAAGGCTCAGAAATGTGGAAAACATGGTGAGCTTGGGGAAGTACAAATGGTTTTGACATGGTTAGAAAGCAGGCAGAGTTGATCTCTGAGCATACCAGCTCAATGTCAGCCCCAAGCACAGAGCAACGGTGGGGAAAAGTAAATTAGGGTCATATCACAAAGGGTCTTGAATGCCAGGCTGTGTGTGTGTGTGTGTGTGTTAGGAGGGTAGATGTTTTCACTGAAGAATTTTAAATAAATAATCAGAGTTGTGTTCCATCAAGAGCTTTTCCGCCAGTCCTGGCTGATCCACTCTATTCTACCTAATACACTATTTTTCTTCTTTGAGCAGATTGTCCTGGAATGTCCTTGCTGGATGCCATCCTATTTAGTTTAATCTACTCCTTCTTGTTATTTTAACCTAAGCCCAGGTAATCAAGGCCCAGATTTTAATTGTCTCCAGCATCGGGCAGTACAGAGCCGGTGGTGAGAAGAGGAAACTAATGGGGTTTGTGCCTAGGAGTATTTCCAGTCTTTGTGCTTCCAGCTCAGCCTTTCTGGAGCAATTTACAGCAGGCTTTGTAAAGATTTAGTTGAAAATCAACTTATAGATTCCTCCCTAATTGGCTTGGGCAGGTCTAACCTGTTATTGGTCAAGGCAAGCTGGCTTCTATTATGCAGTGCCCTGAGGATTTCTGGCATTGCTGGCTGGTTTTAGAAGCAAATCTTGGTGTTGGGGAAGGCCAGTATCATTCTGTCCTCTGAAGTGAACCCAGAAGGACGCCCATCTGATACAGCATTCAAACCCTTGACTAAAAAGAGCAAGTCTTGGGTTTGGCATCTGTATGCTAGAGGGTTATGGTTTTATACTTTTTCCCCAAGATAAAAAAAAAGCTTCCTATTTGTTTCTGCCTCTGGGTTGATTCCTGGAAATGCACAGGGTACCCAGGCCAAGCAGGCAGCACCTGCAGTGATGGGACATCTGCAGAGAGTGGCTTTTCTTGGCCCAGGAAACCCTGGAGGGACATCAGAGGAGGGGACAGGAGTGTCCTCTCACTCCAGGCCCAGCACCACTGACCTTGGCTGAGCCCGCTCCCTTGAGGTTGTCCAGTGCTGAACACATAGACTTACATGGCAAGGAGAAAGAGAACTTGTGTTATGGAGTCGGCATAATTTATGAACACTGGTAGAGAGCACTATTCGAGAGCCACTACTGGAAATTTTTTGTGTCAAGAGAAGAGGGATATAGGAAAGCCTGTGTCTGGAGAGTTTGTGAAGGTAAAAAAGCAAACCGTCAGGGCAGCCCCAGAGGAGAGGTTCATGGCTGCCTCTGGAGTTCCTGTGAAAAAAGGAGAGCAAGTGGAGAGTCCCATTTTTCTTATAATCCTGGAAGGACATGGGATTTCTGAGCGCCACTTGCAAGAGCGTGGTGAGGGCCTGCTGTACATGTTTATAGTCACTCAGAAGGAACCTGCCCCTTCGCACCCCCGTCAGTCTCCTTGCCATGCTCTTGCTGAGGCTTTGCAGAGTTTGCACAGCCTTGCTGGAGGAAGTCACTTATGAGAAGAACATTTGCCCTGTAGAACTGAGCTCGTTAGAATCGAGAAGACCAACTTAGAACTCCGTAAATAACGACACGGTCATATATATATATATATATATACTTAAATAGAGACATGCCTTTTACAGGTTTTAGAAAACTAGTCTAACATCTGTTTTGCTTTCCTTGTTAATTCCATTCCCCTCCACCCCCTCTGCCCTCCCAACGCCCCCCCTCCCCCAACTCCAATGAGAATTCCTCATTTGCAATGCCTCATTTAAAAGATGCGACAGACCCTGCATTTTTACCTGGCTCCCAGAGCTTGTATTTGAAGATTTCTCCTCCCCACCTCTCACCCCAATCTTTTTTGGCCAGCCAGCTAGCAAGGCGGCCATTCCAAGGGCCCAGCCTTGGCAAATCTGTGCCTTCTGGTATGTTGTGCCACCAACTGTCACCTGCTAGTCTCGTAGGGCCTGCTGAGCATCCATCGGGCATCCAGAACCACAGCCATGACAGAGTTGTATCAGCAAGAGCATAATCCACAACTGTGGGCCCCAGCAAACTGCCACGTCAAAAGCAGTTGTGCTGGGTAAAGTTCCATGAGTGTTCTGTTTCTTGAAACTTCTACTGTGGTTAGGCTTATCCCTCTGTGAATATATTTTTTTAATTTTTCTTTTTTAGTTTGGATCCTGGTTTTTCATTCTTTATTTGAATATCCTAGAATCTTGAAGCTTGTCCAAGAGAATCATAGGATCACAGCAAATCAGACCTGAAGGGAGTTTAAACTGGTTTCTTCAGTTTATCAATGAGGATGCTGAAACCCACTGGAACAGAGAGAATTGCCCAAGGACATGCGGCTAGTGAGAAACACCCAGGCTAGCAGTCAGGCTGGCTGATCCTCGTTCAGTGCTTACACCTTAAATTTGTGTCTGTTTAGCATAAAAGTATTTGGTATATATTGCAGCCGTCACCACATGTTTATATTTATTCCAAAAAAATTAAACTTACATGTAACAGGTAATATTATTGAACAGTTATTAAGAGGCAGACATTGTTTTAAGCACTTTATATATGCAATATCATTTACCCTTATAACAACCCTATGAGGTGGGTATTATTATCTTCAGTTTATAGTTGAAGTAGCTGAGACATAGAGCAGTTAAATAACTTGCCCTTAGTCCTATTCAACTGTGACTTTCCTGGGACTCAAGGACTGTGTTGGCATCAGGAAATATGGACTGAACCCCTAGAAAGAATGGACCCCCTGCCTTTCTAGTGGGAAAGAAAGACAGGTGAGCAGATCAGTCACAGCAGCACGTGGTGATGGGTGTAACAGAGGCGTGCACAAAGTTGGGGGAGGCCCAGGAGGGGGAACGGGCTTTCCCAGCGAGATGGCTTCTGGATGGTGTGGGGGATGCATAGACGTTTGCTAGCTGGAGAATGAGTGCTTGTGCACAAATGAATGGAAGGATCTGACGTGTTCAGGGAAAATCAAGAGGGTGAGAAGTTCGGAGTGCTGGGGGCAGAAGCGTGATGGTTGAGGGGGAGATGTTGGGAGACGGGGCTAGAGAGGCAGGTTGGGAGCCGATTGTAAAGTACTTGCATCCCAAGGTAAGGATTTGGATTATATCCAGTAAACAGAGGGGAGCCCACAGAAATTTGCATGAGTGGGTAAGTGACAGGATCAGGTTACTGGGGGCTTTGGGGTGAATGGACTCTGGAAGCATAGGATTCTGGTGACAAGGAAGCCTGTCAGGAGGTTGCTGTGATTGTTCAGGTAGAAATGATGAGGGCCTGGACTCCTTACAGCCCTCCGTTGGGCACAGGCTGCCAACGCTCCTTTGCTCACACTGCCTCTGTGGCTTGGAAGGCTCTCTTTAATCCAGTCTTCCTGGAATGACAGGCCCATCTTTCAAGACTAAGCTTAGGTGTTTGAAATGGAGACTTTTCTTAGTCTCCACCCTGGACAGGCTTGAGCTCTCCCTCCTTTCGGTCTCTGCTATCTCCGGTGCATTCTTCTTTCTCTCTTGGCACACATCAAACCTTGCTGTGCTTCTTTGTGTATATTTCTGTCTCCTACTTTACACCCAGCTCCTTGAAGGCAGGAACAGACCTTTGCCTCCTGAAACACCTGGCACAGTGCCTGACATTCAATAAATGTGTGATGAATGAATAAACTTTCTAAATAAAGGCAGTGACTATGGATATGGAAAGAAGAGGCCAAATTTGGGAGATCTTTTTAAAGCTACATCAGGGGTTGACCAACTACGGCCCACAGGCCCAACCCAGCCCACTTTCTTTACCACTTTTGTAAATAAAGTTTTACTGCAACACAACCGAGCCCAGTTGTCTACGTTTTGTCTATAGCTGCTTTCATTCTATGATGGCAGAGTTAAGTCACTGTGACAAGATCATATGGCCTGCACATAAAAAATATTTACCATCTGCCCTTTACTGAAAACGTTTGTCACCCTCTGAGTTAGATGACCAGGAGTGGTGACTGGAGCTACAGGGTGATAGGAAGGAAAGTCAAGACTTCCTTTTCTCGTATCTCCTCACTGTGCCTAATATAGAGCTTTGCTCCCCAGTATTGGCATTGAGCACTAGGCCTGCAAGGATTGAGAAAGAAAGACCCATGATGGTGGGGCAGGAGGAAAAAGGAGCTAAGAGGCCAAGGTGGAAAAGAGACCCTGGTTCGAAGAGACAAAGGGGGCCAGCCCCATGGCTGAGTGGTTAAGTTCACAGGCTCTACTTCAGCGGCCCAGGTTTCGCTGGTATCCTGGATGCGGACATGGGCACAGCTCATCAGGCCGTGCTGGGGCGGTGTCCCACATGCCACAACTAGAGGCACTCACAGCTAGAATATACAGCTATGTTCTAGGGCCTTTGGGGGAAGAAGAAAAAAAAAAATGGCAACAGATGTTAGCTCAGGTACTGGGATTTTTAAAAAAATATAAATAAAAAAATCTAAAAAGAAAAGAAGAGACAAGGCGCCATAGCTGCCAGGCAAAATTCATCTAAATCCTGCTGCTTCCTGGTGAAGCTTCTGCTGTTCTCTCTCCTAGTCATCCAGTTTGGTTTCGTCACCCTCTTTGTGGCCTCCTTTCCTCTGGCACCTGTCTTTGCCCTACTCAACAACGTCATTGAAGTGAGACTTGACGCAAAGAAGTTTGTTACCGAGCTGAGACGGCCAGATGCTGTGAGAACCAAAGACATTGGTATGTTCCCTGCTGAAGGACTGTGACAGGCCCAGACCCCGCCCTCCCCCCGCCCTCCCTCTGTCTCTCCCCGCCCCCAGCCCTTTGAGCCCCTCACCCTCATATCTTCAGGTGCTGGGAGGCCTATGAGGCCACATTATCCACCCCTCCTAGTCCCCCTGGTTTCCAGACAGAGGGGCACCTAAGCCTTTCCAGACAAGCCCATTCCTGGGGGGCCCGGCAAACTTCCACTGGTAACTTGCCTGCACAGCTTCACCCTGAGCTGCAGTGTTGTCATCACTGCGCGGAGGGCGGAGTGAGCCAGATGCTCTCCTTTCTGTCTTCCAGGGATCTGGTTTGACATTCTCTCCGGAATTGGCAAGTTCTCTGTTATCATCAATGTAAGTGCTCACGTTCACGACACCCTAGCTCTGTGGGAAGGGCTTTCCAACGGAGCTGAGGGCTTCAAAGCAGGAAACAGCCCCTGTTACCTCCTGGCCTTTTCCATTTGGAGCTCTATTTAAGACAGTCGCCTGGTTAATAGCTCATACATGCCTTCTAACTCATCACCTTGTCACCAGGGCTGTGCAACTTTATCGTTAATTTCACTGAGAGAGAGAAAGGTAATTATCTACTAGAATGCATACCTTGGCCTTAAAAGTCAAAATCACATCTTTCCTCAGAGCCAAGAATAATGAGGAAAGAATTCCACATATCTACCCATCTCTTTCCTTTCTTTTTCTAGTCCTAAGCTAAACAATACCTGGAGTGTTGCCCAGGCTGCAATTCCTAATTACGGTTCCTCCAAGTTGTCAATGCAAAGTCTTCATTATCCCCATGGACTCTGGCACTGCGTAGGTTAAGATAGGACATGGAAGAAGAGCGGTCCTACCTGTTGTGACTTCCTTAACTGCCTTGCCAGACATGTCCACATTTCAGAGGAAATCCTGCTGGGCCCAAGCCAATATCTCCTTTTGCTTCTGCATTCTGTGTGCGTGGTGGCCAAGCAGAGGCTCTTCTTCCACCTCCTAAGAAAATATCAGCCAGCTCAGTGCACGCAAAGAAAGCCACAGCCCATTCTCCTTTGGGAGAGAACCCTGGTTCTGGCTGTGACCTGGTTCCCTAAACACATCAAATGGCTGGAGAGGGGTGAGGAGAGGCAGAGAGAATCAGCCCATCGCATTTTGGATGTTTGATGTAGGAAGCACACATCTTGAGGCTGAGAAATAAGGTGCAATTTGGAAAATAGATCCGTAGCTACTTTGGAGTTATGTCTACTGGAAGAGAGGCCCTGAGCACCAAGCACTTCCATCTACATGGCAGAAAGACATGAAGGCTGACTTCCCTGGCCTCTCTGAGACCTCTTTACTTATCTGTAAAAGTGGGAGAGAATAAGAGTATCCACCAGATAGGATCATGCTGGAAATTAAATGGGATGATGAAAGGACATATAGTAAGTGCTTTGTAAGTGGTAGCTATGATTATTATAAGGTTGTTACTCATTCTCAAATATGGTTAGGGCCATCCACACTCGTATATACATTTAGAAAACACTACCTAAACTACGTTTTTTAAAGGGCTTTAATTGTTGGTGCAGAATACAGTATAAACACCTGCCAAAAAGATTTAAGATTCTCTTTCCAGAAAGTACCTCCACATTCAAACATGCAATCATACATTTGTCATTTGGTTTGCTCCACAGACATTTATAGAGTGCTTAGATATGCCAGACGCAATGTTGGGTATGTGTGGTTCCATCCAGCAGGATCCACTCCTTCCCCCCGTGTCTCCCTTTTCCTCAGTAAAATGGATGAAAGAACAACTTTCGTTACACGATGTGCTAAAAAGTGCTGAGATACGATGGTCAAGTTGAGGGAACTGTGGAACCATGTCTTTGGTCTTCCCGGCTTTCTGGTGTCACTCAGGGCAGCTGTACATGGTCATTCAGTGTCCTTTCCCATTGCACTGAAGTGGCATTCTCATCCTGTCAGTAATTTTCTCAGAAAATCTTCCACTCCGTTTTGGCTTGGCCAACGCCGGTGTCAATTCACATATCTCAGAGGTGATTTAATCCCCGGAGCACGGAACGGTTCACACTGACGTAGCGTCCTTTGCCGCAGTGGTTGTAATTCACTCTCATGACAGCTACTGTCTGGTAGATTTATTTACACGTATCAAGGATGGAAGAGCCATGCAAGTCAGCTGCATGAGCTCAGGGATAAAAACATCCATGTCAGTCAGAGTAGCACCACTGGATGGGGAGCCCAAAAGGGGACAGTCTCAGCCAGATGGACTCTGTGCCACCTGGATAGCATCCCTCCTGACCACTACTCAAGGGCTTGTGGTTCTGTCCTTCAGGCTTTTGTCATTGCCGTCACCTCCGACTTTATCCCCCGCCTTGTGTACCAGTACACCTACAGTCACAACGGGACTCTGCATGGCTTCGTCAACCACACCCTCTCCTTCTTCAATGTCAGCCAGCTGAAGGAGGGAACGCAGCCAGAAAACTCACAGTTTGACCGGGAAGTTCAGTTCTGCAGGTAAAGTAATCAGGAGGGGGTGGGCAGCGGAGGACCAGAAGCAGTGGATCCAAGGAATTATCTGGATGACCTAGAATGATGTCATTCTCCTTTCCCTCTGTCTCCTATTCCCCTCCTCATTGCTATAAATCAATCTTGATGAATCAGCAAATATTTATTGAGTGCCTTTTGCTAGACACTATGGAACAAAGAAGTATATAGCTTCGTCCTTGCTATTAAGGGGTTTATGGTCTGGTTGGGAAGAAAAGAAGCAGAACAGATAGGCATAGCAGGTTATTCAGTGATTATATCTAGTATGGACCATGAATATTGTGGGTGTTCAGAGGAGAGGGAGGTTGGTGGGGGCTAGAATAGAAAGGATAGGCTTCCTGGAGGGGCCACGAGGAGTTGTACGACAGAAAGAGAGAGTATCCTAAATGGGGAGTCAGCATAGGCAAAGTCATGGGGGTGAGCATGAACTTGGGATGTTAGATAACACTTAGGGGCTTGGTAGTTAGCAAGGAGAGTGCTCGAGAGGTACTAATAGGGAATAATATCAGAGATACAATATATGTAGAAATTCCTAGGATCATATAAGACAACACATTGCTGAATTTGAATAGGTAGGATGAAGTAGATAATGGGAAATCTTACAGCAATTTTAAAGTGATGCAATAGGAAGTTACTGACATTTTTAGTGCCAGGGAAACGTTGGCTTAGGAAAATTAATCTGGTCTCAGAGAGAAAGATGGACTAGAATTAGGGGAACTCAGGGAGGGGAACTGAGGTGCTGCAGTGTTCAGACATGAGCCATGGTGGGCATAGACAGGGGTGGTGGAAGGAATTAAGAGAAAGGGAGAAGATGAGCTATATCATATAATATATTGCAAAGTTCGTGACAACAGACATTGGAGAGAGTCTGAGTCAAGGATCTCCAAAGTTAGGGCTGAAGTCAGAGGACTGGGAAATTGTGGGTCCATTGACAGGGATTGAGAAGATGCTAAGAGAATCTAATTTTATAGTACATATGATGAATTTGATTTCAATCATATTGTATTTAAAATGACAGTAGGAAATCTAAGGAGTAATTTTCACCTAACTCCTAGTCACACTAAGCTGGAATTCTAGAGAGATCCAGACTACAGTCATGATTGAAAGACATCAGCACAGGGATCATTGAAGCCAAGAAACATAAAACTTCACTATGTACCCAATAAGAGCAAATAAAGAGAAGACAAGCAGAGGGAAATCAATTCTTTAACCCTTTTGTACCCTGGTTAAATGATAATCCCCATGAAGGACTTGATCAAAGTTCACACCTTATATATTTTAAAAACAGAACAATAACTACAACAATAACAAAAACCTAGGAAAAGGTACTGCTAGGAAAATGTAGGGCTTCCTTAGACTATCCCCGATAGTGTCAGATGTCAACGCTGTCGATGCCTCCATTGAAGAAGCAATGTTTCAGTTGTGTTCGCAGCACTGATGACCTTGGGCTTGTCTGTCATGCTTGCCCACCTGGGAGACCTTGGTACCCAAGGTCAGCCATTTGTGAGACAGTTGCTTAGGTTCAGATTCACAGGCTGAGACCACAAAAGAGAGAAACCTAATTGGTCTTCCCAACCCAGATTACTGAGTTAAACAACTTTGCCAATTTGTGATTTAAATAGAAGGGTATTCTGGCCCCAAGATCAATAACTTTGGGGTTCAACTCTAACCAACTGAGAAAAGACTCAAAATCAGGGGCCAGACTCAAGAATAAATGAGTAAATTTATTCATAGATGTCAATTGATATCAGCTTGTATGTTTCAAGTATTTTCGTATCTGGGGGCTATAAAGAGTCTGGCTCTTGGACTTGTCATCTCCAGGCAGACTTGCTGCTGGATTATGCACTGCCCGGGGGTCACTTCTCTGTGTGGCTGGCATGCCAGACTGTCTGTCCATGATTCTGGATTTGGGTCTGCTAGATCCAAAAGATATAGTTCCATTGTACAGAGGGTCTGTACCAGCTTGAAGCCTTTCCTTGTAGCATCTAGATCTGCTCCAGCAGGGCCCATGAAATTAGGCAACAGGTCTACATTAAACAAGCAGACACTGAAATATGAGAATTTTACAATCATTTTTATAACTGGAAAGCATAGAAATCATCATGTTGAAACTCCTCATTCTACATGAAAGAAACCGAGGTTTGGAAAGTTGAAGAGTTCTCCAAGATTATAGAGATTTCTAGTGACAGATTCTGAAGTGAAACTCACATCTATCCAAGAACACAAGGCTCTACCCCATGTGCAGTGGGGAGCAACACCAGTGTGACTTGTCTTGTGATGAAACAAGGCTCACACTGTTTCTTTAGTTGGTCTAGAAGCACATGTCTATCCAGAGCACCGAGGTTCTCTGACCTTGCGCTTGACCATCAGATCTTCCAGTAACACAATGAATATGCTTTCCAGATATATCAGTGGCTTAAACGGCCCTAACCACAAACGGACTTTAATGGCTTCCATATTGAAAGTTGAGGATAATCCTAATTTTAGGCCTCACTTGATTCAGTCAAGGTCTTCTCAAATCTTTTTCCCTCTCCCAACTCTACTCCAGTCAATGTTGACTATAGTTTCAAGCTCCATATGGAGACCAGCAGTTACAGGCCAGTATCACACTGGATCCAAGTCCAGTGAGGAAAGACCCATACCTCTTTACCAATGACGCCAGCAAAAGTCTTACTGAAGATCACTGATTAGGATCAGTATGCACGACCTACCCAGAACCAATCATTGTAGCCGGAGGAATGTGGTGCTTTTAATGGCCGTTGGGGCCCTTGGGGTTGGGGGTTGGAGTGAAATCACCTCTATCTGAAGCATGTGATCTTGGAGTAAGAGATAGTTCCCTCGTGAGAAGTCAAGATGAATGCGTACAACTCAGCTGAAACAACTCATGCCCAGGTACTGTTAGCACACATGGCTCAGATCAGGCTTTCTCGTACCTGCCTTCAAAGTCAGTGGATCTTCCAGCCAGATACAAAGCTCAGTAACTCTTCTCTTCATTGTTTCCATTTAAGTAGATGGGATCATGGCTTATGTTTGGCCCATTAAAAAAAAATTCTGCCACTGAGTGGCAGAATTGAATTATCACTGGGTGCCTGCATAGGAAGTACATTCTATATTTCTGCCAAGAAAAGTTATCTGCAGAAAATAGATCATTCCAGGATCAAAAAAAAAAAAATGACTCTTGGAACATCAAACTTTTTTTTCCTTAGTACCAGTGAGAATTATGGGTTCGTTATGCAACTATTTTTGAGACCTTACTATAGGCTTGGCATTGGTTATATAAGGGAACAAGACCCAGCGCCTCCTTCAAGGAGTCCAGATGGAGGAGATGAGTAAGTAAACAAGCAACTAAAAATAGCTTTAATAATTTACAATAGGGTAAAGGCAGGGAGCTCTGGGAGCCCTGAGGAAGGAGGCCATGCACCAAAACCAGACTTCAGTGTTCAGGGGAAGCTTCAAGGGACGAGAAACCTGAAGAATCAGCAGGGTGGCCAGAGAGATAATCTTGATGATATTCCTCATTCACATGACCAAGCCAGCCTGGGTGGTGAGCGGGCTGGAAGGAACGGTGGTGGAGGGTAAGGGGGGCGTCAAGGCATGAAGGAGGTCCAGGGAGAGCAGTGTTTTCCAGGTAGAGGAGCTAGTTCATGCTCAGTGCTTAGAGCTGCAGTGAGAGGGGAAGCTATGAGAGATGAGGCTGCGAGAAAAAACAGGAGCCAGACCAAGAAGAGCATGTTGGTCATAGGGAGGAGTGCGGGCTCCCTCTTAGGGAAGTGGGGAGCCCCCAAAGGGGTGTAAGGGAGCAGGGATGAAGTTGAAGTTTTCATTGGTGGTATCACTGACTGCAGTGTGAAGACCAGTGGGTTACATTTTAAATTGTGAGATGCCTTACTCTGCAGTGTAAGCAGGTGTCTAGAGAACAGGGCCAGCATATCACCTAGATGTAACAATAAAAGAAGTGTACTTCGGGGTGACCTTTCCTAGAAGAGAAGAGTTGTCGACGGGAGTCCCTAGCTCAGGTGGGTCCTACTCACTGCATGCTGTGCAGGCATGTCGGCATCACGAAATTCTCTGGAGATTTAGGAAATGGAACTATGATCCACTTATGTCTTTCTAAGCCAGGAACTATCAGTGAGTGTGAGAAATAGAAATGAAGGAGAGAGAGAGAAATCGGGAATGGGGAAGGGACTATGAAGGAGAGGGATTGTGAGAAACAGACACAGCTCTGTAGCTAGCCCCAAAGCCAGCTTTTAAAACCACTTCTGTGGTGGGAAATGAGCAGTTTACCCTGATTTGCTGGCAAATAGTGTTGGGAATTCGATGACCCTTCTTATTCTTAGCTTTCAGTGACCTCCGGAGATAAATGTGGTCAAATAAAACTGAGGTCTCAGGCTCCGACCCAGCCTTGCCAGGGATAGAGGTATCTTAAAAATAGCCATAAAAGTTAGGCCAGGCCTCTGGCTGCCTGTTCGAGATGCATTCCAAGCATTTTTGGAGCAGCGTTCGCCTCAGCCATCTCACTGCTCCGGCAGGGCCGCTCCATAAACAGTCCCGTGACGTCAGTCTGTAGGCACGATTAGTGACTGTTTGCCGGGGTTGAAGGGCCACTGCATCCTGGAGGATGGATGGCGGCTCAGGCTCTTGGCTCAGCTGGATGGGACCAGAGGCATCAGCAGGGCAGGGCCTGGCCGGGGATCTGGGTCCCAGAGCTGGAAGAGCCTACTGGGCATGGTCAACCCACTGGGTCTGTTTGGAGGTGTTGAGCATCCAGAAAGCGTCCTTGGGGAGCTCCTGTTGGGTCTTTCTGCAAAGCCTAAGTTCTTTCCCATCCCAAGGTCCTGTGAAAGGTCTTTGAAGAGGTGAGTTTCCTTCCAGTCCATGGCTGCTTCTCATCTGCTCCGAGCTGAAACCCAAGGGAGAGTCGGGTTTTCTGGCTGTTGCCTTTCCTGATTTTTATCAAGCACTGAACTAACATGGTTCTCATTAGTTCCTCATTGTTGTACTGTTTTCCCTTGTTAAAGGCCAATTTCAGAAGGCAGTTTTAAGTAGCTCAGACAGTATGAAAATATTGTATGTAATTGTGTTCAGCCTTAATATGACATTAATTTCCATTGGGATTATTACAAAAAAAATTATTTTCATAGCCCTTTTTGAAGCTGAGAAATTCATTTACTAACTGTAACTAAATGTAACTAAAATCTCATTTTTTAACAAAACCTTTACTGACTATTGCTGATCAGCTCCTCAGTTTGTTATTTTGGCACCCGCGTGCCCACCATGATTTTGTATTGTGGTGAATTGTGGCAAATGTCGCTGTCACTGGTCACCCCTGCAAGTGAGGTTGGGAGGAAAACATCTGAGCCAGGAGTCTCTCTTCTGTCTCCGCACCTCAGTTTCCCCATCTGGAAAAATTAGAACTTGGAATAAATCATCTCCAAAGATTTTTTTAAAAAATTAATATTTAATGACACATAATATATTAATCTATTCCTATAAAAATTATAAATATTACAGGCAGACTCTCCAGCTCTGCCCCGCCTCCAGCTGCACAGTCCTGAGCATCTTCCCAACAATAACCACAATGATATGTTTATGTGACTCTTTCTTAGATGTTTTTCCTAAGAAAATGCAGTATTTCGTGCATTAACGTAAAATGAACTTGTAGACTCTTTAAGGCACTGTTTCCTGGTGTGTTTTATAACAACGAAATATATTTTGAGTTAGTGGGAACCTTATTTCTTTAGATCATGTGTAAATTCAACTCAATCAGAGTGATTTTTTGGTGTCAGAGAAGTCTAGATAAAATGTTAATGTGATTTTAAAGCTACAATGTAACATTGACTTTTGTACCAGTTTCACTTATTCAATGTGAGTCTGTCTCAGTTAACACCATAATTTTTTTCCTGAAAGCCTAGTATAAAAATGTATTTGGAGGCTGGCCTGGTGGTGTAATGGTTAAGTTTGGTGCACTCTGCTTTGGCGGCCCAGGTTTGCAGGTTCGGATCCTGGGCGTGGACCTACACTGCTCATCAAGCCACACTGTGGTGGCGTCCTACACACAAAAAATAGAGGAAGATTGGCACAGATGTTAGCTCAGGGCTAATGTTCCTGAGGCAAAAAGAAGAAGATTGGCAACATATGTTGACTCAGGGTGAATCTTCCTCAGCAAAAACAAAATATTTGAGTCAACTGAATATTGCTACTAATTACACTCTTCTTTAGAAATTATTAACCTTTATTATTATAAAAGTAATTCTGTATATCTAGATATGTATATAAAAGGAAAAGAAAAGACTCTTTTCTCAGCCCACACCCCAGTCGTTCTCTCTTAGAAGAAACCGTTATGTCCATTTTCTGTGGAAGCTTCCAGAAATCACATTCACGTGTGTTGTCTTATTTAATTATCACTGTCTTTTCCTTTAACATTCGATGTACACACACACACACACACGCATGCACGTGCATATTGTCTCACTCATGGTTGGGATAGAGAGCCGGAGTGCGCACCTTCTGTGTACTCAGCACTGAGATACACGTTCTATTATTTCTACTTTATAGATGAGAATGTTGAGGTTCCCCAGGGTCTTATGGTTGGTAAGTGACACAGCTGCTCAAGTGTGCACTTGCTTTTCAGACCCTCCAGTTGTTTTATTATTGAAAGACTCTCCTTATTAGAAGGTCAAGGAAACTCTCAAAATTAATGTTATGGCTCAAAGAAGATAAAGGAGGACTTGGAGGGGTGAGGGGGAGAACCAGGAATGGTTCCTGCAATTACATCCCCAAGCTTAAGTCCCAGCCAGCAGCTGCAGAAGGTGACCAGATGTGGGGGTTCACCTGGTGCTTGGCCACTCAGGAGGACTTTGGGAGGTGCCAGCCCCCTCACCAGGGGAAGCGGTCTGGTTCTGGAAAGCATTTGAGCTGAGGGTAATGGAGCAGAAGTTCTACTTGCCGCTCCCCTGATACTTGCCTAATTTGTGCTGTTTGCCTGGGCTTAGATCCTGAGAGAAGCCCCTTACGGTTGGGGCATTGGCTGACTCTTTTCGTTTCGTATCAGCATCATGGGAAACTTGGGGCGTCTGTGCTTGAGTGCTCAGAAGTCTTCCTGGAAAGCCAGGAGGAACTGGGAGCAGGGGCACATGTGGTCTGTCCTCTTTAAGAGCAGAGCTGTATTTCATAGTTCACCTTCAGTCAGAGGAGAAAGAACACCTAGCGTTTACTGGGTATGTATCTGAAGCACCCTTCACTGGCATTTCATCTCCGTTACAACTCCGTGAGATGGGAAGTTAAGGCCCATTCCGGAGACGAGGACCTTGGCCATCAGAACCTAGCAAGTTAGGAAACTTGCTGGAGAACATAGAACCAAAGAGATAGAGGTGGCATCAAACCGTCACCTGCTGACTCCAAAGCCTGGGCTGTCACCAATGCCATGCACTGGGCTCAGGTGCGAAACAGACAACTGTCACCCTGGGGGACGCAATTAAATCTATTAACTACTCTTTCTTCTGCAGACATCTCTAGTCTTAAAGCTAATTCTCTCTTTGTCTAAATTAGTATCTTCTAGGTACTCAGTGAAGACATTTGATAGGCTTGACTTCTTAGGAGGAAATTTTTTAAAAATTATGAAAGTTAACTTACATTGGAATGTAAACAACCAACTATTGACCTGGTGGCGGGGGCTTATGGACTTAATGTTTTTCCAACTGTGAGTCAGTGTTCGTCAGTGGGCTATGAAATCCCTTTGGCGGGTCACGATCAGCATTTTAAGGAGTAGAATAGGATAAGACAGGATAGACCAGAACAGGAGAGCATCAGTGCATTGCACACAGCAAGGATAAGGGTTTTTTTTTTTAAAACAAGTATAATTTTTGTCTTAGTGATATAGATTATGTGTGCATTAATGCAAAATGTATTTCTTACTACCGTAGGTCACAGTTTTTAAAATGTGCGCTTTGGAAAGAGAATCATGAACAGATGCATCATTCGTTAAATTGCTCATTGCTTTTTTCTGTGGACAGCTTGCCCTCCAGTTCCAAACAGAGCCACGTAGTTCCTAATAGCACCACCCGAAGTCTGTCGCACAGAGGTGTTTTCAAATAGAGCTTTCTGGACGTATCTCTGTGTTAATCTCTCCCCACATCCTTGATTAGACGGATGTGCCTGTTAGATTCAAAACATGTTTTGGACACTCAGGAAGGGAAAGGTGAAAAGTGACATTTCCAAAAACTGTGGCGAGTTCGTTGCAGAGGTGGGCAGAACTAGATTATTTATGGATTCTTTTCTGACTGGAAAAGAGGGGTGAGCGATGGCTGTCATACCGAGGTCAGTGAGCAGCTGTTCCTTCAAAGATGAAGCTCGAGGACAAGAGAGACGCACTCTGCTTCGGCAGGAGCCGTTGGGCTACACCGGGCAAGGATTTCCCCATGGAAGGAGTGGGCGTGTGTGTCGCGCCCCTCCTCCCAGGGTCCTGAGAGGATTAGGATGAATTCCCTTCTGCCATGGGGTCCTTTGTGGGGCAGCAGGAGGGTGGGTGAGTCTGAGTTTTTCCCACCCCAAGATGTCCTTATTCCTTTAGCCACGCTCTCCCTCTCTCCCATTAGCAAGCGTAATCTGGAGCTGGCCATGTTTCTGTCCTCAGCCACGGATGGATCTGATGAATCCCGTGGTATTTTGCTGGGCTGCAGTTAGCTTTGCTTTTCATCCGGATGTCAAACCAAGCTTGCAACAGCTGTGATCAGCTGTTGGAACAGGGGGAGTTGGGTGGGGAGGGGGCAGCTCCTGGCCTCTTGCCCAGCCTTAGTCAAATGCTTAGCATCCAGTTCTCAGTTTGTCTCTTTCTGCTGCTGACTCTGTAGCGATGTCTTTTTCTATCTGTTTGTGTGCATCTCTTTTCAGCTTCCTCGTTTTTTTTTTTCTCTTCTTCTCTTGTCTCTCCTTGGGAAATTGGGAACCACTGGACTTTAACATGGGTCTTTTAGAGCAGCTGGTCCCTTCAGGGCAGAGAGCATCCATTTCTGAGTCCCCCACCCCAAACTGCAGCTATTGGTGAGGTGCTCTAGGACTGAAAAGCCTGAATTCAGCCAGACTTGGATTCTCACCTTGACCCCACCTCTTGCTGGCCATGAGGACTTGGCCAGATAATTGAACTTCTCTGAGCCTCAGTTTCCCCCTGTGTTATATGGGGATATCAATGCCTGCCTGATGATGTTGTTGTGAAGATAAAATGAGAAAGCCTCCAGAAAAGCTTCTTGCTCAGGGATTAACGCCTACTGTGTGTTCAGTATGCATTCATTTTCTTCCTTGGCCGGTTTTCGGACAGAGTCCCCACCCTGCCCTCCTTGACAGCCATGTACCCTGCTGGGTGGCCTGATGCCACCCCACCACCTCCCCCCCCAGCCCAGGGCTTGTTTTGCTTTTACTGAGCATCAAAGATTCGTTGACTTCCACGGAGGAAACAGTTCCACGTGGGGTCATGATTATTCTGGTACCAACTCTTGTCATTTTTCGAGGCTTAGAAAAAAGTGAGTCTGAGAAAAAGAGCCATTTTTAACATGAGTCATCCCACGATGGGAGTGAAAAGCCAGCTATGAGGAAAAGTCCTAGACCTCTCCGTGGGTCTGAGAGGGAGGCATGAGCTCACGTCAGGCACTGACATTTTGTTTCTTAAACCACATGGACAGATTATAAAGATGGTTAGTAAAGGAGGATTCTGCCCAACCGTGACTATTGCCTCTACCGACCCCCTCCTCCAAATTCACTCAGCCTTCAGCTGGGTCTGAACTAGCCCTCCTTTCGGTGTAAGAATGCAGCATTCGAGCAAGGCTGGCCCCTCTTGTGGCTGTAATCCCAAAGCAGCTGACCAGGGACGACGCCCAGGATTGTCTGCTAGTACCTGCGTCTTCACTGAGCCCACAGACTGCAGAGCACTTTATGAGGTCTGGATCCCTCTCCCCTCCACAGCCCACAGGCTAGGGGGAGCCAGGAGGGAGCCACTGTCCTAGGTTCCTCTCATGGGTCCTGGGCTTCTCTGGAAGGAGAATCCAGACACCAGAGCTAGCTTTGGGGGATGTTGGAGAGAGAGTAAGAAAAAGACATTTCTAGGCTGACAGTGGCTTTTTCGGACGTTGGTCCTTTTATTCCACGGACACATGTTGGTTGGGCCGTGGATTCCTCCCCTCCTCCCCTATTTCCCAAGTCTGAGAGCCAAGGGCTTGCTGCTGCTTTGCCCCTGAGAGCTCGCCCAGAGGAGCCCCCTTCCCTCCATCTCCGCCCAAGTTTAACACCACATTTCTCTTTGGGCAGGTTTAAGGATTACCGAGAGCCGCCATGGGCCCCGAACCCATATGAGTTTTCCAAACAGTACTGGTCCGTTCTGTCTGCCCGTTTGGCATTTGTCATAATCTTCCAGGTGAGTTCAGATAAGGAAGAGTCAACCAGAAGCCAGGATGTGGGTGTGGGACATCTTGTTGCCGGCCCCGCATCTCCAGTTTCCATGGCACTCCGTGACATGAGGGGCGTTCGCATGGGGCAGGCAGAAGTGAGTGCTCCCTTCCCTGGCTGAGGCGGGAAGCCGTCTTGAGAGGGCTTCCATTAACGGATGGATTTGCAAGAAGTAGAATAAAGCACAGAGTAAGGTTACAGGACAGATGTGGAGTAAGTTGCAGGCTGGAAGATAGACTCCCATTTAAACCTAAGACAAGAGAACAAAGTGGGAAGAGCTGTGGAAACCAGAGTCTCGACCCTGAGCAGACAAATAACCCCAGCTGAGTTCTGAACCTTTCTTCTAGCGCTCCGCCTGGCTCCTTCCTTTGTTAGTGCTGTTTGACCCCCTGAGACATCTGGTGGGAAGGGCCCCCAGAGCCATCCCTCCATCCCTGGATGAATAGCAAACTTGAGCTCAGCGATTCCTATCTCCCACAATCACTGCAGCTCCAGTTGCATTGCCGAGATTCTCTGCGCGAGGCCCTGCTCCCACTCGGGGTCCTGCCGGCCTTCCAGTGGGGCTGCAGCATGAGCCCAGATCCTTTTCTCTCCGTCTCCCTCAGGCTTTTGTATTCCCCGAAGGCAAATCTCTGGAGGGCTCTAAAATATCCAGCCCCCGGACCCCAGCCCAGGAAGTGGAGAAGCCCATCGGCTAGTCTTTCACCTAAAGGAGACAGCCATTCTTCCTCTGGAGAGATGGGACGATAAATCTGAAAAATCGCTCAGACATCCCCCTGCTGCCCCGCCCAGAGGAGTCTCCTCACTTTACCGTACATCGCGTGTAACATTCATGCACACAGGAAGGAGTTGCTTTAAAAGAAGAGTGCATGGCTTGATGAAGCCGCTCTAGGGCACCTGGGAGCCTCTGGAAGCAGCAGGGTGTTCCCAAGGTCTTCCCTGGGTCCCCTAGGAGCATGGACTGTTCAAGGGCAAGTTGGGAATAGGTTTACAGCATGGAAGACAGCAGTGCTCTGACTATCCCCTCTGGGCTCAGTCACTGTCCTCTGGATCTCAAAGGGGAGAAGACAGTGAGCATATAGTCGGCAGGTAGAGAAGAATGCCACACCCAGGGGAATGCTGGGTAGAGCGTGGGGGAAGGGGAAGGGAATGGGAATCAGACTATAAAAGTAGCTAGCATTTACTGGGTCGTGCTGGCACTGTTGTGATATATTCCCTCACTCAGACAGAAAATGCTCCCTGGGAAAGGTGGCCTCACCTTGCCTGTGCCACCATAACTCGGAGATAGTGCAGGTCCCATTGCAGACCACCACAATAAAGCGAATATCGCTATAAAGCAAGTCACAAGAATTTTTTGGTTTCCCAGTGCTTATAAAAGTTATATTTACACTATAGTGTAGCCTCTTAAATGTGCAATAGCATTATGTCTAAAAAAACAATGTACCTTAATTAAAAATATTTTATTGCTAAAAAATGCTAACCATCATCTGAGCCTTCAGCAAGTCGTAATCTTTTTGCTGGTGGAGGGTCTTGCAAAAAATGCTGTATCTGTGAAGCACAATAAAATGAAGCGCAATGACACAAGGTGTCCTGTGTTTACAAGGGAGGGGATGGGGCTCAGCAGATGGGAGAAGAAAGCCAATTTTAAGTGTGCACAAAAGCTTAAAACTGCTGAAGGAAGGCTGGAGGCTGGGGTCCCAGACAAGCCGATGTGACTAGAGTGGTGGAACGGAAGGGTAAGGGGGCTGTGAGGTTGGCTGAGGCCAGAAGTCAGGGCAGAAATCAAAGGTCCATTTGTGATATAGAGGACAGAGGGTCAGCTGGAAGGAAGAGAGGAGCAGATGGCCCAGAGCAAGCCCTGGAGAGGCCACCGGGCCTCGGTGCCTCTTCCCTTGGATCTCTGAAGGGCATGTCTGGAGGCTTAGAGGCCAGGAAGCAAAAAGAGGACATGTGAGATGGACTTGAAGAAGGGAAGAAGAAATAGCTAACACTGACCAAGCTCCACTATGTGGGAGACATTGACTCATTTAATCCTCACCACGCCAGGAGGTAGGTACTGTAACTATTCCACTTACCACAAGGGACACCCGTGTACGATATAATTGTGCTCATTGGCTGAGATCACCTGCTGGTAAGTAGTGGAGCCAGAAGAGCAGGGAGGCGTTCCACTCCTGGGTCTGTGCTCTTCACCCCTGTGCCATACCACCAGCTCCACTGTTGAGGCGGTCACTCTGATGGGACAAGGGTGGACAGTGGCGCGCTAGTGTCCCACTGGGCCAGGCCTCTCCTCTCAACTCCCCTCCCTTGCTTTCGGCAGAACCTTGTGATGTTCCTGAGCGTCCTCGTGGACTGGATGATCCCGGATATCCCCACGGACATCAGCGACCAGATCAAGAAAGAGAAGAGCTTGTTGGTGGACTTCTTCCTGAAAGAGGAGCATGAGAAGCTCAAGGTGATGGATGAGCTGGCCCAGAGGAGCCAGGGAGGGGGGCAGCACAGCAGGAGGAGCCGGGCCGCCAGCTCGGCACCCTCAGGCTGGAGCCAGCCGGGCAGCCTCGCGTCGTCTGGTTCTCAGCACACCAACGTGTGAGCGAGCCTGCCTCGCTGCCGAGGGGGCGCTGCAGCAGTGAGAGACCATGCACAAGCACGTCAGTGCACCCACACTGGTGTGGTGTCCATCCGCCAGTCTGCTTGGATCTGACCTGAGGGGGTCTTGAAGCGGGTGTGTGTGAAGAGAGAGACAGAGGAATTAGAGAGAGCAAGCGAGAGAATGAGCACAGGAAGGAAGAGAAATGATGCTGCTTCTCAGAAACTCGAAGCTTAAGTTTCTTGTAGGTCCTCTTTTGAGCTGTATCCTTTTGGGAGTTTGGTACCCTTTTTTGAGTCCATCAGTGAAAGAACTGGGTCTCTCTAGCCCAGAGTTCCCAGGCGCCAGGACCCTTCCCTGTGTCCCTTCAGGTACCCTCTCATCAGATGGCCACAGGCTATGAGAGGGCCCTGTTCTAGCACCCATTGTAAGTGATCACCGCCCGCTTCCCACCATCACCCCAAGAAAACCCTCTGTGTCACCTGCTGCTGGGGCTGTCACAGCCTCAGTGGATGCACCTTAAGTCACAGGGCTGATTGCTGTGGCCACTGGACCTGATGGTGAGTAACAAATGTCTAAACCTGGCCTGGTCTCCAGTTCATGTCACCAGGATGCTTTGAGCTAAAGGGAACTAACCATCATTTTATGCAGGTTCAGATTTAAAATAATAAAATAAATTGAAACATTCTTTATAAAAACGCTTCTCCTCGTCTTTTGTTCTCTTTCTCTTCCTACTGACATTTATTGAATGCCTTCTAAGTGCCAGGCATTGTTCTCAGACTAGAGATGGAGCAGAGTGCAAGAGACAAAATCCCTTACAATCTGGGAGAGACAGACAATAAGCTGATATGTATATCAGATAGTGATAGTACTATGGAGAAATGTATAGTAGGATAAAGGAGACAGGAAGTGTGAGGGCACAGGAAGTGAGGGGTTTACCATATTATACACAAGCTAATGACAAACTGAACATGGCTCAGAAGTTATGTCTTGCGATGCTAACATCATCAATTGGTAGCAGCCTCCCAGAGCCCTACAGTGAAATCTTCAAGTATAGTTGGAAGGAAGGGTCAAACATCATTTATCATTGTCTTTCACATCCCTCAACTGCCGCTGCTTCCCAGAAACCAGTTGCACAATCCCCTTGATCTGGACTTGTCCCCTGTTCCCTGCCTGAATGGAAGCTGCAAGGAGGGCCATACTCCAGGGGAGAAATGAGAGTTATCGTTCTGATGTTTCAGCACACGTGGTAATGCCAGGGCCCATAGGTTCTGGGCTGGTCACTGGTGCTGTTCGCCATGGCTTCTTGTTTCCTCCTGGGCACATGCAGGATTGCACTGCCTATCAGCCCTTGCTCTGGAAGGTGATCCCCTTCTTTTAAGGGAATACCGGGACATGGATTCAGCTTTTAGGAAGAGCAGCAGGCAGCCATGTCCCAGGCCACTCATGCAACCCTACAATTAATTTTAATTACATACATCTTAATATTCAAACTTACCATTTGAGCCTAGATTCAAACGATAGTGGTACAAAAACATTTCATCATCTTATGATGGGCTTCAGCTAATTTGGCCGAAGTGGCCAATGGGAGGAAAATTTCACTTCAAGGGGCATTAATGACATGGAGATTCCAGGCCCATAAAAAGGAGAATATCCTCAGTGACTCCTCCCGTGTGGGTGGCATTGATATTTCCAGGAAGTAGTATGGTCCACAGCCAGAGGTTGTCTCCATCACCAAGACACCCACTTTGCACTGACCGAGCCACACCCAAGTCCAGGGCTGCCCATGGCTGGTTCAAGACCCCACCTTTTTTCCTTTTTCTTTTTTAAATTAAACATTTTTATATGATCCAGAGGTGAAACTTGCACACCAAGAAAGATTCAGAACAATGAAGAAGAAAGTAAAATCACCCACAATCCCCAAATCTACAATCAAAATCGACAATGGCTGTGTTTTCTTCAAGACCCTCATTCCCTCTCAAGCATATCCATATGTTTTATTACAACTATGCTATTTATGCTGTCTTCTTACCTTTTTTCACTTCATGTATCTGATCAATCCTTTTATCTCATAAACATAGGTTCATTCGGTCAAAAGTACATACTAAACACCTACTGTGTGTCAGGCTCTGTAGTGGGCACTTGGTATACATCACTCAACACAACAAAGACTCCTGCCCTCATGGAACTTACATTCTGGTGGGTGGGCAGAGAGACAGGTGATAAACAACACAAGTAAACTATATACAGTCATCCCTCGATATCCAGGGGGGATTGGTTCCAGGACCCCCACAGATACCAAATCTGGGGATGCTCAAGTCCCATGTATAAAGTGGAGTCGTACTGCATATAACCTGTGCACATCCTCCCATGTACTTTAAATCATCTTTAGATTACTTATAATACCTAATATAATGTAAATACCGCATAAATACCCATTATACTGTATTGTTGAGGGAATAATGACAAGAAAAAGAAGTCTGTACATGTTCAGCACAGACACAACCATCGCAGGCTTTTAAATCCGCAGTTGCTTGAATCTGCGAACACGGAACCCGCCAATAAGCTGTTAGTGTGTTAGAAGGCGATAAGTGCTTTGGAGAACAGAAAGAGTAAAGCGAGGTGATGGGGATTAGGAGTGGGGTAGACCGCCACTTATTTCCCTTGTAGAGATGGGTCTTCGCTTTGTTTCCATCTTGCCGCACACCATGCTACGGAGTGCAGAGTGGGTGTGGAAGACCGTGGTGGCCACAGCTCACGTCCTAGGGACCAGGTCAGACAGAGCCGCCTGGGGAGGTCTAGACGGCATGAGGAAGGGAGGTTTAATCTGACCATCTACAGGTTTCCGCTCTGAAAGGACCCAGATCTCTCCCTCTCTCCCACTCCAGGTGAACCAGGAATTTTGTGATTTGCCCCCAGCCCCAGGCCCGAATCATCTCAGTAGCATCCATGTGACTAGCATGACCTCCACACTTGCCTGCTATACACAGCAGCAATAGGGATTCAGGCCGAGTAAGAAGGAGAACTTTCCAACACCTTGGTTAAGCTGGGAAGAGGAATGGAAAATGCAGTCCTAATTTAAAAACAAAGCCTCCTCCTCTGAGCTCTTTAAGAAAATAATAACTTTTATTATGAAATACAACAAAAATTGCAACCAAATGTCTGAAACACTGAAAAGAAAAAAAACACTACCCACAAATAATAAAAGTTATTTCTGTTCTCCACAAATAATAAAAGTTAATATTTTGGTTTATTTTAAGTTTATTTGCATTCCTATGGTATATATGCAGTCACTTACATTGATTTGTAATAGTGTCTGTTTTGTTTAATTCTAAAAGTAACACCTACTCATTGAAGATTTAGAGAATGCCAAAAAAGTAAAACGTAAGTGAAAAAGTTTAAATCACTTAAATTTTCACCTCCAAGAGATGCTTTGCAATCAGTCTTTTTTTCTGTTCACTGATTTTCATGCACAGCTCAGGTCACGCTGCGTGCACTAATCTTCACACTTAGTTAATAGAGATTCAGCCCCAGCCCTTGCTGGAGGGCATCATGAAGGGCTTGGTGAAGTGTCTGCCACTCAGTCCATCAATCTCTCTGAACAAAAAGAGGGGCCAGCCCCGTGTCCTAGTGGTTAAGTTCGGCATGCTCCACTTCAGTGGCCCAGGTTTGGTTCCTGGCCATGGACTTCTTGGCAGCCATGCTGTGGCGGTGACCCACATACAAAGTAGAGAAAATTGGCACAGATGTTAGCTCAGGGCGAATCTTCCTCAGCAAAAAAATTAAAAAGAACAAAAAGAAATGGAATCAACTTGATGGTTGATGTAAATAAATAATCTTGATGGTTATTTTTTGCGTGGCGTGTGCTCTTTGTAAAAGGAAGAATATGAAATAAAAGGCAAGCCTTTCCTTCACTCCCTCCTCCTGCAGCATGGTCTAGTAAGATCCCCCTTGTGAAATGGAATTATGCTATCCTCAGCAAGGGTTTTAAAGATGCAGAAAATCATCACTAGACTTCTCCTCAATAAAATGGCCATCACTTTGCCATACCTAACTTTGCTTTTCTGTGAGAGAAACACAAGTCTTTTGGTTTGCTAATCCTCCCAGCGCAGTATCCTAACCGTGTAAATAGATTAGCTGTTGTTAAGAAAAAATGGGAGGGAAACTTACCAGGTGCTCTTCCAAGTGGCCATAAGTTGTACCAGGAGATTCCACCAGGCTGTGGAAGGCATTTCTAGAAGCAAGGACAAGAATGAGACGGGGAAACCCAGGGACCAATCTTTGCTCCATGGCTGCTTGAAATATACAGGCCAACAGGGCTTGGTGTTAAAAATGAACTAGGAAAAACGCTCTGTCTTTTCATATTGCCATAGTCTTCCCTTAGTTGGCCAGAGTGCTCCTTCAGGTGAAACGTTTTTAACAAGGTGGTGTTACAGGTGCCACCCAGGTCCCTTCAGGACTGAGGTGCTCATTCCCCAGCTGCTGCCTCTCAGAGTTGAGTCCCTCTTGGAATTGCCTTAAGCATAAGGGAGCTGCCTGGGCCATGGCCACTCCTCTACTCTGGGGCAGCCCCCATCCAGCAGCTCCTCTCTGCGGGGGGAAGAGGCCCACCTTGCCCCAATTTGGGACAACACTAAAGGGCTACCTCAGTTCTGGAGCTTCCTATGTGTCGATGAAATTAATCCATAACCATTCTATAAATGAAAATTTGGGTGAGTTTATCCTGAGCTAAAATGTGAGGACCGTGGCCTTGGGGCTTTCTTCCTGAAGGAAGAAAGGGCACCAAAGAAGTGGGGCACACAGAGTGGTTATATACCCTCAAAGAGGATGTTTCACATATGATTGAAATGTCCCTTTTACAATAGTCCCGAGACTGCTCTGTCGGCACAGCGATTGATGGACACAGCAGGTAGGTCTGCGGTCTTGGTGGGCACAGCAGGGTGGCAGGTCTGCTGTCTCAAGCTGGGTGGTCACAGGTGAGCTGGATGGTCAAAGGTGAGCACAGCAATCAGTTCCTAGCCTAAGGAAGATGCTTATCCCTAAGGAAATGCCAATGTGGTGGGAAGTTGCACCTTTGTCTTAAGGGCATTTGTTCTTGCCATAGGAAATGTTTAAAGCAGACATACAACGCATGCTCGATGGCCATGTCAGGCTCTTTGGGAAAAAACAAAGCTAGGCTGGATTAGGTTTACACCAAATGGCTTCCTCATATTCTCCAATATATCCTATTGCTGACCGTTTCTATTTGTCATATGGGATGGCTGAGGTCTCCCCTGCAACTCACTGCAGCTCACCTCCTCCCTTTGCCCGATTCTGCCTTCCTCAGTCCCCTCCAGCATTGTTCTGGAGCACGCTTCCCAGTAAACCTCCTGCGTGCCAAGTATGCAGGTCCCGGTCTCAGAGTCTGCTTCCTGGAGAACCTGACCTCAGACGCAGGGCATTTCTGTTGTGTTGGAATAATGACTTGGCTGGATTTGCCATTCTCAGGTCGCCATCCTTTCTCTCAAAACACTGTGGCTATGGCAATTAATCCGTGTTCTTCCTGGTTTCAGGGGAAAAACCTTTGCAATAAGCCTGATTGATATTCTTCTGTAAGTTTTTTTTTCCCCTCCTGCCTTGGTGCCAATAAGATTTTAAAATTTGTTCTTGCAATTAAGAAATTTTACCATAATTTAGTCTTGATATGAGTGTCTTTTATTCAACGTGCCTGAAATAAGATGGTCACATTCAGTCTGCGCATTCACTTCTTTCTCAGTTCTGAAAGGTGTTCTCTCAGCACAGGAATGGATTCCAACATATCCATTCTAGCTGTTTTGGTGACTTTAGAAAAACACTTGAGTTTTAGCGTGGTTTTCCGGTTTCTTATCTTCATGTCCATCATCTTTTTTCTCAACATTTTAAGTCCTTGTCCTGATCCTGTCACTTCAGGAGCATGCCCTTCCCAGAAGACCATGTTCCTCTTTTCTCTGCCCCTTCCCCCTAGAATCAATCCATCTGTACTCTCCAACAGATTATTCCTGCAGCTTCTAAGCTCTCACTTATATGAATCCTTCATGGATAATCTGGAAGAGAGGTGAAGATTCTTTCTAACTCCTTGTAATCCTACTCTTCTGAACTTCCTGTGCCTCTGATGGCCTCACCTTGACTCGTAGTGTGTATTTTCCATGATACATTCCCTGCTAGTAAATGAAGAGGTTGGACTGGTCAAGCGCTCACATCCATTCCCATCCTGACGCGTACACCACAGCATGGCAGAAATGAAGAGTATGGATCAGTGTTGGATGACTCAGTCTTATCTTCCACGGTACCATTCTACTCATTTTTCGCAACCCAGGCCCTGGGCAGCTGTTTCCCAGATATCCTAACCCAATTCAGCCCAGGTAAGTGTAGCCCGAATTTCCACTATTGTCTGGGCCCGCAGTAGGATCTGATCTGCTCTGCCACAGTAGAGGGCGCCAGAGGGCAGAACCCACCCTTCAAGGCTTAGCCGCACATCCTGGAAAACACAGCAGACGTTTGTTCAGAGTGCAGCCCTCTTTGCGCAGCGGGCTAGCCTCCTGCACCCCTTCCTCTTCTTCTCTGTTCTCCTGCACAGCAGTGAATGGCAGTGCCCCCAGAACCACATCCCTTTGGAACCAGGCTAGAAGACGCGCTCCCCAGGACTCTCACCCAGACGCAGGGGAACCCATTTATTCTTCCGACCTTCCCACGGCTCCCGCCGCTTTCTCTGCAGAGAGGAAGTGCAAGGCAAAAGCCAGATGGGAATTCAAAAAGACAGCTCTACATATGAGTTCAGGAACCTTCATGTTTTATTGCCTCACTTTTCTCTCACTTCCTGTCTGCCTAACAGAGCAAGGAGCAGAGGACTGAGGCTTCCAAGCCAGGATGTCTTCCTCAATTAGGGAAATGAAGCCATAGGCCCTAAGGGAAAGAGGCAGTCTTTTGACGTGGATCCCACATCATAACCTGCTCCTAGTTTTCTCCCGGCGCGGTGGACTCTGCTTGGCCTGCATCTAATTCTTCAGAGAGTCTGTGTCAACTTCTATCAAGAACCACATCTACTTGGTCTGAGTGAAGCTGCTAGTTGAGAAACAGATGAGGCCCCTAAAATAGGCCTCTTCAACCCTTTTCCGTGGGCCTCACTCCCGCTACACTCTCAGAAACTTTTCTTGGTGTCTGCCTCATCAACTTCAAACATGGATTTCTTACCTGCCAACCCTCGACTTTGCTGCTCTTCACCTGTCTCTTTTGATTCTTTTTCCTTTGCCTCAATTTATCGCCCGCTGTGTTTTCGTAAGGCTGGCTTTTTACTCTTTATCTGTCTTCTCAGTGGCCCCCGTCTCCTTCCAGAAGCCCCTCTGAAGCTCCTCTCCATGTCGGTGGGCAGCATATGTGGGGCACTCTCCAGCAGCATTCTAGCAAAAGTAGTATCATGAACAAGCAGACCCTGGTTTGGTGGGCCAGAAGCTTCTACAATTTTAGGGACTCTCTTTAAGAAAAAGTACCCCAAATTGTGAAATAAAATTAGGTACAAATGTGAATATTTATTTAGCGTGAAAAGAGAAATCACAACAAAATACATCTTTTGGCCTAACATCAGAAACATCATGAAATCCATAAGAAATAGCTTCATTTTGGAGTAATGAACTGACTCACTCACTTTTATCATATTATAATACCATTCCCTCCATGTCTTTGGCTGCATGCTCTCTGACTGCCTTTTCATAACAATGTTTTCAATAAAGAGAAGAGAAGAGTGTGGTCAACATTTGCTTTTTATTTCTGATAGGAAATAGAGACTTAGAAGTTTCTTTCAGCTCCACAACTTATTCTTGATGATTTCATGTGAGTTTTAAGATTATTATCAAATTTGAGAAAGCTGCTATCAAATTTCTCTCATATGTAAGCTCTAAGATTTGAAAGAACTTTCCATACATTCAATCCACTCTCCGTGTATCCTGATGGTCCTGGGCCCCTTGGAAGGGGCCTTGAAGCTTAAACTGCATCAGCTTCCCTGTCCAGGGACCTCTCTGCATTAGCCCAGCTTTAATAGTCGCCAAAACTGAGGCCTGGAGTTCACACAACTACCAGGACTGCAACACTGGGGTGCAGACTCCAGCCTGTGTTTCTTTGAAATCATGACACCTCCCTCAGAAGCCCACTGTCCTGGGCGCTCTGCCTGAGGCCCATGGGGTAACGCGAGCGACAGAGGCCAATAATAGCAACAACAGTAATGGTAATCACACCCACGGAGCACTCGCGAGGAGCAGGATTCTGTGCTAAGACCTGTATGCTCATCACCTTGCTTAGTCCTCACAACCTCCTGTGAGGTGTTTTCACTCTTCCTTTTACACGTAACCAGTGTGAGCCACCCCACCGACTTGGACTGCAGGTCCCTCTTTTCCCTGTTAACCCCTGGAGCGCCCACAGAATCTATAGTAATCGCTATCTCCTTCTGGACGCCTTCCATCTTTGATTCCTCCAAGTTCTCCAGGGCTTGCTTTACCCAAAGGGGCTTTCAGAGACCCCCTGAAGAAACAGCCTGGGAGTGTTCAGTCCTCCTTGGCTAAGGTTTCCTTAAACGTCAGCTACTGGGTTCAGCCAAATTGGAGATTTTCAAGTGTTTGCTTGATAGCAACAGAACTCTATGCCCAGTTGAAACTCAAACAGGTCAAAACAAAGCTGCTGAATCGAAACGGGAGTGGAGACCCCAGGTGACCAACAGGAGGGCCCCTGTCCAGTCCCATAGAGACCTTGATGCTACTGGAGATATTTGCCACTCCACATCGACACCTTGCTGACCAAGCTTCAGATCCCAACAAAGTCGTGTCCCACTCTTGGGCTCCAAGATGATCACCCCACTGCGCCACAGGGGCTGCGTCCCCAAGGGCTTTCAGCCTCGCTGCGTCTGTGCCCAATTAAGCCCCTCCCGAGGAACTCCCATTGCTTTGTCTAAGCCAGGCTCACCAGCCTGGCCTTCCCTTCCATGCAGGGACATCGTCCCGGAGGCCCTGATGGTCTTTCCAGCCACATTGATCCACTCTGTTAAATGCCGATTCTGGATGATGACTGGGGGCCTCAGAGTGTCCAAAGGCATCAGCCCGTTTTCTTCCCTCCAAACCAAGCTGAATGGAAGAGGGCCTCCCTCAGCATGAGAAGCTTCCATTCTCCCTCTGCTCAGGGCGGTTCTCTGTTACGTAAAAGGCAGCCTCTGTGTCAGCCTTCACTGAATCCAGGGCCTCTAATCTGACCTGGTAGAGATGGTGTGTGGGGTGATGGCAGAGGATGCTAACCCTGTGTCACACAGAGATCGAACTGGAGGCTCAGCGAAGCTTTGCCTCTGCTCAAGGGTCCAAAGCAATCTGGTGGCCAAGCTGGAGTCGAGCTGCCTCACCCCAGAGCCTGTGCTCTTAACCACTCAGTGGAGAAAAGGGAGAAGGCACGTTCTCAGCTGTCTGCGTTTGGGTGAAGACTTCGTGGGGAGAACGTCTTTCGTGTGATGCTGAGGGAGGGTACTCTAATGGGAAATGCACTCCATTTTGGAGCCAGACTTAGGCTCTAGTGCCCACTCTCCCCGTGGGGCCAGCTTCATAACTTCTCTGAGCTGCTTTGTCCATCCGAGCGTGGAAATGCTACCTGCCCTGCCTCCTTCTCACAGTTGTCCTCAGTAAGCCACAGAGCATGAGATCAATATCAGGGAGCAGTATTACAAATAACGCATACATTTTTAAGAAGACAAACATTATCATCTGTGCCTGAAAGAAGTGGATGTCTAGTATGAGATCCATTGGTAGATACTGTTGTAGCCAACAGTAAACCTGAAGTCCAGGTGGGGCTATTCTAAGAAGCTGGCACAGATGCCAGGAAATGGAGGTTTATGTGCCAGAACAATCTCTGCAGATTACCCAGCACTGCCTGGTTAGTATTCTTGACATCAGCATGTTTGCTAAACTCTGTCTCGGGCTGGGTTTCCAGATGAGTAAACTATTGTGGAAGACCTCAAACGCTGTGTCACTGCCCAGGATTCACTAAAGAATGATTGTCTTTTCCCCCACTTCTGTTAACGTGCCTTGGCTTTTAAAACAAATGCCTTGCTTTGACATCGAATAAGTATGTAGTGGTTTTTAAAAAAACATTGTACCAATTCCATTAAAAACATATCAAGTGATGCCCAAGTATAAGTTTCAGTCGCCAGACCATGATTTTCAGAAAATGCATTAATCTCAACTAATTTTTCATGGTTTTTGTGGTTTCCTTGAAGGATTCCTTATAAATGTCTACCAAAGAAAGGAGAGTTTATTGTGGGAGCAGGGTAGACTTCTGGATTGAAATGCTTCAATGTCAAGACTGAAATCCTCTCAGAAGAAAGTTGGCTTCTCTATTGATCTTTGGATGGTTTCTTCATGGCCTCGCAGCACATCTAGAATCCAAGATGGCAGCTCTGGTTGTACTACTGCCTGTTCCGAATGCCACATGGAAACAATTATATTCTAAGATCACTAAGTCAGAAAATGCCAAAGGACATTTAGGGAGCTGGCAACCAAGCATAGACTTTCTGAAAAGTGTCTTCATCTATCGGTGGAAGTCCAAATCTATTTTGGAAGGGTAGAAATGAAGAATAAGAGGCGCGTTGAAAAGCACCAACGCAGATGAGAATGTATATTGGAAGAATATTATGTAGGCTCTTCTCTGCCCCTCATTGGTGGGGATGTAGGCAGTGGAATGTGGTTTGGAAAGCAAGGGCTCAGAGAAAAGCCCTGGTAAAGAAATTTTTAAGAACAGAAGATATTTCTGTTTCTTTATCTATCACCCACTTTCAAAAGAGATTCGAAGTTGCTATTATAATATACAAGATAGTTAAACTAGAGAGGGAGAGAGAGATCAGAAACTATATGCAGAATGTGTCAGGTAACGGACAAGAAAAGAATTATCAGCTCATTAAATTAGTAAAACAACAGAAGCTGCAGAGTTTCACTTAACATCTAACTGGACCCCTTGAGTTACATGAGCCGTCCTCTTTGAGTAGGAGCGCTGCTCCACACTCGCTGTGGCTCCCAGCTGCCTGACTTCCACACTCATGTCTCATGTGGTGCCCAGCCCTGGCCTGACTTGTCTCCTCACCTGCACAACCTTGGTCAGCTGAGATCTACGCCCTTCCCTCCATTCTCATGCCCAGGGCTCCTTCTATAAGCTTGCGTCAGCCTCATCCGTTGTTCCTGGGCATGCTCTTCCATGGTGCTTCTTAAGACATGTGGCGAGACTCCTGGTCCACTGTGGTCATGCCCACTTGGCAGTCGGCCTAGAGTTCCACTAACTCCCTCCATAAACACCTTCCTAGTTACCTCTTTCCTTCCTCAAGGAGAATTACTTACAAATTGTAGATCTGTGATTTGAAGGGGTATAGGGAAAGTGAGGGGCATGGATATGTACATATGTGACAGCCACTCACTGGGATCTGTTTTGGACCAAGCACTTCATAGTCATTATATGTAATCCTTACAACGACCCATAACAATAACACCATTTTATGGATAAAAACCTGGTGCTCTAAGACATTCTCTAATTCACTCAAGGACACCTAGATAATACGTTCATGAGCCAGAAGTCAAACCTAGATCTGTCTTGAAGGCCATGCCTTTTCCTCTATGCCAGACTGCCATCAATTTTTTCCCCAGCCTTTTTTCCCATTATTTAATTATATAAACTCTCAACTTTGGCCAGACCCATCTGTTATCATCTCTTATATGTTCCCGTGTTCCTTTCCCGGGCTTTTGCTACATCTGGAATGCTCATTTCTGGTTTACTGCCAGAAAATCCATGGTCTTACTCCTGACCTTTGATTCCTACTCAAGGCTACACACACTGAATAGCCAGCCTTTTCTTTATACTGTATTTCATAGACACTCTTCTCTCTCCCACCCCCAGCTCCTTGCTCTTCTATCCTCAAACTGCTGCAACTTTGCTTGTGCACCTGCAGGCTCAGTGTTAGAGCATCACCGTCTGGAAATGCATGTATGCCTTACACACGGGCTTGACTTCCCTAAAGGAAAATGGGCACATGTTAATTATTTTGAGGATCGAAAGCCTAGCACAGTTCCTGGAACATGGTCTGCACTCGATAAAGGTTGGTTGCTGCAAGGAAGGCAGGCAGGAACGGAGGGAGGGAAGTAAGCAGCATCGTGGGGCTGGAGCACCGCTGCTGTATTCAGGAGGAGGCTTTCATTGGAAAAGACCAAAGACCAGCCACTGCCTTTCCCTTCCCATACTTCATTGCCTCTCTCTCCACAGTTACATCATAGAGAATCAGAGCTGACTTTTCACTGACACACCAGCAGCGCTGCAGGGAGGACTAAAACATTGAAATAATTTTGTGTTAAATTATAAATAACCACTGCCCCTCCAAATTCCCCAAGTGTATTCCTAGGCCACCCCAGCTACTCCCTTGAGGCCCCCTGGTCCTCCCTATGATCCTGGAGCTAAAGAAAAGTGTGATCCTTGTCACAGCAGGAAACCTCAAGACACTATAATTGGTATCTGTCCAGGCTACACAAAGTGAAAATATTTAAATATCTCTGCATAAAAGGACCAGCTCCTGGATGCCTAATTCTGGCAATCTCTTCAGTTCCCACTTGCCCTCCATCCCACCCTGCCCAGAAACTCCCCTTCTGTGGCTCAAAATCCTTGGAATTTACTCAGAACCTCTGAATGGAGGCTGCTCCCATTTGCCTCAAGGCTCTTGTCACTGCAGGTGGCCAATGTAAACAAACCCGGGAGGACTTTGCCTGAGTTCATTCCAAAGGAAACAAGCGGGTGCTGCCCACCTTTGCCTGATTCCAGAACACAAGTGAGATCCAAGATGGGAAAGGCTTGGGCGTCTGTCAAGTTGGCTTCTCTGTGGAAATCTTATCAAAAAGTCTTCCAGATTTCCTGATGAGAGTGTAGCAAAGGCAATGGTTTGTGTGTCTCCATTTCCTCAAGGCCCCCCTTCTCTGCCTCCCCTGTCTCCCCAAATCCTAGTGTCTTCCTAAAGGAAGAGGTGATTATCATTCCTAATCTAGTCCCGAGGAAATGTATTAATCACAGCTGGCCCTTCACCACACCCCCAAAGCCCTGGAGATCCCCTGGCTTTCTTATGTCCTGGTGACTATCCTCTGAGCCCCTCGGGGTCCTTCCAAAGGCGATTAAGTGGCTAAGATGCATCTGCACTCATGGCAACTGATGTTTTCTCAACACTGTACAATGTATTTAAATACCAAGAAGCCCATTTTAATGAACACCTGCTATCTTCTCTGTGCAATAAATCTTCTCCAGGAGAGAGAAGACAGTGCTCACACTGTTTTCCTTGCCTATACTTAATTCGTTTCCATCCCCTTTCTCCCTCCTGCTGAGAAAGGACTCCAAGATGCTAAAACATGCCAAACTCAGGCCTGGTTGGTGGTGGCATGAGTCAGAGACACACTGATAATTCCTGGGGCTTGTAGATTCCTCTGGAGGTCACCTCATTCATCCCCCGCCCTCAGGCTAAGAACCATATCAAACTCATCGCAGACGAGTACGCCAAAGATCAACCCGGCAAACGAGCCTGGATCTGAGAATAAATCAGTCCAGTGAAAGGAAACCATGTTCCAAGAATGAGAGAATGGCAACTGGAACAGAAAATGCACACTAGCCTTCTGACACCATATTGTCCACGGCCAGGGGTGGCCAGTCCCAGGGCCAGATCATAGCCATGGTAAGGGTGAGAATAGTGGTCTAGAAGGGGTACTCCTCGCTGCGTGGGGATGGGTGTGGCTGGCAGACAGCCAGAACAAACGCAAGGCTCCCTCGCAGGATCCAGAGGCTCAAGGCAGGCTTCTCTCCTCAAGGCCACCTCAGAGGTGCAAGACGGCCTCTGCTCCAGCCATCACTTTATTCGAGGGAAAAAGGAGAAACGAGGGAGGTAAAAAAAGACAGCCAGCTAAGTCAGCCTCCTTTTATTTAGAGCTTTCTGGAAGCCCCACCCTGTCACTTCTGTTTATGCATTATTTTCCAGGACTTAGTCACATGGCCACCCTATTTGAAAGGGAGCCTGGGAAATGCAGTTTTCTTTGCTGGCCACATTGCCCCATGTCCCAACAAAGTCAAGGTTCTATTGTTGAGGGAACAGAGGAAACTAGATTTTGCAGAGGCGATTAGTCCTCTCTGCCCCTATCCCTCCACTTACTTCTCCTGGACTTTTAAATAAGGAGAGACAAGGTCTAGCTTGAAGTTGAAGGTGCGTGAAACAGAAGCACTAGGGGTAGGTGAGGCTCCTTGTACAGAAAGGGGCCAGAACATCACTGGCCTTGAATGCCAGAGGAAGAGCGATGGGGAGACTCTGGCCAAGGTTCCTGAGCCTCAGGTGGGATGGTTTCCTTTGTTGTGGGCTTGCTTTGTGCCAGGCACAAAGTCAGGTGCTTTTATATGCATGGTTTCATTGGATCCTAATATCAAGGCCATGAGGTGGATTTTATGGATTCCCTCTTACAGATGAAGAACTGGAGGCTGTCAGGTGTCTGGTCAAAGTTATAAGTAGTGAAGCCTGGCTTCCTTCCTATCTTGTCTGATTCTAAAGCTTAGGCTCTTATCCACCACGCAATAGCCTCTGGCTCAGTGTCCAGTGGATGGGCTCCACAGCCAGTTCCCTAGATCCTTCAGTCCCCACCCTGGTCTGGCACCTCCTCCATCACTGCCCTCCCGTTCCTTCCCCAGCAGCCTTTTCCTTTCCCGGGTTCCTTACAGAAGCCCTCCTGCTCCTTCTATCAGCAGCAGACCCTGGAGCCTAGAAGTCAGGTTGGAGGCTGTCTCCATTCTCCGGCCCAGTCAGATGGCATAGTCCTGCCAGGAAGCATGCTGGGGACCCCAAATGTCAACGAGAGGGAGAGGACAGCAAGGCTTAGCTTCCTGCCATGAGTGTAGCTGGGGCCAACTGGTCACATGAGTGCTTCCAAGGACCTGATGGGATGAAGTTACATTGCAAACTTCCAGCAAAATCCTTCATTTGGTGGGTGTTTCTAAGACCCAGCAAGAAAGGAAATGTCTAAAGTGATAAGGACTTAGTAAATAAGTATAGATACCAGAAGACTGACTCTGCCTTCCCTCTGTAGTCACAAAATCTTCAGCCATACCCCTCCTGATCTCACCCCATGGGAGAAGGCTGCTTCTGTAGGAGAGAAAGGGAGGAAGGGAAGAAAGAAGGAAAGGAGGGAGGGAGAGAAAGAGTGAGCTTGACTCAGACTTCTGCAGCCTGCAGGTCACACGTCACTTTAATGCTTAAGTCAGCCTCCAGCTCCACCTCACCAGGTTCTTCCCCAGGAATTTCTGGTGATCCCCCAGGGCATCCTTGCTTGTGCATCTGTGTGTCTCAACTGCTGCATGCCCCTTAGCCAGCGGCTCGGCTCCGAATGTCATCTACTCCTTGGCAGGTTGCCTCTCACCATCACTGGTCTACCTTCCCCTGAGCTGCAGCCATCACTGCTCCTGCACAGACAGAGATTCGTCCCGTAAGGCTCTAAGACCAGAAAGTCAAGAGTCAAGTTTATCAGGGCTTTACTAAGTATAAAGTCTTACACAGAATACTTTACTCAACGTTGCAAGTGACAGAAAACTTCCTCGTGTACCCGGGGAGTTCGGGGATAAAGTTGCCCTTAGGAACCATGGACGCTCAGCCAGCCTCCCTCCCTCCCTGCTTCCCGTTCTCTCACCTCTCCTCCATTATCTCCACTTCTGTGGGATGAGGTCAGGAGGGTATGGCTGAAGATAGCTCAAGGTTTAATCATCCCTATTTTGTGACTGCAGAAGGAAGAGTCCACTCCCCTGGCATCTATACATAAAAGACCAGGGAAAAGCTCTGATTGGGTTGCGAGTCTACCCTGGGCCACTGCTGGTGGCCATGGGCATGATTTGCTATGTTAGTCAGGTCTGGTCACAGAAGGGTTCAACCTGGCCCTCAGGAAGCTGGCATATGGTCCTCAGGCTTTGCCATTTCTCCCAGGTGGTCTGGGTGTCCTGATGTAAGCTTGTCTCCTTGAGGCCTTTCCTGATAGCCCAGGGTTCCACAGGCGGAGAGGCAGAGTGGCCCTCTGGTGCCCTGAGACATGACTGAGTGCTCAGAAATGAAACACGTCTCATCTAAAAAATGAGAAGTTGGTCACAGACTGACTTTTCATGTCCCTTCCAGTGTTCATAATCTGTGGCTTCAGAACGCTGAAGTCTCGGGAGAGCTGACTACAATACTCTCAGGTATTTCGTTGGAATATACTTAATATAAAGTCCCTTGTTGGCACACATGAGCCCTGGATCATGGAGGCTGCCCCGCGTGCTTCCGTGGATCTGCTGGTAGCAGGGAGGTGTCATCTCCATTTCACAGACAAGGTGCAGGACTTCCTCATTATCGTAAGTGGGGAGCTGGCCTCCTAGACCACCACACCCGGTGTTCCCTCCCTTACAGCGCATTGGCTCCTGGTCTTCATCAGGAGACTGTAGCACCCAGCAAAGGGTTCCTGCTGCCTAGAGATCCCTGGAGAGGGGGTTCAGGTCTGATGTGTGCTCTTTGCCCTCTCCTCAGTCTCAGAGACCGCTGAGCCTGGAGCCAGCTGATTCTCTCTGACACTCAGCAGATTGGGTGTGAAATGCTCTTTCCTCAGGCCTCTCCCCTTTTCCCCACCACACACACACACACATGCACAAACATACACATACACAAACACTGGAGCTCATGACACGGGGATTATAGATTCACTTCTTCCAAATTTTCTCTCTGCTCAGATATTCTTTTGTGAGCTTTACATGCGATGACAGAGGAGACAAGGGGAGTAGGGTGGAGGTAAAACTTCTCTCTAATCTTGTTGTCCTCCTGCCTAAAAGTGTCAGAAGAGTTTGACTTTTATTTAGTTACATGCTGATGCACGGAGTAGAAGACAGTTGGTCCAGGGGATATTTTTTTGTGAGTGTTAGAATCTCATCTTGCTAATCCATTAGCTGACAAGCCTCTCCTGAGCATTTCCTCTTTGCCTGGTTCAGAACAAAGTGTTAAGAGAGGTGCAAAGGCACAGAGGTCTTGGGATTTAGAAGGGCAATTAGATAGACGCCCTCGAGAAGACAACCTTCTCATGAAGCAACCAAGTGTCAAGTTTGTGAACAAAAACTTTTTTGGTGGCCAGGGGAGGGTTTGCTGTCAAGGTGCCATTTGAACTGAGCCAAGGAGGATGATTGGGTTTTCTACAGATGGAAAAATGAACGGGGAGGTTACAGTTGCTCTGGCAGTTGACGGCTGGGCTAGATGGGGCTGTGATTGCAGGAGTAGAGAGAGAGGTGTAGGCAGACGCTGAATACAATATGAATTGGGCCTTGGTCCTTTGTAAAACTCTAGGAAAGAAATCTCTGAGAAAAGGCTATGAGTCAATCAGCCAATCAGCGTTTACGGAATTCCCACGATGTGCGGGGTCTGGTGGTTCAGGTGTGTAAGACATTGTCTGGGCCCTGACCCTACAACAGTGTAGCCAGAGAAGAAGACCTTCAGCATAAGGTGAACCCCCTGAATCCAACAGGAAGCTATGGGTCTTGTTGCGGAGACGGCTGCGGTAGACCAGGCCCCGGGTCCCTCCTTGCGCTTAGGTGAGGCTAGGTAACCCATTCTCATCAATGGATTAATACCAGTGTCTTCCTGGTCACTCACATTCTCCTTCAAAGGAGAGCGTGCTTTCTCCACTGCTCTCCCCACCTATAAGCTGAATACAGAGCCACAAACAGAAGGAGCCCGAGTCCCTGTGTTGGAAGCTTGCCCCCCAAGAGCCCATACACTGGGCTATGAAGAGGGTCAGAAAGGTGCTCTGTTGTGTCAAGATCCTCGAGCATCAGGGTTTGTTTATCGCAGCAGCGAGTGCTTTCTCAGCTCACTTCCTTAAGTGTTCCCTGTAAGGGGGTCAGTCAGATGCCCTTAGTCGCATTCCTGGGCCTCCATCCTAGAGCTGAGGACACACCGCTGGACTTATGCGAGGGCTCTGGAGAGAGAGAGCTGGAGCTTAGCTTCAAGTGGCTGGATTGTTTTCTGAGTGTTCTGACTCTTTCCTGCTTCCTTCCATGTGCCCGGGAGGGAAATAGCCGCACTTCCTGCCCACTCTCTTTTCCCTTAGAACTCAGAATAACCTAGAGAGAGCATGTGTTCATTCTCCCGCTTCCCCCAGACCTGTCCTAGGGGATCCTGGCCCACCGCTGAAGGAGATTCTATAATCTTTTGTTTTTCTGCCAGGTCACTATTAGAAGATCCTTGATTACGTATAAACTTAACAGTTTCATAATTTAAGACATTGTTTGCATCATGCAGCCCTCCAAAAACCCTTTGAGCCATTTCCCAAAAAAGGCTTAACATTGTCTATGAATGAGAAGTGGATCCTAAGGAGAAGGGAAATAAAGAAAGCGAGTGAGCGAGTGAGAGAACGAGGGGATGCGTGTGCTCGGGTTTGGTGTCCTCTGATGTTGAAGGCCCTCCAGACCAGAAGAGGGTCTGCTTCCTCTGTGCTGGGCCAGCCTTGGTGAAACAGAGCAGCTGGTCTCTGGTGCCTCCTTCTTCTCCATCCCAACCAGGCCCCTCCTGACATCCTCATCCAGCTTTGCTCCACTGTCACCTGGAGCCCCTAATATTCTAGTCCTGGTCCCAGGTAAGCAGGGTCACAATGTTAACTGCTCCAGGCTTAGATTATTTCTATTCTCAAAAAGAAAAAAGTAGTCTAAGAAGGGCCTTCCAAAGACTGAAAAATATTTAAGGCTCAAAAGAAGGAATTCTTATAGCTGTAAACACAAACAGGTGTAACCACTTTAGAAAATTGTGTGCTGTCTGTCCAACAGCTAACATGCTTATTCCCTAGGAGCCATCAGAGTCCACTCCTAAGAATACTATATACCCAACAGATATGCATACATTTGTGCAAAAAAGACATAAAAGAATGTTCAGACCAGCATTATTTGTAATATCCCCAAACTGGAAACAAACTTCATGTCCATCAACAATACATGGATAAATAAATTGTGGTAAATTTATACAATGGAATACTATACAGCAAAGAAAAATGCAAGCTCTGCTACCTGCAACAACGTGAATGAATCTCTCAGACATGATATTCAGCAAAACAAGCAGACAAAAGATATTTACAGAATAATTCCATTAATGTAAACTTCAAAAACAGGCAATCGTTTTTTGTTTTATAAAAAAGAGTATTGGTTACTTTTGGAGGTCTCTGGCTGGGAGGGCAGGAGGGAATCTTCTGAGGGTATGAAAGAGTCTTCTTGGTGCCCAGAATGTTCCATAGCCTTGACTTGGGTGGTGGTTTCATGTGTTTCAGATTTATGTACCTTATTGGATGTATGTCATACCATAATTTTATTTTATTTTTTTTAAAGAATGGTACCTGAGCTAACATCTGTTGCCAATCTTCCATTTTTTTTTCTTCTTCTCCCCAAAGCCCCCCAGTGCATAGTTGTATATTCTAGTTGTAGGTGCCTCTGGTTGTGGTATATGGGACGCCACTTCAGCATGGCCTGACGAGCAGTGCTAGGTCCACACCCAGGATCCGAACCACTGAAACCCTGGGCCACTGAAGTGGAGCGCGTGAACTTAACCACTCAGCCCTGGGGTTGGCCCCTATAATTTTAAAATGTTAAGATAGAAAGGAAGATTTAAGAGTAGGATTGCAGACGTTGTGACAACTGGTAGCTGAGGTACTTAGTGTTGGGTGTCATCAATGGAGCAGCGAGCACTGGTGCTCATTGTGCTCTGGGCCTGTGGAGATGGTAACGTTGGATCCATCCCTGTCTTCAAGGAGCTTTAGACACCACGTGAAAAGCTCTTTGCTTTCCCCTCTGTCCCTTCCGTGTGAGAACTGGAGGGTGTCTCCAAAGGAACCAGAAATGTAAAGAGCGTGGACCACCCGCCCCTGTGAGAGTGACTGTGCTGTTTGCCTGGTCCATTCACTCTCCCACGTTGCTGGGTAACTATTGTCTCTTGTCTCCCTGCAAAACTTCAGTGGCTCCTCCTTCATCCGCACTCTCTTTCACTGAGAAGGCAGGAGCCAATAGGGGACAACTTTCCTTGCTCCTGCCCCCACATCCTCCGGCCCGTGGCCCCTGAGCCCAGCGCTCTCATGTCTGGGCCGCTGCCTCCATTGTAGACCCTGCCCTCCCGTCTTCTCAGGTAGGCAGCCAGCCCCTCCTGCATCACAAATTTTCCTCTTTTGGATCATCCCTATCAGCATGAAAACAAGCTGTGAGATCTCCTATCTTAAAATAAAAATAGAACTTCTCCCTCCAGTCATTGTCTCCTTTATCTGCTCCCCTTTGGAACAAAATTCCTCAAAAGAGTTTTAAATCTTAATTGTCTCGACTGAGAAGAATGTTCTCCTGTTCTCCCTGGAAAACTCTTTGCCTGGCTTTTGTCCACACTGCCTGCCAAGGTCACCAAAGACCTCCGTGTTGCTCGTTCGGTGGTGGCTCTCTCGGTCTTCATCTCGGTTGGATACCAGCAGCATTTGCTACAGTTGTTGCACCCTCGACCTCCTGGACTCACATTCTTCCTCTGACTGCGGGGCATCTTGATTTTACTCCTTCTTCATCCATGGCTCTCGCTCTACTCTATCTCCTTTCCTTGTTTTTTTTTTTTTTTTTTTTTTTTTCCCACATCTACCCCAGGGCTTATTCCTTGCATCTTTTCTTTTCTCCCCCTCCCCTTAATCCATTATTTCTCATCCAGTATCAGGATTTTAAATACAAACTCCAAACATTTGTCTCTAACTGCCTATTGGACATTATATGAATATCTAATTTTATCTCAAAATTAATATCACCCAAACCAAATTCCTCTTCTGGGCTTCCCATCACAGCGTATAGCACCTCTGCTTCCCAATTGCTTAGATTAAAATCCTTCCATCGTCCCAAACCTCTAGGGCCTTACTCAGTCCAGAGAGTCAGTCTTTCATCCAAACGCCAGGCAAAGACGACAGGCCACCCACAGTCTTCCTCACTTCTGTTGATGGAAACTCCATCCTTCCAGTTGCTCAGATCAAAAACTCTGGCCTCCTCTTTACTTTGTCTCTTTCTTTCTTGACCCACATTTGTGGCATCAGCAAATACTGTCAGCTCTCCTTTCAAAATATATCCAGAATCTGGCCACTTCTTGCCAGCTCTACCACTCCCAAAGCACTGCCACCTCTGCAGGATTATGGCAGCAGCCTCCTGGGCTCCCTGCTCCAGACTTTGCTTTCGGACAGTCTGTTTTCTGCATTCTCCACCTCGCAGCCAGGTTAGGCGTTTTGATCTGTAGACTGTCCATGACTTTCCTCTGCTCAGAACTACCAAGGGGCCTCTCTTCTCGTTCAAAGTAAGAGACAAAGTTATTACCACCTGAGCTGGATCCTGCTCCTTCTCTGACTTCATCTGCTATACAGGGTGATATCCGAAATGTGAAATGGCACAAAAAGGTACCACATGGGCAGTGACCAATCTGAACGGGTACCCACCACAGGGCTGGAGGAAGGGCCCGAAGGCGTCCTGCTTTGCCAGGCATGACCCCATAGTTGCTGGATATGAGGAGTTCCAAGTGGGAGGAGGAGGGCTATGTGGCCAGGGTAGAGGTGGGGTGGCACTTGAGAGTTTGGAAGAGTGGCTATTTACCAACCAGTGTGGAAGGTTTTCAATATGTTAATGATCTGTACTCCCATCTAGATGCATATTGGCTGAGCATCAGCGTTGCTCCTACCATTTTCCTCCCGTTCACTCTGCTTCAGCCACGCTGCCCTCTTTACTGCCACGTGCCAAGCACCCCTGTGTGGGATGCTCTTCTCCGCTGGTTCACCCCCCCGCTCTTGCAGGCCTCTGCTCAAACGCCACCTTCTCCTAGAAGCCCATCATGACTACCAGAGCACCCGACACTGTATCTCCCTTGTCCGGTATCGCTCTCCAGAGTTTCCTCAACAATGTGATGTACCCTGTATTTCTTTGATTATTGTTTATTGTCTGTCTTCTCCATTGGAATGTCAATTTCAAGAGGGAAGGGGCTTTGTTTCTCTCTCTGTGGCAGCTCCTCTGCCAGTAGGCGCTCAATGAAATTGCTGACTGAGTGAATAAATGAACACTCTGTTATTAAATAAAACTGATAATTGTACCAACCATCCCTCTTGCTGGGCTAAAGCTCAGAATAAGGAAGAACTTTCTGAGAGGCAGAGTTACCCACAGGAGGAATGAGCTGTTTCAAAGAGATGGTGTGCTCTCAATTTTGGGACATTATGTTGGGAAATCTGGGCTCCACCAGCCTTCGCTTCAACTGATCCAGCTTACTTAACATCTCAGGGCCTCTGTGTCCTCAGATGCAAATGGGGTAATATAGTCCGTGTGACAGGGTTGTGGTGACAGGGTAGGCAAAGTGCTTATCATAATGCCCCACACATATTGAGTATATAGGATTGGTTCCCCCTCCCTTCCTTCTCTTATCCCTGCAGGGGCGTGGTGGTCCTTGGATGGGCATATAGCTTCAAGGATGCAAGCAGAGATAAGGGACAACAGTTCAGGCAGGGGCTGGAGATGGGGGTCGATACAGGGATATTGGTGCCATTGCTGCTGCTGGGATGGCTCCCAGACCTGCTGAGTTGGAGGGCACAGAGCAGGTCCCATCTGTGCCACCAGGCCTTCTGTGATGATCTGGGAGAAGTGACAAGCACTAACCCAGATCATGCATATTCAAGGCCCAGTCTGGTTCCCTGGCACAATGGGCCAGAACAACAAAGCAGGTAACAGCTTGCCTCCTTGAGTCAAACACTGAGTAACTGGGTTGTTTAGGTCTGAATTGATAGGGCAAGATGGGATCCCAAGAAAATACTACATACTTTTCTTTGAATTCAGATGGACTATCTCTAAACGAAGGGTTCTTATCCAAGATTCCATGACTCCCAAGGCATGTTTGGAGAGAATTCACCCAAGAACCTGGAGGAGAAAAAATACATCCTTATTTTACTAACCTCCAACTGAATTCTAGTACATCCTTCTATTTTGAGTATAGGCAACAAATCACAAAACTATTAGTGGTACCAGTGACTTTGTCGCCAGCAGAATTCACAGATAATTTCATATCACGTTCTAGTTGTTGCAGATGTCACAAAATGCCATACTCATCACTACTTTGAAATAATGGTACTTTTCAGAATTCCTGCAATATCTTGTTATTTAATGCATTACTAAAGACATTTTTATCATATTTTTCCATCACATTTTGATAACTGTGTTTCAATATCATTGGTTTCATTTGTAAACCTATGTGCTTCCTTATATTCTATGTTTTCCAGAAAGATTATTCTGAGAAGTGTCTATGGGCTTCATCAGACTTCCAGAGTGACCTATGGCTCAAACCCTTCTCTAAACTATTAGGAAGAAACAGATGTATGTTGTGCTGTGTCTTGTGTGTATGTGTGTGCACGCACACACCACATGCACATATAGATGCGTTTGTATTCCTGACTCAGAAATAAATCATCCGTCTAATTTCAGGGACACTCTCCTTTAGTCTTCCTTGATCCTTTCTTCCCTTCATAAACCAGGTTGCCTGATGTCAGCAGGCCTGGAGAATAGCTACCAGTCACGTACTAGTCTTCCCCACACCACAATCAGGTCACCTGGGGCCATCTCCTCTCACAGGCGACTGGCTGGGTCAATGGTCTCCTTATTCCTGGGCCTAATTCCCAGCCCTGTCGTCATCTATCCACCCAGGACCACACTGTCACTGATCATCTTCCTGAGCTTTCTCATCTCTCCCCATCTGTTAGTCACAGAAGGTTTGAGCTTCTTTTTAGATCCAAAACCTTCACTTTACTAAGAAAAACATAATACAGTATCTTCAGCTGCAAATTAGTAAATTGTCAGGTCCCCATCTAAAGAGATAGGAGCTTCAGAAGAGCCCAGGAAACCTCACTGATGTCAGTGACCAGGTTATCTCTCTTCACACCTACTTCTCTAGCCAAGACTCCTATGTCTTTTTTTGGCAAGACTCCTTGGCCTGAAACCACCTGAGCAGCTACCTTTGCTGTTTCTTTGTTTTAATGAGATAGGTTAGGTCAGTGGAGATAAAAGAGAAAGATGGCAGAGTGAAATATTCAGAACTGACCAAGAATACCCCTAATTTGGAGCTACTAAAGGTCAGAAAGTTCCCTCCCTTGTCTCTGTCTTAAGTGGCTTGACTGTAGAGGCAGGGACCAAATAATAAACACACAGACATGTAATGAGCAGATACTATTCTTGGCCCTGAAGATGCAGTGGGGAATAAGATGATGTCTCTCCTTACACTCTGGAGAAGATGACACAAACAAATGAAAAGAGAACAACATAAGAGGGTATATTCCTGATAACCTCTTTAGTTTCAAACGACAGGAACCCAGTTCAAACTAGTTCAAGGAAAAAATAATTTATTGACTTATTAATTAACTTAGCTAATGAATTAGTCAGCTTTCTCTAGAGTTTGCTGCAGTAACAACCACTCCCCAAATCTGTGTCCTACATTTACAAAGATTTATTTCTTACCTGTGTATGTCTTTTGTAGGGTAAGAGGGACCCAGACTTCATTCCAGGACTAGGTAGAGAGAGTAGCCTCCTTCTTGGTCAGTCTTGTGAAAGAAGAAAAAAGCAGTAGTGAAACCATGCACTAGTTCTTCAAGTTTCTGCTCAGTAGCAGCATATATCATTTCAGCTTGCATTGGTCAAATACCCACAATGGTTTCTATTGGCCAAAATAGTCACAAGGTCAAATCTGTTATCAGGGGTGATGGGACATGTACTCCTCCTACAGGAAAGAGCTTCTGGAGCGACCTGTAGGAAAGGGCCCAGGACTGAAGGGCAGCAAATATTTTGGAGAATACTGCCATCTATCACAATTAACGTTTATTGAGCATCTATTTTGTGCCAGCCACTTTTCTAGGCACTGGAGGTACAGCAGTGAACAATACAAACAAGGTCCCTGCTTTCATGGAAACAAGCAAAAAGATGATCTTGATAAAAATCATGAAGATAATAAAGCAGTATGATGAGATACAGTGCTTGGTGGGCTACTTTAACTTGAGCAGGCTGGCTTCAATTCAGGCCGATTCCCCTCATGGTCACAAATTAGCCACAGCAGTTCCAGGCATCTCCTCCAGACATGACAATGTCCAATGGAGAACACTGGCCAGCTCTTTCTTCTATCTCTCATTAAGAATAAAGAAACCAACTCAGTCTCCCCTGAAAAACAGGCCTTCTGGAGGTGGATAACTGAGAAATGTCAGAGTTCTTTCAGAAAGGACAAAGAAGTAACTGTTGGATAGGGAATAAACAAGGTTTGCTTACAATTCCCATTTAGAATTGGCTCCCCTCGAGAATTCCCTTTTTTCCCAGTCCTGATTCTTTCTGCCACCTACCTAGTATAGGCAAGGAATGTGGTATTTCTCTATATAACTCCAAGGACACTGGTAGAATACAGTCAGTATGAAGGTGACAAACTTCTTCCACGTGTGACTCTACAGATACAAAAAGATATTAATCCTACACCGTATTAATCTCATTTCTTCCTGGGTTATCCTTCAGAGGATCAGCGAGCCAAGGCCAGCGACCTGCCTATTTTGTGCTTTTCAAAGTAGATCATGGAGGGGGAGTAGATAGGAGCAGAGAAGGAGGAAGCTCTGACTTGGGGCCTTGGAGGTTCTGTTCAAGCTTGCCTCCTGGGATTAGCCCTTCCAGCTCCGCAGCTAGAACCCTATTCTAGCAGTGAGCCTATTCCTCTGACGTAACCTCACACATCAACCTGCTACCTCTCCCTTTATTAATCTCTAGGCTCAGAGAAAAGACATCAAAGCCATAGCTGCAGATGCTTTAGATATTGGCATCATCAGATACAGATTAAAAAATAAATATATTTGCTATACTTAAAGAGATAAAATTGGGGCTTTAAAAAATTACTAAGGACCCAGGACTATCAAAAAAGCCAATTAGATTTAAAAATAAATCAAATAGAACTTCTAGAAACTTAAAAATATAATAATTAAAATAAAACTCAATGGATGGATTAAACAGCAAATTAAACAGCAGAGGAGAGATCTAATGGCTCAGAAGATATATTCAAAGAAATTTTCCAAAATAAAGCATAGAGAGACAAAAAAGATTTGGGAAAGATATGTCTAAATGTGTGGATATTAGAGTGAGAAATTCTAATATTTATATTATTTTGAGGCTATTCATACCTTTGAGGAATTGCATACCCAGCAATTCCAGTCCAAATCTTAACCAGCCCAACAATTCCCAACCAAGACAGAAGAACTCTTGCATTTGTGTATCAGGAAAGACACAGATAAGATTATTCATGGCAGCAATGTTTGATATAGCAAGCAAAAACCAAAAACTAGAAAGCAATAAGAAAATAGATAAATTGTGATGTATATTGTTTATGCATATATTATTGTATGTAAGTCATATTGTGATTGCGGAATATTATCCAAAAGTGGAAATTAATGAACTATCATTGTGCACATCGTCATAGATGAGTCATGAAAATAAATAATGTTGAATAAAAAAAGTCATAGAAAGATATACACAATATTATTTCATTTATACAAAGTTTGAAAGCATGAAGAATTAAATGATTTACCGTGTAGGGATATACAAATATGTGAAAATATAAAGAAAACTGAAGAAATAATAAACAAAAATTCAGGTTACCTTTGAGTGTGAGGGAGCATGATGGGATCAGGGAGAAGCACACGGGGGCTAATGTTCCTACTGCTTGAGCTGAGTAGTGGCTTCATGAGCATATTTATTGATTTTGACACTCTTCTCTTTGTGTTAGAAAGGTCCTTTGTATATACTCAATATATAAAAATAAAGGTATGGAAAGATAGATATCAAGAAAAAAGGACCTAAAACATAGCCGGGGTGTCAATTTTTTTCGGGCAAAATGGATTTTGAGTTAAACTTCATCCAAAGGAACAAAGAGAAATACTATATACATCAGTAAAATAAACAGACAAAGATAATACAATGATCACTAACACATAGGTACCTAATAATAAAGCCTTGAAGTACACAAATTAAAAAACTGAGATATAACTATTGAAATAAATAGATAAGTCATTTATGGTAGCTGGTGATTTTAACACATTCCTCAATGAAATGAATCAAGCTGACAAAAAGAAAGAAAGAAAGAAAAAACATAGTAGATTTGAATTATACAACTATGCAACTAATAAGCCTGAACAAATACATATATATTTCACACCTAATAAGTATGGAATGCATATTCTTTTCAAGAGCACATGGAACATTCACAAAAGTCAACATTAAACCTGGGTGACAAAGGAAGCCTCAATAAATTCCGAAGAACCAACATTGCACAACTACATTCTGACCATAATGCTATACAATTAGGACTTGATAGCAAAGGATAGTTTTTAAAAATCCCATATGCTTTGAAACTAAAAAGCATACTATCGAATAACTCTTTGGTTAAAGAGATCCCAGGGACAAGTATGAAGTACTTAAAACTGAATAAAATGAAACCACCATTTGTGAAAATACATGGGACACAACTAAATCACTTCTCTGAGAGAAATTTACAGCTTAAAAACATTTATCACAAAGCAAGAAAGAACAAAAACAAATGAGCTAAGCTTTCAACTCAAGAAGTTAGGAAAAGAACAGTTGAGTAAACACAAAGAACTAAGAAGGAAATAGAAAATAAAAATGAAGATAGAAATCAAAATGATGAACTAAAAAAAGTAGAAAAATTAAAAAACTTAAGGCTAGTTTTGTGTAAAAGTTTATACTTTTGATAGGTCTTTGACAAGACATTAAAATTTTAAGAAAAAAGACAAGATAGAAATTAAAAACTACAGAATAAATGACAAAATAACTATAGACACGACAGAAAATTTAAAACAATAAAAGAAATACCATGGATTATTTTAGAAAAATATTTGAAAACTTAGGTATAATGAATAAAATTCTGAACAAAGCAAACTAGTAGAAGAAAAAAATCAGAAAAGTTGAATAAATCAATCATTCTTTTAAAAATCTAAATATTAAATGCTTTCCCCTTACATCAGAGAAAGGGAAGTTTCTTCAATAAATAGTGTTGCATGTGCAAAAGAATGAAAGTAGACCATTATCTTACACCATACACAAAAATTAATTCAAAATGCATTACAGACTTGAATGTAAGACCTGAAACCATAAAACGCCTGGAAGAAAATATAGGCAGCACACTCTTTGACATCAGTCTTAGACGTCTCTCTTCAAATACCATATCTACTCTGGCAAGGGAAACACAAAAAAAGATAACAAATGGAACTACACCAGACTAAAAGCTTCTGCAAGGCAAAAGAAACCGTGAACAAAATGAAAAGACAACCCACCAACTGGGAGAAAATATTTGCAAATCGTATATCTGACAAGGGGTTAATTTCCAAAATTATAAAGAACTCATACAACTCAACAATAAGAAAACAAACAGCTTGATCAAAAGATGGGCAGAGGATACAAACAGATATTTTTACAAAGAAGATATACAGATGGCCAACAGGCACATGAAAAGATGTTCACCATCACCAATCACTAGGGAAACGCAAATAAAAACTACAATGAGATATCACCTTACACTGGTAAGAATGGGTATAATTAACAAGACAAGAAATAACAAATGTTGGAGAGGATGTGGAAAAAAGGGAACCCTCATACGCTCGCTGCTGGTGGGAATGCAAATTGGTGCAGCCACTATGGAAAACAGCATGGAGTTTTCTCAAAAAAATTAAAAATAGAAATATCATATGATCCAGCTATCCCACTACAGGGTATTTATCCAAAGAACATGAAATCAATAATTCAAAGAGATTTGAACATCCCTACATTTATCGCAACGTTATTCACAATAGCCCAGATGTGGAAGCAACCCAAGTGCCTGCCAACAGATGAAGAGGTAAAGAAGTTGTGGTATATATATAGAATGGAATACTATTCAGCCATAAAAAAGACAAAATTGTGCCATTTGTGTGCAACATAGATGGACCTTGAGGGCAAAATAAGCCAGACAGAGAAAGACAAACACCATATGATTTCACTCATATGTGGAAGATAAACTAACACATGGATGAGGAGAACAGATTAGTGGTTACCAGAGGGGAAGTGGGTGGGGGTAGGATGAAGTGGGTAAAGGGGTGCATATGTACGGTGATGGATAAAAACTAGACAACAGGTGGTGAACATGATGCAGTCTATACAGAAACTGATATATGATCATGTACACTTGAAATTTACACAGTTATAAGCCAATATGACCTCAATAAAATAGTTTTTTAAAAAATTAAATGTCTTCCCAAAATTCATACTTGTGCCAACAAAGTTCAGAACCCAAAAAGTTTAATAGGAGAACACTATTAAGCTTTCAAGCTATATATAAATAATCTGTGTTGTGCAAATTTTTCCAGTGAAAAGAAAGAGAGAGAGAGAGAGAGAGAAGGCTGCCCAACTTTTCATGAGACTAATATAGCCTTGATTCCAAAGCTGGCAAATGACAATTCAAAAGACTCACTTCATTTCTGAACATGTACATGACTATTCAAACAAAAAAAGAGTATTTGTTAACTGAATCCAACTATGTATTTAAAATAATACGTCATGATCAAAGTGAATTTTTCAGGAAGGAGTAACAAATGAAAATTCTTTCAAAGGAATTCACTAACATAATTGAGTAAAGGAGAATAAAATTATATGATTATCTTGATAGATGCAGAAAAGGCATTAAAAAAATCTAAGCATCTTTTTAGAATAATGGTAAAAATAGTAATCATTCTCACAAAACCAGGAATAGAACTCTGTTTACTTGATCAAGAATATACACCAAAATCCCATAGTGAACACTACTCTCAAGAAAGAAATTTTAGATATATTCTCTTTAAGCTGGGGCTCAGTACAAGGAATGCTCACTATAGCCATTACTCTTTAATGCAGTACTGGCCAATGCAATAAGGCAAGACAAGTAAACATTAGAAAGAATGGTAGAGGGGCTGACCCTGTGGCCAAACATTTGGGTTCACGTGCTCCACATCAGTGGCCCAGGATTTTGCTGGCCCAGGGTTTCATCGGTTCGGATCCCAGGCATGACCCAGCACTGCTCATCAAGCCATGCTGAGGCAGCGTCCCACATAGCAGAACCAGAAGGACAACTAGAGCATACAACTGTGTACTGGGGGGCTTTGGGGCAAAGAGGAAAAAATAAAGATTGGCAACAGATGTTAGTTCAGGGCCAATCTTTAAAAAACAAAAAAAGAAAGAATGACAGAAAAGGAAGAGATGAACTATATCGTTGGCAGATGATAGAATTATCCATATAGAGAAACCAGTAGAACCATCAGCCAATCTATCAGAACTAACATGAATTCGCCAACATGACAGATGTAAGATCAATTTGTAAAAATCAGTACCATTACACTATTCCTGGAAAATTTTTTTTTATATTATATATATTTTTACATATTAGAAATATGTAAAAATAAATAAGGCCTTATCAGAATAGCAAAAAACTAGAATTAGTTTTAAAAAGATGTATAAGATCTTTATGTAGATAAGATAAAAACTCAAAGTAAATAAGAGAATATTGAGATAAATGAAGCAATGTGTCTTATTCATGAATGATCAACTTAACTTTGTAAACATGTCAATTCTCTCCTAAGTAATCTATAAATTCATTGCAATTCCAATTTAAATTTCACAAGGATTTTTTGAGGATCATCAACTTGTTTCAAATGTGTATCAAAGAATATAGATCCATAAATAGCTCATTAAATTTTGTAAAGGAAAAATAACTCAGGATAGTCATCTTACTCAATAGGAAAATGCTACAAACCCATAGTAACATAGTAATAAAAGCAATGCGATTTTGGTGCAAGGATAGGCAAAGAGAGGAATGCAATAGAATTCAGTGCTAAAAAAACCTGATTATATTCATGTTATATATTTCTTTCCTAAATACATATGTATGAATCACTACAAAATCATAGAGAAAAGAATTATTATATTGGAGGAAAAAAAATTGCATACCTACCTCACCAAAAGTAAGTGTGAACTTTTGAAAGACTAATGATCTATATAGGAAAAGTAAAATTATAACGTCATAAAATAAACTGATAATATACTTGTAATTTTGGCGTGGGGAAGGATTTATTAAATAACACTCCAAGAGCACAAACCACCAGGAAATAAAAGAAGATAGATTTGACTTTACCAGAATTTTTGTTTAACAAAAAACATCGCTGTCAAAGACCATCAACCAGTAACAGATTGAGAGAAAATATTTACAACGATAAAAAATAAGCATGGGATTAACATGTAGGATGTTCAACAAACACAAATCAGCAACAAAACCATGGGTACTTAATGGAATAATGGGGAGAAGACATGAGTAAGCAATCCACAGTGGGGGAAACCCAAATGGCCAACAAGTATACGAAGAGATGCTAAACCTCACTAGAAGTGGTAGTACTAGTGGCAGCAGCAAGTAATACGAGAAGTAGTAGTAATTACTGAACACTCAAATATGCAGCACGCTTCTCATTAACTCATTTACTCCTCATGACAACTCCATGAGGTCATTCTATTGCTATCCCCATTTTATAGATGTGAAGACTGAGGCACAGAGAAGTGGCTTACCCACGGTCATATAGCTAGTAAGTGATGCAGTGAAGATTTGAACCTACCCTCTTAACTAGCACAAAACCCAAAATTTAGTTTTCATCAGATTATCAAGGATGTTGGTGGGGACAAGGGAAGCAGAGAGCTTCGCGCGCCGCTGGCAGGAAGAGAGAGTGGTGCAGAGGTTCAGGAGAGACATCTGGGATCAGCGAGTACAGTTCCGTATGCCTTTACCTGACGGCTCAGGCCCTGGTCCCGAGAGGACAGGAACAGAGCTTGATGGAGACTCGGTCCACAGCCCCAGGGCCTGGGTAGGTTAGAAGGGGGTGGGGACACCATGGACACCAGACAGTGGCTGTCAAAGCCAAGGCTGAGAGGGACAGCCAGCACCACAGGCAGATCTTAGAAACATAGTTTTAAGTTAAAAAGAAGAAGAAGGAACCCCAGAAAGTGCATAGCACAATGTCATTTATGTAGATGGAACACACACACATACACATTTTATTTAAAACGTATTTTAGAAAATGTATTCCTATTCAAGGATTTACACCAAACAATTAGGGGTGGGTGAGAGGACTGGGGATCAAGGATGAAGAGGAAAAAGACCAGTCAGAGTTCCCCATGGGCACAGCCTGCCAGTCTGAGGAGGGGATTAACTCTCTTCCCCACTGAAGGTTGTACCGCCCCCCGCCTGAGCCCCTGAAGAGCCAGCCCTGTGGCTCTGCCTGGCTGCTGTGGCCGGAACTCAGACTTGCCTCTGTGAGACCACGGCTTCCCTCTGCTGTGTAATTCCTAGAACACGGAATTTTGGTCACGTTCAAGGCCTCGTGCCTGAGGCTGGGCGTCTGACGCTCAGTGGTCAGCACTGACTGGAACTCTGTCCCAGCCAGGGTGGCGCTTCAGGGGAGCACGGCTCCTCCTCGTCAAGGCCACCTCTCCTCCAACCCACCCACCTAGTGCTAAGTGCAGGAGGTCCTCCTAGCAGGATGCCTACCTCTGCTCCTGCTGGCCTCTGCCAGGCTCAAGGGACCCCAGTGTCCCTGACTCAGAACCTCCCTTCTCATCTGCCACCCCAATAACACAAAGGGAAGCGACCTTCCTGCTCCTTGCCCCAAGTGACACTTCTCCCAGACAGCCCCACCCTGCTCCCATCCCTTGGTGTACACACAGGCCTGGCCTTGGACCTGGTCGTTCTCAGGGTCAGACTTCAGGAGAGTGCCAAGCGGACCTTCGTCTAGGTTTGCCCTTGAGCTCCAGCTGTGTGGGCTTTCAGCATTTCCATGTCTGTATGGCTTGTGTCACTTGGCACTTGTAGATGTTTTGCCTTCTAATAAGTTCATTTCCCATGTATGCATTTAGTGTCCGCTGCTAGACTGATGGCTCTCAAGGGACAAGGCTGTCCCACCCCCTAATTCCTTGGAAACGTGTATGTGTGTGCCCTAGGATGTTCGACCTGCTATTTTTCAGTGGTGGGATGGACTGGCTCTGAGTTAGGCATACCTTGGCGTCACAGCTGCCCCCTCCCATCAAACCTACTTGACGAGGCGGCAGTAGGACCTGATTAAGAAAACCGACGAAGCTAATGGGGGTGGAAACAGTAACCCCTGTGAGGCTGGTCCCCCGCAGCTTACAAAAGCCCTTTTGCACACACTTTGACATTTAACTGGTACAACCTCCAGGAGGCCCAGCGCCTCACCCGGAGCCACACGGCCATGGGTCAGTACCCTACCCGGAGCCACATGGCTGTCGGCTGCCGGGGCAGGTTGGGAGTCCCAGTCTGCATCCACCTTCAGGATTCTTTCAGATAAGCTGAGGCTGAGCAACTGAGGCCTTGCTCTCGTGAGTGGAACTCACGTGCCTGTGCCCTGGAGTCTGGGCCCAGGCCTCTGGACTGGCAGAAGCAGGACTCTTTCGGGGCCACCTCAGCCAGGAGGGAGGAAATGCTAAACAGCTCTAACAATTCTTTTCCCAAATGGCTTTTCTCCTCATCAATCCCAGGGGCTCCGCTGTGGGCTGCAGGGAGATGCGGACTGAGATCCTCCAAATGCTCCGTGTGCCGCAGCAGCTTCAACCACAAATACCCCACCGGTGTCTAGGTAGCGTTAGGGGTTGGTGGGTAGCAGGACGTGGGGTAGGGCCCTGCCTCCACCCTGGTGTGCTGGCCATGTCCTCATCCACACAGGACAGAGTCCATGCCCTCCATTGCCTGTGGTTTCTCCCTCGCCTCCCTCGCAGGCCTGCTCCATTTCCCCCGCAGAGGGCACCTCTCTCCTCATCCCTCGGGACACGGCAGGGCTGCTGGGGAGAGCATGTGATGAAAACCCAGGTCTGTGCCTTCTCAGCCTCCAGCCCGCCCTCTCATCACCCAGGGGCGGTGGTGGGAGCAGCACAGCTCCGGGTAGGGCCAGGTCCTTGTACACAGTCGTATTCATCTCCTGTGGCTGCTGTAGCTTACCACCACAACCTGGGCAGCTTATCACAACAGAAAGGTATCCTCTCCCAGTTCCGTGGCCAGGAGTCTGAAATCAGTCTCCCAGGGCCACAGTCAAGGTGTCAGCAGAGCCACACTTCCTCCGGGGCCCTGAGGGAGAGTCTGTTCTTGCCTCTTCCAGGACCCAGTGATTTGTGGCTGCTTCGAGGTCAGCATCTGCTTATCTTCACATCGCCTTCTCTGCATGTCATCAAGTCTCTCTCTGCCTCCTTCTTATAAGGATACACGTGATTGTACTTAGGGCCCATCCAGAAAATCCAGAATAATCTCTCCATCTCAAAATCCTTAATTTGATCAGATCTACAAAGACAGCACCCCCCGGCCCCCCCCGCACCTTAAGGTAACATTCACACATTCCAGCTATTAGGATGGGTTACCTTTGGGGGGCCACTTTTCAGCCTTCTACAACCACTAACTCCTCAAGTTTCTTGAGAAGTTTACTTTTCCTCTCTGGGCCTCAGTTTTCCCATTTGTGAATAGCAGACCTAGCTGAGATGGCCTCTGAGCCATTCCCAATGTCATGACTTCCTTCACCCTTCCCCCATAACCCTATCCACTGGGGTAGCCTTTCCCTGGGCCCCTTCCCATGTCAGGAGAGCCTGCCTCTCCTCTCAGCCCTGGAGGCTGTGTCCACGGGTAAGGATGGGGGGCACCGTCTGCTCCCCAGCAGGCCCATTTCCTGGGGAGTTTCAATTGCCTGAGGTGTTGGGGCAGTGACTGAAAGGCGACGTGAGCAGCCTGTGGTCTCACCTGGTGCCTGTCAGACCTGGTGCCTGTTAGACCTGGTGCCTGTCAAACCTGTCACCTGCATCTGCGCCAACACCTGCCACCAAGCTCAGGAGCTTCGCCTAAGAGGGGCCACTGGGCCCAGGACAGTGAGAAGGAAACAAGGGCAGAGCTGGGGAGGCCGAGAGGCAGGACCCTTTCCTCCCACCCCTGCACCTAGCACCAGCTTCACTTAAGGGCTTTGATGAGCCCCTCTGAGCAGCCTGGGTCTCCACAGGACACTGGGGGGTGGGCACAGCCCCTGCCCCTGTCCCTACCCACTCCCCTCCCCTCCAGCTGCAAGGCTGCCTGTAGTAAAAACATGACCTCATGTCTGGCTGCCTGGCATTCTGGAGACCGTCCAAGGAGCCTAGGCAGGTGGGTGTCCCAAGGCCCGCAGCATGGAGCAGCAGCAACCCCGGGCAGCGCTGTCAGCCCTGTCCTCTCTGATTCTCAAAACCTCTGCCAAGCTGGCTGCAAGCCCTGGGCTCTGTTCCCTCTGCGCTCCTGCCAGGCAGCCCCCAAGCACCTCATCTCTGATGTCGTCCTCGGGCTCCGCGCTGCGAGGTGACCTTGCGTCAGCGCCCCTTCAGCATCCTGTGTCTCTTCTCTCCTCCCAGCGTGGCTCCCAGGAATCTTGGCACCATCAGCAGCCATCCAATCAGAGCTCTCTTTCTGAAGCCCTAGCACATGCCAAGTACTAAGGCAAATGCTCTGCACATGAGATGTAGCTTACTCCTCAAAACCAGGTGCTAAGAAACAGAGACTCAGCTAAGTCATGGATTGGCCCATGGTCACCCAGCTCATCAAGTGGCAGCCTGGGATTTGAACCTACTTTGGCCTGACTCCAGCACGGAGCCCTCACTGCCTCCGTCTCTGAGCCATCCCACACACCATTCTTGCCCCAACCCGAAGTGTCTCCCCTCGGTCTCCTTGCCAGGGATGTCCTTCTCCACTTTCGAGCCTTGATCACCTATCACCAACATAATCATGATCTCTCTTTTCCAACAGCCTCCTTATACCTAGGTTCGTTCCAGACTGCACGTATCTTTAGTGTAAAATTCCCTGTGGACACCGGGTTCATGCTGACTGATGCCAGGTGGAGTCCTGGGCAGGTCTTGGACTTTATTTTTCTCACTTGCAGGCTGGTGGGGTTGGACCCCACCAACCTCACTATTGTCCTGCTGTCCTCAGCACTGCTGACCCCTTCCAGCCCTCCCAGACTTACCCACCAAGCCTGCTGGAGAGAGAAGAGAGAGCCAGCGTCAGCCTCTGCCCCTCGCCCCAGCTTCCCAGCCTTCTGTGTAACCAGCACCGCCCAGGGTCTGGAAGGCTGGGGACATCCAATAAGTACCCGTGTGGTCCTCGCCTCCCACACCAACTCCAGTCTTGGGGCACATTCCATGGACTCATTTCTGATTTGTCCCCTGGCAAAGAGCACAGGCTTGGTAGTCACACAGACTGGGGTTTAAACCAGCTCTGCTACCCAGGAGTCATGTCCTTGAACCTCGCGAAGCCTCAGTTTCCTCCCCTGTAAGATGGGGATCATATGAATTCAGGGTGTGGTGAGAAATAAAGGAGCACAGCATAGTAGCCGGCATAAGGGAGGACTGGTCAGGGACAGCTCCTCTCACTGGCCGCCCCATCTTCCCGCCCCAGACTGACGCCTGAGGAGCCCTGGTCCTTGTGCCTGGGGCTGCACCCTGGTCTCCAGCCTTTGCCTGAGGCTCTGAGTAGGACTCCTGGGACCGCTGAGCCCCTAGTACCGCCTGCTGCCTGAAGGCCCTGTCCCCGACTCCTCCAGGATGGAGTCTGGCTAACGTGTGCCTCGGGCCTCGTATTTGAGTTGTCCTAATGCCTCCGCAGGGCCAGCTCTGCAGCATCCAGTTCCATCCGGCTTCAGGCCTGGGATCTGCCCTGCGCGGTAGGGCTGCGCCATGCCGCCAACGTCCAGATCCACTCCCTGGGCTCGGCCTCCCACTTCATGCTTGTCACTCTCCCCATCTCCTGTGGTTCCTCCCACGCCCAGCTTTTACAGACCCGCCTCGGCCGGTTGACCATCCTCCTGTAAAGATGCAGCCCATGGGGACACTTGCTTGTCTAGAAAGCTGCTGATCTGAGGAAGAACCTAGAGCTGGACACAAGCACCTGACAAGTTGTTTTAAGGCTGCAGAGGAACTGTCAGCAGATCGAGTGATTGTGTACACACAATATTTCGGTGTTGATATTATTACAACATTTTTAGATCAATTACCATTGGATTTTACTGGGGTTAGATGAGGAAATTATGGTATCTGAAGCCTGGAAAAGTCAAGACATTGTAATAATTTCATATGATGATAACAATAAAAACCAACCAGGACTCAGAATAAGCTAAAAAAAGTCCAGGCTTTCGCCCCTACCGCCACAGTTCCCGCACGGTCCCTGTGCCCGCAGAGCTCCATCCCTCCTTGTCCTTCCGTAGAATCCTGCTCCAAACCTGCTATCTCTGGAGCCTCTACCCACAGCCTAAGAGGGTGCCAGAGCCAGGGCTGGTAGGATCAAGAGACTGCCCAGACTCATGGTTCCCAGGTGTGGCTGCTCCTCAAAATCACTGCAGGGGCCTGTGAAAAACACAGACTCCTGGGCTGTGCTCCAAGTCCACTGACTCAGACTCTGTGGGGGGAAAAGCCCAGGAAACTGGATTTTTTAAAACTCCCAGGTTTTTCTCCCGAACACCCAGACAGTGGAACTTCTGGCCTAGCCTAATCCCCTCATCACCCAGATGAGGCACGGAGGCCGAGGGGCGAGGTGGCTGGCTCAGGGTCAGGGCAGAGCCAAGCACAGCAGGACTGGATGGACCCCCAGAGGGGTACCCTGGCTGCCACAAGATCCCATCTCTGTTGCCCTGCGTTGGGATTGGGACAACCAGTGCTGGGGCTCTGAGGTCACACCGTAGCTCTAAATCCCATCTTTCATCTGTAAACTGGAGCCACCATGAGGTTTCTGCTTTTCTCTGATCCTCCGCAGAGGACCTGGGTATGTGCTCTGCCCATGGGATCCAGTTATGGGATCTTTCCAACTGATTTTGCCTCCAGGAGAGCATGTTATTGAAAACCATCCTCTGTGCCATTCTAATTTTTCAAACATTTTAGATGTGTCTACGTTCTTCTATGTTTCTGAACTCCACCATAGAACACATAGTCCTCTTGGGACCAGTCACGCAGGCAGATAAAGCCTTGAATTGTCAGGGGGACTCTCCTTTCTTTTCTCCAAAGCATAAAGGCCTTTATTGAGTATCACAGTCCATGCTTTGTATGCAGGGAGGTTGAGAGACAACGGGAGGACATCAATTTAAAATATCTCAACAAAACAGGAGAAAGTTGGTATTAGAATTTCTCAGTTCCTTAGTTCTGTATGGTAATATCCTGTCAAACAAGGACAATTCACATGGCATCCTAAAGCAAGGAAAATATTTTTCGCATCTGATTGCTTAGTAAAGAAGATAATGTGTCCCCATAGCTTTTATGTGGTTTTCTGTTTTGAAGATGAAACAAGCACCAGCCCTCCTACCCCGAGTGAAAAATGAACATGTTTCATAGTTTACAAAACGCTTCCTCATGCATTAGCTCTCTCAGCAAAATAGGCAGTGTTCTGTCACCTTCAGGCTCTCTGTGCAGACAAGGAAACTGAGGCCGGGGAGTTAAATTTCCTTCCATCCCACCACTGTGCTTCTCCGAGGCCAGATCCGGCCCTTCTGGCATTAGTCCTGCAATGGAGGTCCCCTGTGGTCTCAGGACCCTGAGGCTCCTCCCTGATCTGTAAGTCCCTTGCTCTGCTGCCAGCAGTGGTTACTTCCATTGTAGCTCTAATGTTGGCTCCAGTTTTGGGCATGCCTGCTATATATTGGGCGGTTTACATACCTTGCCCTATTTCTCCATATGAAAACCTTGCAGTTTTGAGTAAATGCACTGAGACTGAGAGAATGTCCTGTAGAGTTTCCATTTGCTCCTCCAGATCCTCTCTCTACCCTTCTCCATCCCGCTCCATGCTACAGGGCTGACCTGCATGAACTCACATGGACCACACCAATGGACTCCTTTGCCCACTGGCATGTACTTTGGTCCAGCCCATGCAACATCCCTGTGGGAGATATGAGAGAGGGAGGAGAGTGAGGTGAGGATGCGTAGGTCCCAGTTGCTGTCAGTCAGCCCTCTCCACACTACACTCTCTGTCTGCGGGCTCCAGCAAGCACTCTAACCATCCCCTTCCGCCTAGGGGTGGTCAAGGCCGTGTTCTGCAGGGCCATATTGGAGCCTGAGGCAAGAGGAAAACTGACTGCCCCTATATGTATGCTTTTAAATTATTTTTAATGTTATTTTCTCTAGAACATCAGCTGAAAACATATTGAAAAATTGAAAAGTAGGTGTATCAAAAATCACCTTATTTTAAGTTTAAATATTTTATTTATACTCCAAACTGAATGTATCATAATTTTATTTTCCTGGCTTTAAAGGAAACAAACTCATCATTAATACTTCCAAAATCTACTTCTTGGCTTATCTTCTTTTCAACTGAGAGTTGTGATTTACAACAAATAAGAGGAAATAACTTTCAAAATATGTTTAATGAGTGTAACACTTGATCAAGAGATATGAATAAATTTTCTGAATTTAGAAAGAAATGAAGGAAAAAGTAAGGGAACTGGAAATGTATGAATCATGGATAAGAGTATCAGTTCGGATGAGACCAGCACATATCAGATAGATAGAAATTAAGATTTTAGATGTCTTATTTCACATTCGAAGTGGAGATAGGAAAACTAAGAAAACTATCTTTGGATTTTGAGTTTTTAACTGTAAAAGTTATTTTCCACGAATAGATCTGGTTTACAAAAAGAAGTCATGGATTTAGTTCTTAAATTTACTGATGGTATAAGCACTGTAGAGATTTCCTCGAAAATAGTTTTAACTAACGTGCAATAACAATCGCTTATGCTGTAAAATCAGTATTGTATTTGGACCCTCTAAAACTGAGTCATACATTTGGCTTAGTACAATCTTTTCCAAATTTGGAAACGGCCCAAGAATTTTTTTTAACAATGCTAGTTAGCATTGCCCTGAGAAGGAAGTTTTGGTAAGCTGGATTTGATTCAAAATTATTTAAGACAGTCACTCGGTCAAGAGACATCGTTGAACGCGGCAATTGTCTCAATCGAAAACGACGTAAACCACGTGGATTCTGAAAATGGTACTGATGAGTTGCCTTCATTTTAAGTCAGGAAAGTAAAATTATAATACAATCTGCTGTTTTGATGTTTTGATGTAAATAAAATATTCAAACTTAAAATAATGCTGTGTTTTATACACTTTTAAAATTTTCAAATTATTAAAAACTCCTTGCATGTTCTGGGAAAAAGTTAACCATTAAAAATGCACAGGAACAGGGCTGGCCCCGTGGCCGAGTGGTTAAGTTCGCGCGCTCTGCTGCAGGTGGCCCAGTGTTTCATTGGTTCAAATCCTGGGTGAGGACATGGCACTGCTCATCAAACCACGCTGAGGCAGCGTCCCACATGCCACAACTAGAAGGACCCACAACGAAGAATACACAACTATGTACTGGGGGGCTTTGGGGAGAAAAAGGAAAAAAATAAAATAAAAAAAAATGCACAGGAACATATATATATAGAGATGTGATGAAGCGCGTTTTCCCCCTTTGCCTCAGGCTCCAACATGCCTCAGCGTGGCATTGCTGGAGCCTATTTTTATTTAAGATTTTGATATTTTGTTCCCCACGGATTTTGTTTTTGTGTGAGGAGGATTGGCCCTGAGCTAACATGCATGCCAATCTTCTATTTTGTGTGGGACACTGTATGTCCATGCCCAGGATCCGAACCTGTGAACCCTGGGCAGTCGAAGCGGAGTGTGCGAACTTAACCATTATACCACCGGACTAGTCCCTACCATGGATTTTTTTATATTAATTTTAAATTGAAAAATATTGCTTTAAAATATCTTTATCTTGATTACTGAGTTTTTGGGATCCCCTTTAATTTCGCGCCCAAGTCCTGGCCTGTGTTCTAGTCCCGGGTGCTGCACTGCCCTTGTGCCTTTAGATGGTGTCCTAATACACTTATCTTCCAATTACCCAACGTGACTGTATCTCTGCTTGGTACTGGAGACCTGACTAATGCAACAAGGTCAAGGAACTTGCTCAAGGCCACACAGTTAGCAGGTAGCAAACCCGGGTTCACATCCGATTCTCTCTGCCTCCAGAGTTCTTGCCCACGCTCTGTGCTGTGTGGCCGCCCTCATGAGAACAAGGCCTTGAAAACTTGAGACTTCCAGGAGCCAGCTAGCCTCCTGAGGGCCTGTGCTTTCTCCTCCCTTCTGGAAGGGCAGGGCTTTACCAGCTGCCACCTGGCTGGGGACACTGCTGGCTGGTCCCCCCTGCAAGCAGAAGGGTGGCAGGGCCCAGCCCCACCTGGGAGTCCCCACGCCACAGGCAGGCAGGCTTCAGGAGAGGCTGTGAGGCTGGATTTTTCTTTTTGTTTTCCAAATCATCCTGTAATTGAAAATGACCCCATGCAGCTGTCAGCCTGGAGGCCTCGGGTGTCTGCACCCCAGCCTGTGCCAATTTCAGAGATCCTCGTTTTGATGACATCAGGCACGCACGCCCAGGAAGACATTAACAACTGTTCATTTGCGCCTGACAAGAAGGCACTAGGGAGTGCAGCCTTGGGGTTCCTGAAGGCTGGCAGTGCTCCTAGCAGCCCACATGCACAGTGCCTGTGCACAGACAGAAGCAGTCCAGCCTGCCTGCCTAGGCGAAGGGACAGCGGGACAGAGGAGGCGCCCAGGAAGGGGCGTGCTCTCCTGGTTGCAGGAGCTGAGACCATGAGGTGCAGCGGTTTTGCCTCCAAAGTGGTCCACAGAATGCCTTTCTCAGACCCCAATTGCTGGATAGCATTTGCCTCCTAAAGGTTGACCCTCTTGTTGAGACAGCACAGACTGAGGCTGCCTCACTGTGTCTGGGCTTCCGTTTCCTCATTGGTAAAATGGGAGTAACTATACTACCTCATAGGTTGGGAGGGGGGAAGGTGTGACCTAAAGAAGGACAAGCAAATGCTTTTTTTTAATCTAGAGAAGCAATGGGACTGAATTCACACCTGAATTCCAAGAGTCACGTTTGAGCTATACTATAGACTTCCTCATTCTCTTAATGATCATTCTACAAAGAAATTTAGAAACATTAGGAGAACTAATGTGAACATTTAGGCATTTATTCCACAAACATCTATTATGCGGTTGGGAAGAGCATGGTACTGTTCAAGGTGCTAGATACATGGTGGCACACAGATAGCTGGGACCTCTGCACGCAGGCAGCTCATATGCAGCAAGTCAGTAAATAAAAACATAACGTACGGTAGTGGTGAGCAGGGTAAAGGGATAGAGAGTAGAAGACATTGTGGAAGAGGAGTGGAGTAGAGGTGACGGTAGTTATGTTAGCTCTGGTGGTCAAGGAAGTTCTTTCAAGATGTAGAATTTGAGTAGAGACCAAAATGTCATGAAAAGTGATCCATGAGAAGATCTGGATTGGGAGGGTCACAGGCAGAGGGAACAGCAAGTGCAAAGGCCCTGAGCTGAGAATGTTTAGCAGATCTTAGGAAAAGCAATACCACCCATGTGGCTAAAGCAGGATTGGCAAGGTGGAGAGGTGGTCAGGGCCGGGTCACCTGGGGCCTGGGAGGCTCTGATGAGAAGTTTGGAGTTTATTGTAAGCAGGTTGGGAAGCTATTAGCAGGTTTTGAGCTGAGGATTAACATAATCAGATTTATGTTTAAACAGGATCTTTCTGTCTGCCGGTTAGAGAGGTATGCAGGGGAGAAGGATGGAAGCAGGAAGATCAGCTTATGAGATTTTTGCAAAAATCCAGGTGAGAGGTGTGGATGACTTGTATGAGGATGGTGGTAGTGGAGGTGGTAAGAATTGGGTGAATTCTGTATATACTGTGAGGGTAGAGTTACAACATTTATAATGGATAAGCTATAGCATAAAAGAAAAATAGGTGTTATATAAATATGTATAGTTTTGCTTTCTTTTTCTGTGATGCCTCTCTATTTCTGGCCTGAGCAATGAAGTGGACAGAGGGATCGTTTACAGAGGTGGGTAAGACTGTGGGAGACGCGTTCCGGGAGAGAGCTGGAAAGCAAGGGTCCACCTTTGAATACGAATCATCTTTGCAAAGAGAAATGAGGTTTGAGTAAAATTTGAAGAACTATACCTTCATAAATAATATAAGTATCTTTCTAATTGATCTTTCTAATTGCTGATCATTGATTAATCCGGCTTTATCTCTAGACTTTTAGAAGAAATAACTAAACTTGAACCTAATGATTTGTTAGATTTGTTAGCGAATGCTGCCAGTGGTTTTCAGCACCCTTGGGGTTATAAACTAGTAAATTCCTTGAGGGCATGGGCTCTGTCTTCCTCTTCTTTGTCATCTTTAGGGCTTAGCCCAGTGCCTGCCTGCTTTACAATAGACTTCTAACAGACGCTAATTGAATACATGAGGGAAATGAATGCTTGCACCAGAGAACAGGGTTGATTCTTAGCAACACTGTGGGTATAAACGTGTGAGAGGGACCCTATGTCCTGGGCCTGCTTATTGCAGTGACCTCACTGAGGCCTCTGTGGAGTCCTCTGCCAGATCTGCATCCCACAGGGGTCCCTTCCCAACCATTACAGTGATGGTTCCTGCATCGATTTCCACTTCACCTGATGGCTCATGCCGCTGAGACTGAGGTAGGGGGTGTGTTCATCCACATGATGTGTACGGTCTGTCTCATAATTCAAAAGACTAATTTTTTGGGCTACAACTTCAGATACCATGGCTGGCCCAAGTCACTGATACTTTGTGCCATCCAATTTTTCAGAGACCTTGAAAAATAAAATTATATCGTATAGACAGTCGTCTGTATGCCTTTATATGTAAAGTTGAATTTACAGGAGGGAAATTGCACTTGTAGGAAATAAATTAGGCAGTGCAGAGGCAGAAAGGACAGGCCACGGGCAAGGATGCTCCAGGGCACAGAATAAGGGAGGGCTGGGACACCATGCGGGAAGATCTGGGGAGTTTCGTTTCATCAATCAGTTGTTGCTGCATAACAAACCAGCCTGAAACAGCCATTTATCATCACTCACAAGGCCGCCAGTCAGCTGCTCGGTTGTGCTGATCCGAGCCAGGCTTGGCTGATCTTGACCAGGTTTGGCTGGCACTTCTGGTCTTGGCTGGGGCTCATTCATGTGTCTGGTGTCAGTTGACTATCCGCTAATCTAGAGTGGCCTTGGCTGGGCCGGCTGGCACTGCTCCACGTGTGCCATCCTCCAACAGGCTAGCCGAGGCCTGCCTTCGTGGCAGTCACAGGTGTCCAAGGAGGAGCAAGGACTTGTGCAAGCCCTCCTGAAACCTGGGCTCCAAATTTACCCATTGATACTTCTAGTACATTCTTTTGGCCAATTTTAAGGATGGGCTCTACTTCTTGATGGGAGGAGTGTGAACTCACACTGCAGGGGTCTCAGATACAGGATGGGGTGAAGAACTGGGGCCATTTTTGCAGTCAATCCAGCCTGGGGAGCAACTCTGCTTTTCTCCTCTTGTCAAATAGGGTCCTCGAGATGCATTGTAGTGGCATATTCCAAGGGTGCAAGCAGGCGCCCATGGGTGTACCAGAGGGCCCCAGGAAGGAGGCCTTCTGCTTCCTGTAATTCCCAGGGATGCTAGGGCATGAGGCTTCTCTTTGGGGGAGCAGCCCTCTTTGTGGATGTTACCTGGGCGTGGGCATCAGAAGCTCACAGCTTTCCAGATGGACCCTGGATAGACCTCAGCCAGCTGCATCTCCTCCCTTTATAAAAAACTGAGTTCCAGAGAACGAAGTGCCTTGATCAAGTTCACACAGCTCCTGTTGACGGCAGGAGAAGCTAGAGATATCTGAAGGGATAGGAAGTGTTTTCTTTTTGACTTTTAAATGGTGAAATGACAACCTGTTCCAAACTGGGGGAGGAAGCCAGACTCATGAGGTTGTAGGAAACCATTTTAGAAATAGAGAGGGATTTCAGGACCAGAAATGGTACAGACGTGATTTACAAGGGAGAGAAAACTGAGGTCAAGGGTGTTGGGAGGCCAACCCTGGGTGTCCAAGCTGCCTGGCAGGAACCACAATGGGATCTGAGCTCAAGGAGCTTGTTTGTTAAAGCAGATTATCCTTGAAGAAAAAAAAAATTGGCATTGTTTTTCTTTCCTGATTGAGATCCCTCTCCTTAATCACTCCACCATGTTCTATTTCTCCATTCCTTCATCAAAGAAAATGCACAAGCTAGATCTTGCATATCATTCATTTATTCAGCATAATAAAAAGTATTTATTGAACTGCTCTATGCTGGGTCCTGTTACAGGTGCTGGGAATAATGCAGCACCAAGAACGGACCGGTCCCTGCTCTCAAGGTGTTTGCATTCTCGCGAGCACAGAAATGTCAGGCGGAGAGGACTGCCAGGAGAGGACAAAGCAGGACCGCGACAGAGTGCCCGCTTTACACTGCGGTCCTGGAAGCATCCGCAGGGAGGTGGCCTTCAAAGTTGCATTCTGACAGACAAGAAGGAGACGGCCAAGTGGAAATTCCAGGCAGACAGACCAGCTAGAGCAAGAGGCTCTGTAAGCAAGTCGAGCAAGGAAGGTCCTGTCTGCAGCACGGCCTAACCTGTCACCTCTAACATGTTGCAGATTTTGCTCTCCAAACAAAGAGTTTTTTTTTTTTAAAAAACTCGTTCCTATTTGAAAACAGACTCTGTCCGAGTTGGCTCAGAGACCATTTGCTGGGCTGGTGGAGGAATGAACACACGGCCCTTGTGTCTTGATGGACTTGAGCGCAGCCAGTGCCCTGGTGTGTGCGGCAAGAAAGGCTGGAGCCCTGGAACCGCATCCAATTTCCCCCCAACCGCAGTAACAAGATCTCAGATACTCGACAACCGGGCCCTCTCCCCGCTGCCCGCACCGTCCCTGCCCCCCAGAATTCTTGGGCAGAACAGCTGCGCTGGGGGCTCAGTTTTCAATGAAACAATAAAATACTCCTGCGTGTCCCTAAGAGGATGGCATTTATGACTGGGGTGGGCCAGCTTCCCTGCACAGACACCCCCTCCCTGATTCCCAGGCTCACCAGCCCAGACGCCCACATGTCCCACAGCCTGTCCTTCAGCCTTTGGGAACTGCGGCTTGGGTGCTTCAGAAGGTCCTGGCCCAGAGCAGGCTGGTGGAGAGAAAAGGCCTGCATGTCCAGCAAACAGAAGGGCCCTTGCCAAGGAAGAAGTGCACTTTTGTGTCCCAGACCATGGAGCAGGGCACCCTCCCTGGCAGCGCACCTCCCCCAGAAGCCCCACCACCCAGCCCCACACACACAGCTGCCTCCAAGAGACTGTCTGCTCTCTGGTTCAAGGACAGGAAAGCCCTCCCTGGCTCTGAGGAAAGCGGGTGTGGCCACATTCCACCAGCACCGCCCCCCTGCCCCACTGCCTGCCTTGGCCCCAGGCTCTTCTTTAACAGAGCAAGAAGTCCTTGACTTTCATGAATTTCCCTTGCTCTCAGCACGCGCCTTTGGACGTTGCACACTGATACCTCGGACTTCCTTCCAAGTGCCAGACTGGAACTTCCATACCTGGGGGCCAAACCTTGCAAGCTCCCACGTGGGGGCGCAGTGTGCCAGCCAACAAGTCACATCAGCTGTCACCCTCTGTTCAGGCAGTTCGCTCAGTTATTTTGCACATTTAACTTAATTTTGCCCCACTGCTTTAAAGCAGTGGAAAGCAGGGGTAGAAAGCATAGGTCTTATCAAGGTAACATAAATGAGACGAAGATGAGCATCTGTAGGCATGCCCAAGGAAGAGCAAAGAAGCCACCAACAGATGCCCACTGGAATTAAGCTGACTGACAGTGTTCCAATGGATGCAGACATGTCTGCTGTAGGCTCTCTGCGCAGAACGCTCTTTTCCATGTGGCTTACTCCCTCACCTCCTGCCTCCTTTCCAAGCCATGCTCAAGGCACAGCGTATCAATGGGGCTTCCCCGACCCTCCTATTTTCAGTTGCAGCCTGCTCTCCGGCCCTCCATCTCCATCCTGGGTCCTGTTTACTCTGTTCTGCTTTCTCTCTCCCCCTAGCTCCCAGCACTTAATCACCATCTAACAGCCTGACTTGCTTACTATGTGTCATTTTTATTGTCCATCTCCTTCCATTGTTCGACCATGAAAGATCCATCCCAAACACCTTGACTAGTGTCTGGTACCTAGGACATCCTTTTGTTTTATAATAGTGACATTTCATTAATATCGATGAATGTTGAATTGTAAAGGAAATAAATGAACAAATATGTACCAAATATGGGTAGGATATTGTAAAAATTGTGCAAAAAAAGATAAAGTGTAATTTTGATGTCATAGTTTCTTTTAGATCCTTGGGAAAATACACCCCTGTGCCATGTCAGTCTAAGATTATGCTTTTGAATGTCTTATTTTAGTGCACAATTTTAGAAACACACTATACATGACAGTAGGGGATGGCTCTTGAACCAGCTCAGCCCAGAGTTATAGCGGATACAGGTCATGGGCAGAGTCCGAGGCAGGAGAGTGAAATCCAGACAGGCTTCTGGAAAGAAGTGGTGTGAACTGCTCTTCTAGTGGTTGATGCCTGGCACACCCTGGGTCAGGTTTTGCAGCAGGTCTTTGCCAAACAGGGGTGGCTGGGCACTGCAGCCTGGGTCTGTCTGGAACACTCCCAGGTGTTTGCTGGCGGGCCTTTGAGGTGGGAGCAGCCACCTAGTGCACTCAGCCAGGGGGAGCTGAAGACCTGAGTCTCCCTGGGAGGAACCCCTGTCTGACGGGAAGCGGACTGGAGACAGGACGTGCGGCTGCTCCCCGGGCTGGAGGAGCAGTGGGTGCAGCTCGCAAGGAAGCCTTGAGGGGATGGGGTGGCCGGAGCCCTGGAGCAAGGACAGTTTCCCAGGATTCTCTGCATCACACCGTCCATAAAACACTAAGTTTCCCATTGTGAGCACTTGGGAGGTGCTCCATCCGGTACTAAGTGCTTTACTGGCAGGCAACAATAGCTCACTTCTCACCTTGACAACCATGCTGTGTTATCAGGCGCTCTTCCCTCCACCTTACAGACGAGGAAAGGCAGGATCGGAGGGGTCAGTTTGCGCTAGTTGCATGGCTGGTATAGGATGGAGTTCACGTCAGAGTCCCAGCTGTCTGGCTCCAGAGCCCACCCTGACAACCACCAAGAAGGCCACAGAGGCCACGGGCCACGCTGGGGGACCCAACGGGACTCCCCTCACCCATCTGTAACAACTCTCACATCCCGAGAGAGGACAGAGGCTCTATGTGGAAGGGATAGCAAAAAAGAAACCCTTTAAGACTGCTGGAAAAGACAAACAGAAAAAGCTCATACATGAAACCAGAGAAAATCTTATTTCGGTAGACCAGATGAATAGAGTAGGCGGTGCCCCCAGAGCCAAATTTATTTTGGGTTCAGGAAATCGTTTCTCTTTTTCTACACACAAACACAAAAAATATGCATAATTTCATCCTAACTTCACAGCAATTTGCTGCAGCCTGGGACCACGGGTCTGAGGATGGGTGCAGCCGGCCGGGGCAAGCAGTGGTGCTGGAGGGGGAGCCGCAAGTGTGTGCCGCGTCGGGTCCTCTGTCTCGGCTCCAAGCAGGAAGCTGCTGAAGCTTGAGCGTCAGGTTCCCACACTAGCTCCAGGTCCTGCCAAAGGCTGGGAGGTGCCCTAGCAATGTATTCACACGTTCTATGGTTTTAAAAATCTTGTGAAAGTAAGATTAAAATTATTCTGATATCAAGAAACAAACTATAACAAAAAAATCTCAGATCACACTCAAGTAATAATTCATTAAGAGGAAGAGATAAATTTCCAGTACAAATGATACATTTCCAATAGAAGTAATGAGTAGACTTTGGATGGCTATACAATCTAATTAAAGAAAAGGGATAAATCATGTGTTCACAGTGGAAATAAGATTTTCCTTCTTTTGCTGATTCAACATAAACTGCTAACACTGACAAAGATAACGTGACCCCACAGTGGGACCCATGATGACAGATGGTTGATGAGTGTCGGCAATTCAAAGAGCATTTAAGATTAACCACTGCATTTAAAAAAATGGAAATGCCTTGACATATTTCGGCTGACATGTGAAAGAACCTTAACAGAGGTTTTCCTAAATTTGGTAACAATTCTGAAAATGCACATGACATTCCCAAGAATAAGTTGTGAGCCCAAAAGAAACTTTTCTGAAATATCAATATTCAAAAACAAAATTTGATCAACCATATTACAAGAGAAGCTAAATTATCTTTCTATTCTCTTTATAGAAAATAATATTATAAAATTATTGTTAGAGATAAAGAATATAGACAAGAAATATGAGCAATAAACTATCATCAAGGTATGCCAGGTGGTTAATGAAGCTATTAGGATTAGGTTTTCTATATTTTCTGATTTTTTTGCAGTAACTGTCAGCCTTAGTATTTGTCACTTGCTGTGATTTTTCTTCTGTAAGCACCTGTCTTAGCTACAGCAGCCACATCAAAGGACGACCGACTGGGTGGCTTCCGCAGCAGGAATGTATGTCTCCCAGCTCTGGAGGCTGTCGGTCGGAGACCAAGGCGCTGGCCAGGTTGGTTTCCTCCAAGGGCCGTGAGGGAGGGATCTGCTCCGTGCCTCGTTCCTGGGCACACACGTGGCTGCCCTCTCCCTGTGTCTTCACAGGGTCCTCTTCCACCCGTGTGTCTGTGTCCTCATCTCCTCTTCTTATAAATACACCAGTCAGATTGGCTTAGGGCCCACACTAATAACCTCATTTTAACTTGTTACCACTTTAAAGACTCTGTCTCCAAATACAGTCACATTCTGAGGTCCTGGCAGTTAGACTTCAACACTTGGATTTTGGGAAGACACAATTAAGCCCATAATAGTACCCAGTCTTGTATTGTTTTTTAAGACAGATCCATATTTTTTTTTAAGTTTCAAGCACCAGAAAATCTGGACCTAGACATGTGGGTGTTTCTTCTGCTCTTAGAATCCCCTCTTCTGAGGGTTGTAACCTCTTGCATATAAGAAGTCTTTCCAATTCAACAAATATTCTTGAGGCCCTACTGTGTGCCAGACTCTGCTCACAGTGGGGCTTCAGCAAGACGGCCATGGGTCTTGCTTCCCCAGTGCCCAGGGGCAGTGAGTGCTGCAGGAGCGGCACCAGGTGCTCTGGAGACCAGACTGGGAGCAGGCCGGCTTCAAGGGCGTGCAACCTAGGCAGTCACACAGGGCCCCTGATGGAGAAGGGCTCTGCGCTTGGGGTTTAATGTTGTACTGTCCCCATTTCGAAATTCTTAACCATTTCTGACCAAGAGACCCGTGTTTCCCTTCTACACAGGCCCCCCAGATTCTGGAGCCAGTCCTGAGGAGGGGAATTTACGCAGCTTCTGGTGACGGCTCAGTTTGCTCTAAAGGCTGGCTAGGTTTTCCCTTCAGGAAAAGTGGAGGATGAGCCCTCCAGGAAGAAGGAAGGTGCGTCGTATGCCAAGACATATGGGCACAGGGTCGGGAATCACTGAGGCTGTAATCTAGAACTCCCCCTCCTCTTGAATCAGAGGACACGAGTTCCGTCTGGAGAGCATTTTGAGGCTTGAGCTCTGGAGCTGGAGGACACGGGCTCGAGGGCCAGCGCTCTCGTTTACGGCCACGACTGTGGGCGAGGTCCTGACTTGCCTGCGGTTCAGCATCCTCATCTGTCAAAGGGGGAATGAATTCAGGAGTCAGGACTTCGTACATGCGCTCCCTCTTCTCTTCTGGCCTCACTCTCGAGTCAGAGCAGGGGGAGAGCTTTGTGTGTGATGGAAGTTGCGGCAGGGAAAGGACCCTGGGGAGGGCTGGCGGTCACGAACCGCCTCCGCAAAGGCTTGGAGGGGGACATGTTCAAGGCAGGGCTGGGAAACAGGGATTCAATCTGTCGGGCCATTCTCAGTGTTCGTGAGAGAGAGAAATAGCCGGAAAAGAGGTTGGGGCTACACTGACAATTACCTCAAGTGCCCAACCAAGAGCTTGGACTCCAGACAATGGGAGACTACTGAAAGCATTTGGGTGGGACCTGATGAAAGCAGCGTTTGATGAAAATTCATGTCTAGGAATATTCTCATTCAGCCCCTTTAAAGCCTGGCCCAGAGAAAGGTAAGCCAGCTCTGCTGAGGGCTCCTGCAGATTGGGGAGAGATCTCGTCTCCTTTGGTCAGCAATGCAGAGGAATCCACGGGCCGGCAAAGAGCCTAGCGCCCCTAAGGCCACTGGGACTGTGCTCTCTATCTTCAGACCCTCCTCTGGAATTGCAGCCTCGTGGCCCCTGTGGTGAGAAGGGAAGTGTGGGTTGCCAGCCTGGACAGGGCTTGTAGGTTCCAGAGGCTGAGCGAGGCTGCAAGACTCACCCCGAGGAGGCTGACTCCAATGGGCTGACAGTCACGCTGACATGAAACATGGTTTGTGCCCAAAGTTCAAGAGGAAGCATGACGAGGTTAGAGGGAGAGGAAGCAATGTGGACAGTGCAATTATTCCGGGACCGAGCCCCAACATCTGGACTTCCAGGTGCAGGAGGCCAGAAAAGGCAGTGATGGGAGCTGGCCCTCGGGGGGACCCGGGAATGTGCAGAATGGTGCCGAGTGAAGCATCAAGCCTGGATGAGGGGATGAGTGATGAAGCGGTCCTACTACCTCCTGAGTCTTGCCTCTGCCTTTTCCAAACATGGCTTTCCATCTGCCAGAACGCCCCTCCAAGTCGCTTCCTTCAACATGACCTTGAGTACGTCCATCCTCCAGAAAGAATGTCTACAGTGCACCTTGAGGTCTATAGTGGGGCCACCATATGACTGGCCACATCCGCTCCTCTGCCTCCAGGTAGGCCTAGGTCTGCACAGATACAACGGAGCAGCCAATGTTGGTGGTCCAGGGGCTGCAGCGATGAAGTTCAGAGCCCTTCTTGACCAATGAGATACATAGGCCCATGGTGACCTAGCTGTGAAGGCCATTCTCCTGTTTAATTCCACAGGACACAGGCTCCCACTTTCCTGTAAGATGAGGTCCACGCTCCTTAGCATGGCACAGTGGGCCTCCACTGTCTGGCCCTTGCTGTCCTCACTCTTTATGTTCCAACAACACAAACCTCTTAGTTTGCCTGAGGCAAAGAGCCCCTTATCTGTGCCCTAACAAGCTGTCATGAAGCTACTTCATGAAACACTGATCGCATTGCATCACAGCTGTCTGTGTCTCCCTCTCCATGCACTCTGTATCCCCAAGCAGGGCTCTGACACAGAGCCAGTGTTGAGGGAGGAGGGAACGGCTGTGGTGTAGGGACCTCTTACTCATCTGAGGTCGTTCAGGGGGACCAGGATTCCAGGTTCACATGTGCAGCTCTTGATGGGCACACTGGGCTCTCAGTGGTCTACACTATATCTCTACCACATCTTGCTAAAATGGAGCTAAGCTGTTAAAATCAGGAGGGGCAGTGCCCCATCCAGCAGCAGAGACAGGCCTGAACTCTGGCAGAGCTACTGTCTGCTGGAACACGAGGAGGAGGAAAGGCAGATGCTGCAAAAGAAACCCGTAGAGATCGGGCATCTTCTGTTTTGTGATCCCCTTTCCCATCCAACTGGTACTCTGCTTTTGGAGCCTAGGGTATTTTTACAAGGGCTTTCGAAAGCCCTTTCTTTAGAAAGAGTTGGTCTGGAATTAAAAATCAAAAGCATGAAAAGAACTGACTTGGCTACAGCGTGAGGGATTTGAGCAAGAAAGAGAGACCCCTCCCTAGAACGAGGGTGGCAGTGAACAGCAAGATAATGTGTGGGTCTGTGCGGTGGGGCCACTGGCCAGCTGGATTTCCTCGTCTGGAGGCAGCAGGCGCAGGTCCCAGCTCTCAGGGAGAGAGAGCTGATGTTACTGAGGGCTTCCTGGATGCCAAGCAAGCTGCCAAACTTGCAAAGACTTACGTGCTTGCCTTCCATCCGGACAACATTCCTGTGAGGTAGGCAGAGTGGATGTCAGGCTGGAAGATGCTGGTACAGCTGGCCAGTTGTTAAAATGCCCATTAGTAATAACAGTAATAACTGCTGTCTCAAGCTCCCCAAAGGATCTCTCCTTACCATTCCCTTCCCTTGGGGTCCGCAGACAGGAATTCCCTGTTCTCTATCACTTAACGAAGGCCTGGGGAGACCCCAGGACCCTGCTCCAGCTGACAGCTGTCCACTGGTCCACGCTGCCTGTTCCAGCTACAGACATTTTCATTATCACCTTGAGAGGTAGGTCCTATCATCATCTCTGTTTTATAGGAAACTTGAGACCGAAGGAAATTGGGGAAATGCCCAAGGTCACATGAACATGAATGGTGGGATCAGGGGTCCAGTCTAGGCCTCCTGGACATGGGTCACCCCACCACAACACAAACCAGAGGGGCAACCTCTGGAGGGTCTGATAGCCACAGACGTGCGGACTTCATGCAGAAAGGCCGGGTCTCTGAGAAGTCCCTGGGAACAGCAGAAGCCCTTGAAGGCAGGGCAGATGCTGGGGTGGCATCTGCAAGGCCTTTGCAAAACCTCTTCTGCTGGCCCAGTAGAAGCGTTTACACCCCTCATGTGGCTCACTCCTGTAGTTGGGTCAAGAAGGTGCCTCTTAAGGCAGTGTGGAGTAATGGAGGGTATTCTGGACTGGATAACAGAGGATCTCATTTTTATCCCTGCCCTGTCCTATATATTAGCTGTGTGACTTTGCCTGAGTTGCCTAACTTCTCTGGGGACTAGCTGGCTTAGTAGGTTGGGGTGGGAAGCGCTTCTAACAGTTTTTCTGGAGCTTCTCAGAGACCACTCCGCTGGCTTCTCTGTACCATCTCAAAGCTGTCGCCCCTGCCACTCATTCTTAAGTAGGCTGGGCTAGCTCTCAGGACACTTTGTTATCAAATTAGGAATGTTTTTATACTCACTCCTCAGGAAGGAAAACTGAGGGGTGAGGAGTACAAATGACTCAACTACAGTCCCAAGAAAAGTCAGTGTGATGTGACCCCAAGAACAGTTTTCTTGAAGCATGTCTTAGATTAGAAGAAACTTCCCTTGGGGACCAAAGCCAGAAGCCCAGCCTTGGGTTGGGCAAAGCTCCCCACCTCCCCTGGTGGAGGAACTGCCAGCAGGAGCTGGAGGCACAGGAATTCAGAGGGAGTGGCCTGCCCTCCGCCTGCCCCCAAGCCTTTCAGGGGACCTGAGCCCGCCCAACAGCAGGAGGGGGTGACTGAGTCTTGTTTCTCTGGAATGGAACAGGTTTGACAGGGTAGAAAGGCCCTCAGAGTGGGGGAAGGCTGAAGACCCTCTGGGGAAATCAACACTGTGCATAAGGCTGTTACCGGGGTGGCAGGGGGCGGGGAGGGGACTGGGTGCCTAAGGTCTCTGATAAAAACCTTCACCCAGAGATGGTTCATAAATTGGGCCCCGTTTACACTTCCATTGCCCAAGCTTGATTTTGCTTTTTGGTTAAAAGATTGTATGCTTAATTAGGGTCATTAATTACTCAGAGTACATGAAAATCTGTTTGGCTTCCTTTAGGCAGACTAACATTTCATGTTTCGAATTTCATAGCAGCAAGCTTTTTCTCTTCTTTTTGGTGAAGAAGACTGGCCCTGAGCTAACATCCATGCCCATCTTCCTCTATTTTTCATGTGGGATGTCACCACAGAACGGCTGGATGAGCTGTGTGTATGTCCATACCAGGGATCTGAACCGGTGAACCCTGGACTGCTGAAGCAGACGGCATGAGCTTAATCACTATGCCACTGCGCCAGCCTGCAGCAAGCATTTTAATCATGAAAATATATAGTATATAATACCACCATCACCCTGCCCCAAACCGCTTGTCTACACTATGTGCATTCTCTATCCTTTTATGGTTATATATTTCCTCTTATTGTTTACCACCACCTGAAATTATTTTACATGCATATTTGCTTATTTCTTTATTTGTTTTTCCTGCCACTCTCTCTAGATGGGATGTTCCATAAGGTGTGAGTGTCATCTGCCTGTTTGTTACTATACTAATCAATGCCTAGGAGGAGAGTTGGCACACAGTAAGTCTATAAAAATTTGTTGAGGGCCAGCCCCAGTGGCCTAGTTGTTAAGCTCAGCATGCTCCACTTTGGTGGCCTGGGTTCGATTCCCAGGCACAGACCTACACCACTCGTCTGTCAGTGACCATGCTGTGGCAGTGGCTCACACAGAAAAAAAGGAAGATTGGCAGCAGATGTTAGCTCAGGGTGAATCTTCCTCAGCAACAACAAAAACAACACCACCAAAATTCACTGAATGAATTGAATGGATGGATTGAATGACCGAATGACTGCTCAACCAATACAGGATGTTCTTTATCTCAGAAACATGAACATGGCCCTGGTTCATGACCTTGCATTTTGTTTTTCTTTACTTATATTTAAAAGTTGTTTTCTTTCAATTTGAGTGCTCTTCTCAACATTTCACCCATGTAATAAAGGAGTCTCAAATCTTTGGACCAAAAAGGACATTATGATTCTATATTATTGAGCTTCTTGCCTCTGAGATATATTCCCCTGACTCATCAGGGACATTTAAATAACCAAAGAGCAATACGGACTTCCATACTAACTCACTCGTTCTCCCTTGGGTTTGACCCGAACACTTCTTCCTGTTGTAGTCCAAGTTTATTCGGGGGATTCAGTCACCATTTGCACAACAAATATTGATTGAGTGAGAACTTAGCACCCAGCCTTTGGGTTACAGTCCTGACTAAAATCTGCATGATAGCTACTTACAGAAATTACAGCAAATGGGGCAACAACTCCAACAAGTCATTACACAAAGAAGCATCCAGCCATCATTTCAGAGGTATTATATGATATGAAATAAAATGCTGGGTGCTATGAGAATATAAAATGGTGGGGAAGGCTAGATGACAACGAACTCAGGAGGAGGTGTCAGGAAAGGCCCCCCCCCCCCCCCACCGCCACAAGGAAACGGAATCTACACACTGAGAACTGAAGACTGAGCAGGAGTGAGTCGGACAAGGGAGCCAAGGACAAAGGAAGAACATTCAAGGCAGAGGGAATGGCCCGTCTGTCTGCACCTCCGAGCAGAAGGGTGACTGGCTCCGTCCAGGACTTCCTAAGAGAGACGAATCTTTCATTTTCCTGGTTGACCAAGAGGCTTTCAAGGAACCACTGTAACAGCTGGGAAAGGTCCTAGCCCAGAAAATAGAACCACAACAAGTCCTTTTTTTGACCAGAATCTTTAGATTTTGGCTTCCCAACATCTGACTTTTTCCTTTAAAATGTAACCTGAATTGTCTCTGAGAATAGACTCCTTAAGCTGCCCTGAGGCACACCTCTGTGGAGGGACACTGGCGGAAGACACAGATGCTCTGGGCCTCAGCGTATTCATTCCTTCTCCTCTGTCATCCCCAAGCAGTTTGTGCAGCTTGCAAAGCGATGACGCAGGTGGACAGGACAGGCCGTCAGCCACGGAGGCCTGACTGTAGGCCCTAGAGGGAGTCCTGATCCCACACCCTGATTTGCTGATGAGCTTCCACCCATTTTGGCTTCCACTGATCCATTTGTAAATGGAGAGTCTTATCTATGCTGCATTATTTCTAAATAAGTAAGAGCTGTGCTTTCATAATTTCAAGCATACTTCTATCTTGATAATTAATTGTCTATTGGATATCTCTACCTTGATGTCCCATGGGCACCTCAAACTCATTACCATCCCTGCCTTCAGACCTAGTTATCTTGCTGTCTTGCGGAATTTGATCTAGAACCATGATGCCTTGAGAATGTTGTGGTCATCTGCCTTAATGCCTTACTCTCTCACATCCAATTGGTTACCACATCTTACTGATTACATCTCAAAAATGTTTCCCTGATCTGATGTTTCTGCCTGCTCCCACTGCCTTCTCCTCAGCCTTGACCCTCCCTTGTCATGTTGACTACTGCTCTTCCAGCTGTCACTCCATCAGTATCTCTCCAGTCCATCTGTCAGTGATACCGCCACCAAAATCATCTGCTGAAAAAACCCTCGTTGATTCCTCATTGCTTAGTAAACCAGTGATTCTCAAAGTGTGCAGCAGCATCACCTGGGAACTTGTTAGAAATGCAAATTCTCAAGCTCCACCCCAGAACTAAGGAACCAGAAACTCAGGTGTATGGGGCCCAGACGTCAGTGTTAACAAGCCTTCTGGGTGATTCTGATGCTTAAGTCGGGGGTGCCCAGAAATCAAATCCAAAATTCATAACCTTTCACACACGATCCAACTTCTCTCTCTAGCTTCCCACAGTTAAGAACTTCTAGTTACCCCAAACCTTTTATTCTTTTCTACGGATGTCAGACCCTTTCATCATTATGCACTTTTGTACGTTGTTTCTCCATCTGGAACATCCTTCTCCTCGTTCTTCCCTGTCAAGCTCCTACTCATCCTTAAGAGTCAGCTCAGAGGTCACCTCCTCAGCGAAGCCTTGCTTGACTGTCCCAAACAGCATTTAGGAGATCGTTTTCTGGGTTCCCGCAGCCCCTTTTGTTGACCATCTAGTTCTAACTGTTTTATCTGTGGATTTGGCGTCAACATAGAGAAGTACTTTCTATCAGATAATTAGAGCTGTTTTAAAGTAAAGACAGCTCCTTGTGAGGAGGTGCTTACAGAGCAGATGTGGAAGCCATCCAGGCTACTCTAAGCTGCGATCCCTTAAGGTCCCATCCTTTCGACCCTCTGCTCTGCCAGGAGAGATGACATCTTTTCTGCTGAGTCCATACAGTAGAGCAGGGTGTCTGACATCTAGTAGGCACTCAACAAATTTTAAAAAAAAGTACTGAATGAAGAAATGATAGAGCCTTGAAGGGAGAATGAAAGTTTCTGTCCAAATTTGAAATTCCTGTCTTTTACCTCCACTAAAGCCCCAAAGAGATATTTATTATAGCCCTGCTGATCTTTATCCTTCAGGGAGCAGCCACAGCCCCCTGCGCCTCAGTGCGTGATTGTTAAACTGCAGGCGAGGGATGGAGGGTGCGGGCGGGGGCTGCACTCCCCTCCCCCACCTACTGGAAACCCCGGCTGCAGTGAGCAAGGATGACTCCGGCGTCCACGCAGGGAGAACAATTGTGGGAAGCCCTGAGGTGTCGACCCTTGACTCTCTCCCTGTGTGCCAGGTGCATGCCACCCTCCTCACCCCCCATCCCGCTGAAATTCAGCAGTCAGGGTCCTCTGAAACACTCGGCATCTTCTCCATCACAGTCTTACTCATGCAGTTAAGAGCACGTGCTTCCTAACCACACAGACCCCCTGGGTTCCTATCTGGGCACTCCCCCTAACCAGCTGTACGACCTCAGGCAAGTTAACTTTTCTTACCCAGTGTCCTCAACTGCACAAAAGGGTTAAAACTACCAGGGTGTACACAGTGCCTTACATGGAGGAGGTAGCCAGGAAATGATGACCATTATTATTATTATTATTTATTCTTCCATGTGACCTTATCTTCCACTCCCTAACCCCAGCGCCAGCTTCTGATGCTTTCGTACCAAATCATAAGGCCCGCAGCTCCATCGCCTTCCGTTTTGCCTGGTGGAGTCTGCCTGATGCCTCTTCTGTCTTAAATCCTCAACCCTGATCAGCCTGTTTTCTGGCCCTAGGAATGTTCATTTTCCATATGCTCCCCAGCTGGCTACCAGCTCAGTCTCCTAAAGGTTAAACTCGTGTTCCAGAACATTCCTTTCAAGCATTACCTTTCTTTAAAAAAATGCAATACATCAACGGTTAGGATATCAAAGGAGCTACACACACACACACATACACACACATGCAATCGCATGCATGAGCGCCCACCCACCTCCATACGTCTCTGTGTGAAAAGCCGTCTAACTCATTAAGCTGTGTTTCATAATTTCCCAGTAAACTTTTATATTTTCTTGCCACAGAGGCTTCTGTAATTGAATTGGCAATGTCATTACTGAACTCTCTAACAGTTCAACTCAGCCAAACTCATCAGCAGTAGCCAGTTTCTAGAAAAGGCTTTTGATATCTCTGGGCCTTTGCCTTCCCCACCCCCTTGCTCCTCCCCACCCCAGGCCCCAACCCCAGGTACAGCTGTGCTTGTATCATTGGCCTTCCATGTACTATGACGGTATACAGGCCAAGGACTGAAGGACACAAACCCACGGTCCTCCCAAATGCTTCCGACCTGCTCTGTGGTTCTGCTCTTCCAAGCTGAGCCAACCTTCAGCTGGAACCAAACAAGAACCCAGGGGCTCCAGTCAACTCAGAGGCGCCTGCATTTCAGCTTCTTGTGAAACACATGTGCCTTGTGAGAAGACCCCCCGGCCACCGAAACTGGAGAAGGCATATGTGAAGAGTTTGAGTCTCCTTTGATTTGGGTGTGGGGACATTGCTGAGGAAGAGCATTAGCCTGAAGAAGGCTCCAAGGGACACAAGCAGCCTTCGGTGGCCGCGGCTCTTCCTGGGTTTGTGGATCAGAGCTCACGCGAGGCCCTTGGGCCAGGGGGTGGGGTAGGTGGTGGTGTAGACAGGTGGCTGTTCTCTGGGCTGCAGAGTGCCCTGGCCGAGGCCGAGCAGAGCTGGAGCTTGGTGAGGCAACGCCGGGCCTAACCGAGGACCCAGTGCTGCCTCTGCACACCCAGGGCCGTCGGAGCTTGAAGCCTGGGAGCTGCGTCTTCCTGGGGAAGTCAGCTCTCTAGGTGGCCGTAAACTGACTACACAGACTCTTTCCTGAACACGTGTTCAAAGGTGATCAAGTAAATGCAGACAGTTTCTCCAAGCCTCAGCGGAGGGTTTCTACTGGACTAAATGAACTAAAAAGCACACATAAACACACATACACAGGAAAGGGAACCACAAAGGAATGCTCAAAAATGCCAAATCCTAATACACCAGCCGGGAGAAGGCATGGTTGGACACAAGTGGCAGAGTGAAAGAGAGAGAGTACAAGAACAAAGCTGTCTGGGAGCTTTGCAAGAAGGCACGCACACACACACAGACACACTCTTCAGAAAATCATGCAGGGTGCTAGCAGTGCTGCAGAGAAACATTAGAAATACCTGCCCTGCAGTGTCAGCTGAGGAGGACGAAAACCCTGTTGGTGACACTGGACCAGCGGTTTGATGGAGAAACCTGTAGAAGAGCACTGGGTAAATGCTACCCTGGGGTCTGCCTTCCGTGGGATAGCTGATTGATACACTGTAATTAGGACTAATCCTTCACCCTTCCTACCAGAATTCCAGAATGAGGACGCCTGCAAATCCCCCAAAGCTAATCATCATCCTCATCATCACTAACACTCAAGGGGGCTTCTCATGTGCCAGGAACTGGATTTTTTTCCCTACATTACAAAATAATCCTATGAAGTAGGCACTATCCTTGTTTTACAGATGAGAAAACAAAGGCTCAGAGAGGTTAAGCAACTTAGGTTCACACAGCCTGTAAATGGGGGAACCTTGGAGACTTATGAGAGGGCAGAGAGAAGCCCCCACCAATGGCCCACAGAGCTTCTCATTGTCGCATTCATTAAGGAAGCGAGGACTGTCCAGTCTGGATACTGGCCCTCTCTGCAGGAGAGTCTCATGATGCTGAAAGTCCGCATTAAGACAGGCGAGTTACCCAAGGTCATGCAGCTACTGGCAACAAAGCTGGGCCAGAACGGGTCTTCTCCATCTGGTCAAGTTCTTCACGCTACAGCCGGGCTCTCTGTTCAATGAAGCTCCGACAAGAAACCAAGCAACACGGGAAGATGAAGGCGAGGGTGGAGTTGTCCAGGACCTAGATACCAGCCCTCCAAGGCCCTGCTGTCTCAGAGATGAGTTTACTTCCAACCTATCGCAGTGGCCAATGTGCACATTGGCCAGAAACAGGCCTCCTATGAACCTTGAGGAAGGCTCTGCCCGGGGCCCGTAAGCCAACATGTTGACCTTGGCAGAGCTCGAATGCCCTCTTATGCCAATAAAGTTACTAAAACAGAACTGGGTAACACTTCATTGCCCTGCTCCCCAGCATGGGAGGTGCAGAGCTGTCACATGGCCTGAAGCCCAGAGTTCCTTCAAGGATAGTTTTTGTCTCATCCCCAGGTTCATTTCCTCCACAAAGTTGCACGTACCGGAGATGCCTGCTGCTCCAGACTCGCCCTTGACGTGCAGGCAAACTCCTTCCGTTCAAGGCAAAGCCCAGGACTCGCCCTGCTGTTTAGGGGCTGTGCCTTCCCAGGCTGCGGTCTGGGACCTCCATCATCCAAGCGCATCTTCCCAGGCAGCCGGACCCTCTAGACAGGCTCTGTGCCCACTCGGAATAGAAGTTCCAGAAGAGGAGCATAAGGCCTCCTCAACTCCAGCCTGAGAACTGAAGACATAAGACTCCTGTTATCCTAGCAGTGGCTTTATTGTGCTCCTGACGTAGCTCATGAAGCAAGAGCTACAAAACGTTTCCACGCAGAGAACTCTGCTTTTCATTTCTCTAGGATGGTAATGTTCATTCTGAAGTGCAGTGCTGCCATGCAGAAGGGGTGGGGAGGGACGAGCGGGAGGAAACGGGCCTGCGCCATCACTTAACCAGCGATTAAGTCTTCACTCTGCCACTTTCCTCCTCAGTGATCACAGGCATGTTAAATTCTCGAGCCTGTTTCCTCACTTGTAAATGGAGATGATCATGGCTACCTCGAAGATTTGTGACAACTAATGGTGGCAGTGTCTGAAAGTGCCCAGCACATAGTGGGCACACGGCAAACTCCTCATTTCCTGCCCTCGTATTTTGGGCATCCAGAATCGGGTGCAGTGTAATGATGCTCTTAACTGAAGCCACTGCTATTTGCTGAGCCCGTTTCAAGAGGTTCATGTCACATAAAGGACATGTGCTATTAGGCGTGTGTTAGAGAGATCTTGGGGCGTGGCCGGCCCTACATGGAGAGAGCACACGCAGGCCTTGAAGGCAGGGGATGCAGAGAAGGCACAGGACAGGGTTTCAGGGCAGAAGGGCAGCTTCCATAGTGGGACAGTGGGCACATTGTGCCTCTGACAAGATGGGAGATGAAAGTCCTTAGGCTCCAGCCCCAAGAGGATGAACTAATTTTCAGTGGAAAAAGGAATCAACGAACCCCTTGGGGCACACAACTAGTGTCCTCCTCAAGGCAGGACAGGGGTGGCCATCGCCACAGTGCTGCCTCGGCTGTTGCAGACCCCTTCTGGAACTCAGTAGGCACCGGGAAGCTTCCTTCCATTTGGGCTTTTTACATCCAAGGGGATGAATCAACCCACAACAATGCAGAGGAACACAATACCTAAGAAAGGAGCGGGAGGGAACAGACAAGGAGCTATCATTCTCGCATGCCTGCCCTAGGCTGGGAAGTGGACGGTGCATCTTCCGCTGAATCCTCAGGACAGCCCTGTGAGGTAGGGAACAATCCCCATCTGACTTTCTGACCTGAGTAAACCTAGGCTCAGAGAGCCTTCAAAATCTTGCCCCAAGTCACAGGGAAGAAACTGGAATTTGAACCTAGAACTGACTCCGAAACATGAGCATTTTCCAATTCCTCATGCAGCTGTAGGAGGGGCTGCCAGGGGAGGGCACAGGCCATACCATGAGGATCTCCTATCAGTAAACGCTCTTGTGTGTGTAGATTATTCACGACCTATTTCAGTTTACTTCTGGGTAACCATACAATTACTCTGTCACAAATAGTTAAAAATTTTTTCCTATGTGCCTAAAAAGGATAAAAACCGCTTGCAAAAAGCAAAACAAAAACTAAAGCCAAAAAAAAAATTCCAATCCTTAAACACCACCAAACCCCAAAACAACAAATGTGCTGAAAAGAAACTTCCAACACTCAAATTGTAGGTTCCTTGTTATTGTTCCAGGACCACGACACTGGAGCAAGTCATCGTTCTAATTGGCAAAACTGACGGCAGAGAGAGGGGCACAAGTTCTGGACCTCGAGCTCGCTGGCCGGGATTAAGAGGGAGCTCGAAGCTGCCGGCTATCATTTTCAATGCAGGTGGTAACAGTTCTTTTAATTAACTCATCAAACGTGAAGTATACCAGAAGCGGGGGTATCACTGCGTCTACACACAACTCTGACATCATCTGATTTTAACAAGTTTACTAAAACGACAGTCATGGCCTTGACAATACTGAATGCAAAATACTGGTGTACACAGATTTTACAGACGGCTCCTGAGAGCCGGGTCACAGAAGAAGGTTTAACAGATGGGAGAGGCCTGAGGGAAGGCAAGCACACTGATTTTATTGAGAAAAAAGCTTATATACTGTAGGGTTGCTGAAGTTTAATAAATAAAGGTCAACTTATAATATATAAAAACAATATAAACATTTATATGCTACATGCATATCATATAATTTAAAGTAATAATTTATATATGGGGAGAGATGCCAATTCATGTTCTTCCGATTTTTCTCGACAAGGCACACACACAGGAAGTGTCTATCCGTATCCATCGCCAGCCTACGAGTTTATTGTTTTCTGACGTCAGTGCTCGGACGTACGTTTGGGACGTTTTGCACTGAGAGTTCCAGTGTTTGTCGTCGATCCCCCTGCAACCGTTCTTGACAGGCCTGGCTTCTTTACATCTCGTCTCATAAAAATATTGTTTGACAGGAGAGTTGCCGGTTTTAATCTCCCCCAGCACCGTGACCTGGTGTCCCCGAATGTCGATGGCCGATGACTTGTCGGTCACCCACAGACTCTCGCTGTCACACACGGAGTACTCCCCTCGGTGGCTCTTGTGCTCCGCGTACCTCTTCCGCCGCGATGTTCTGTTGGCCGCCACGGGGTTGCCCACGTAATCCTCCATGAGATACAAGGGCGGGGGCTCCAAGGGCGTGCTGTCACTCAGCAGGACCCGGGGTGAGTTGTAGCGTCTCTGTTGCCGCAGCAGCTCGGTGTCCATGGCAATCATTGGCTGGAATTCCGCCCTGGCGGGCTCTCCCCGCGCCGGCTCCCGGGGGGCGTCTGCTTTGGGCAGGGTGCTCTGGTAGTTTTCCTTAACGTCCACCATCTGCTTGGAGAGCTTGTTTTTCAAAATATCTGCCTGGATCAGCTTAATAATCAGGGAATTGAGTGAGTCTTCTGGCAAACTCCTCTGATCCATGTTGTTCCCTTGGATGCCACGGAGATAAGCGAGAAATATCACATAAAACAAGATGGACATCACCTTGTTCACCTGTAAGAGCTGAAAAGGAAACACAGGTGTTACTAGCAGGCTGTGGCAGCTGAGTCCACATCATTCGGGGACCAGCCACCTGTGAGGGCGGGAGAGCCAGGCATCACCACCCTCGGCGAGCACCCGAACTCTGGATGTCCAGACAAGGTTGTCTGTTTCTTCCCCGACCCTGGGAAACACTGCTTTAATACAAGCCCTCTGAATCTCTAAGGCACCTTCTCTCCTCGACTTCCACATGCCTTCACTCAACAATCTTTCTTCTTGCATTGTGGTTGTGTGACAGGGCAAGAGATGTTCTCTGTGTCTGCATGTGTGTTGTGTAAGTGAGAGAGAGAGGACAAAATCATTGTTTAACAAAGTACCAAAAACGTTAATGGAGAGAATATGGTATAGGGCGTTTAAATCTCTTTCTAGGACCAGGCCACAAGGAGCATGAGAGGCTGAGGCAGGATGAGGAGGCCGCTCCGGTCTGGTCTCTGCTTTCTCTCCTGGACAGACAGCACCTACTGCATCTGCATCTGAAGTCAACTATATCTGCAGCCTTCTGTTGTGTGTGGACGATGTCCTTCTGCTTCTTTAAATATCACTTGAGCCTGGAAAGACCATCGCCCACTTCACCTTGGCAAATTATGAAGAAATTGAACCTGAAAATTATAAACACGTCTTTACAGTCTTTTATCATCAGCAGTAGCCTTGCAATTGTCTCAAGAAGTATAGCTCTACTATCTCCCGCCCCCGGCCAATGCAGCCCCTGGGGTCTCTCAAAGGAATGAACACCCTGAGGCTGGGGGCTGGGTCAGCTGCCTCTATACTGTGGCGCATCCCTGGCCGGGCCAGGCCCGGTGGAATCATTCTCCTACCCCTGTAAATGAACATATGGGGCCACAGCCCACTCTGTGCAAGGGGCCTGAGTTTCGGGGTGCTCTGCCAAGCTCCCCAATGGACATGCTTCCCCAGGGCACCCAGCTGCTTCCTGGACACCTCCCTCACAAGGCAGCAGCCCTGCCAAAGCTCTACTTGCGAAGATGGAGATGCAGCAACAATCAGCTCAGATTAATGGGCTGGACTTGCCCTGAATAGCAAGATTCCTCATTGATTATTTTTTTCTTGCTTGGTTTTTTAAAGTTTCCATTACAAACTGTTTCTTTTAGTGGTTCTATTTCTAATTCTCTTATCTAGCGTAAGTGGCATTTTAACTGATCAACGCTCTCATCCCGTTGCCATAGTGGAACCTCAGCACAGGGTTTCTGTTGAGTCCTGGTGGAATTACACGGCTGATCTTGAGACAGCTTCCTTGCTGGTCTCTCCCTCACTAGAGCAAAGCCCAGATTTTCCAAAGCTTGGCGCTCTCCAACCTCTCCGGGGGGTGGGGGGGGTGCGGAGTGGTGGCTACGCTAGCGACATGACCTGTCCCCTGTGATTCACGTCACCTGCCTGGAGGAATTCACTCTTTAATGACCATTGCTACCACCTCACTGGCCGGCAGGGGAACATCGTTTCCTCTTTAAAGCTCTGTCTAAAATGGAAAATAAAAACCCTTCCCTCGGTTCACCTTTGGTATTTCCAGACTTTGCTAAACCTAGGGGGAAAAAAGAAGGGAAATAAACAAAGGTGACACAAGAGATAGAAAAGCAGTCCAGCTTACCAAGTACCCACGTCCGAGCCTGCCCTGCCAACCTGCTCCCAGGAGTCACAGCTGTGGCCGCTTCCTATCTTGTCTGAAGAACTGCTCTCCTGTCCCCAGGGGCCAACAGTGGCGCAGGCACTTTGCTCCAACTTCCTCCTCCCACCTCCTGGCTTGTCTCTCTGACAAGGGATCATCTTCCTTCCATGGGAACCCCTCTCTGGACCACTGAGTCCTTTAAAGTCAAAGATGAGGGGAGCCTAGCTTTGCTGACCAGCCCTAGAGATTGCCCTAGGAACTGTATGATCCTAGGAAGATGGTTCCCACAGGCTAACTCATCTCCCTCCCATTCTGGATATGAGTGACATTTCCTTCATCCTGCGGGACCAACAAAACAAAACTTGAACAACCCCAGAAGTACGGCATACACGCAACTAGAATTATACCTCCCTCTCCCCATCAAAATAGAATAGAGCTGCAATAAAATAATTTGGGACTGAGAGTCTATCAAAAAACAATTTATTAAATCACCCCAAAGTCCAGCCTTCGTAAGCTAAGAATATACAGGCTGTCTGCTCCCAGGGAAACAGATCAGGTGTGGTCAGCGGAGAGGTCCCAGGTAGAAGCAGAGTCGATGTATAGATGCGTAAGGTACCGACAAGGGTGAGTTGATAGGAAGGATGATGGATGATGCTGATGGACTGGGGATGCAAAAGGAAATCACTTTACGGGCGGTGGCCTGCATATGGAACCAAAAGGTATTAGAAGGAGGAGAGCGTTCAATCCAACTCCTTCATTTTCTAGATGATGAAAACCTCATCCGCAGTTTAAAGAAGAGGAGAGACACACCTGGGTAGGGAGGGGTCCTTTGCACTCCAGGCCCAACCTCTCCTTTCAGCTTATTAAGATCAGGCTCACACGCCCCATGTTCAGCCCCGTTCACCATTCAAAAGCTGCTTGAATAAGCTTTACGACCCCCGCGCATGCACCTTCACCCTTTCAACACCTCTCCTGCTGACACTGGCCCAGTCTTCAGTGCTGCTTCAAACGCTAACTTTTCCACGATGCTCTCCGAGAGCAGCGACCACTGCTTCCTCTGCATTCCTGCACCATGTTTCCAGAATGGCTGGGGTGGTAGGTATCACATCCCTTATGGCATTACATGGCTTCTTCACTAGATTCTCTCTTCTCGGAGGCCACAAACCCCTTCCTTCCTGTGTGTGTCTGTGCCTCTCCCTTGTGTCCACGCCGCAGTGCACACAGGTGGAGGTGAGGTCTGGGTGCAGTGAGTCAGAGAGAGAAGTAAGGGTGGCTGAAGGCAGAACCAGCCACAAAATTTGCAGGGCACAGTGCAAAAATTATTCAGAGGCGGGATAGTGGCAGGAAGCGTGAACGTGTTTCAGCCAATGCTTTGAGCCCCCAGGCACATGCTCCATTGTCCCATTGGACCTCACTTACAGAACACATATTCAAAGATAAAATTCTTAAGAATTTCAGGAGGGTGACCAGATAGCATTAAACCCTAAGTGTGGGGGTCCCTTTCTGAGTGCAGGACCCTGTGCAAAGGCAGCAATTGCAAGTTCATGGAGCCAGCCCTGGATGCAGGGATTAAGACATTCCATCTCAGTGAAACGGTTTGAAGGTAAGAGTAGAAATCCATTTTTGGTCAGGAGGGATGCGCAAAGCCCAGAGAGCACTGTGTGGCAGGGGGTCCTGTTGAGAGCTGTGGACAGGAGCTGTGACGTCAGCGACAATCTGGCGGGGAGAGCCTGGGGTTATGGAACATGAAAGAGCCCTTGAGACTGCCTGCTCTCCCCTTCCGGGAAGCTGCGACCAAGGAGCGGTGAATTAAACCGGGGCCATGGGAGGGGTCAGGATCAATAGGGAGGAATATTTTATCACTGATGTTGCTAAGAACTGCCAAGCACTGATCCTAAAAAGTAGACTGACTTTCACTTGATTTTATTATTGTTTTTAAATTCTCTACAGACAATACGACTGCTTGTACGTGGGTGGACTGTTCCTACCACCCCACCCGGGTGTGCGCATTTGGTTGATTATAATGCGGATCTCCTGATTCTTTGAAAAAACCCCCCCCCCCCCCCCCCCCCCCCCCCCGGGTCCCAAGCACGCAAACTCAGCACAAAGAAATCAGGCCACCACTGCTGCAGGTGGTGTGGCACAAATGGAAAAAAATCGATAATATAAAAAGTTCCCAAAATGCCCCTTAGCGTAGGTCCTACCCATTTCTGGATCTGTACTGTTTCTTATCAACAAATCCAAAAACCTGCCACGATACTTTGGAATAAGTAATGTGAGTAAATCATCTGCAGGTTGGTTTCCAAACTATTTGAAGGCTGCATTAAAACCCAGCAGGCTTCCTGTGAACTCCACTTTGATAGTCTGTTTTAGCTTTTTCATAGAGAGCGAGCCCAAGAATGTTGCTAGTAGAACTTGCCAAAACACAGACGTTTAAAGCTGCAAAAGACTCTACAAGACCTCTTCCTTTTTAGAAATAAGGAAACCGAGGCCTGGAGTGGTGGCAAGGTGAGTTGTGTAAGGTCAGACTGCTAAATCTCGGCTGAGGGTGATGGAGGACGCTCAGTTCTTAAGTGCAACAAAAACCATGTGGCTTGTGCGTAATCATGATTATTGTGGGTGTAAATAATGAAATCTATACGAAAGCACTTAGCACAGTATTTGGCACATAGTGATACACTGGAAATGTTCAGTGAACGTGAACCTGAATTATCTGTGACAGCAGAGATGCTGCACGCCTGCCCTCTGTGAACACATGGAAGGTACCAGAGAACTGGTTTCCTGGAGTGCGGTGGTGAAAAAGGATAGGCAGTGCCAGCTCGACCCAGGCAAGGCACACCAGTGAATTCTCCAGTTGAGAGAGACTTTCATGCTCCTTCTCTGGTGGTCACTGTAGTTTATAAAGACTCTCATTTAAGCAACTGACCTATTGTGTTCTCATTGTCACTATGTCCCCTCTTTGATGATGGGGCCATGTCTTTTTCATCCACACGTGCCTGATGCCTAGCACAAGGCCGGACTGTTGCAGAGTCTCAATGTCTATTTGTTGAATGAGTGCCTACTACGATCAAGACCCACCCAAGACACTGGCCTGAGGTCCTGTATGGCCTCCTGCCAAGCCTGGTTTGGAAGCCAATCAACTCTGCCTTCTTTTCCCAAAGAAAATACAGGCCCTGGCTCTGAAGTAGGCCATGGTCCCCAGGCTCTTCTTGGCTATAATTGGAAAAAGACCTGTTAAAGACCTCAGTAAAACCCCTTCCTACCCTCTCCCCAGTGCCCGTTTCCCCTGCTCAGAGTTTTCCAGATCCTGATCAACTTGCATATGCTATTTCCCTCACTTAGAAATGCTTTCCCACATATGGTGTTTTCTCAGTCCCTGGAGCAACATTCCTACAAGGTTTCACCATCCCTCAAAATACTCAAAAGAGAGCAATTTCTGATTCCTCCTTTTTGGCTCAGTTTACAATACACACATAGCGTTTTCGGGTATTCGGGAAGCAGCTGAAATGGAAAAGGAAGCTGGGCTGGAGAGTGGCACAGGACCTGAGCCCCTAGCAGGCACCCGTGCCTGTCCTGTCACATAAAGAGATGGGGGCTGTACCCCGAGTTCCAACTGAGCTCTCCAGGCCTGGCTCCCTGACACAGGAGCACCTCCTCCAGACCATGTACCATCACTTACTGCACATGTGCGGGGTAAATTTTTAGGCTGGTGAGAGGGGGAGCACCAAGAACAAAAACGCTATGTGCCAGGGACTGACATACATTAAATCTTTAATCTTGATGACGACTCCTCTGAGGTAGCTGCTTCCATTTCCCATTTCAGACGAGGCACCACATGGTTTAGGAACTGGCTAACAAGAAGCAGAGCCAGGGTTTGACCAGTCTGGCTCCAGAGTTGATGCTCTTAACAATTATACTGTGCTGTCTCTCTGTCTGTCCCTGCTCTCAAAGAGCCCAGAGGAAGCTCCAGTTCCAAGCCTGGAGCCAGAACAGCTGCCACCCTGCAGGTTAAGCACCACCCCCTCCACGAAGCCTCAGATCCAGGCAGCATCTCCAGGGACTTGCAGCCACCACTCCTGTCCCCTCCTCCCCATATGCCCTCGGGAACTGTCCCCATGAAAAGAAACAAAATTCAGCTGACTCCTGTCCCTCCTGGGCCTGCTGTTCTCCGAGGTCAGGCCCTCTGCAGGTCAGCCGTCCCTGCAGAGGCCATGTGTTGTAGTGGACACAGCACCGGACATACCTCCTCAAGCCCTGGGTTTGGCACCAGCCCTGGAAACCAGGGGGACTTACAGAGGAGGCATAAAGCCTCTGTTCTAGCTTTCCTCAGGGAGAAGGCATCAGATCCAATGTGGAGCCATTTTTTAATTTGCCAAGTTTTAAATATGCAAATTCAAGAGATTTTGTTATTTCTGGTCCAGCCACATCCTCTGGAGGCAAATGCATTCTCTGGCTGGGGTTAACGAGGACACAGTCCAGCTGTATCCAGACGGGCCTAATTCTTTGGAGAATTTCTGCAGCTATGACATGGTCTCTGACTAGTGCTAAGGGCTCAGAAGACCACATCCTGCCAGATAACGCTAATATCTTGTTCAGGGAATGGAAAGGGAGAGAGTTGGGAAAGCAACAGATGTAAAGTAGAATGACACAAGGGGAAGGAACGTGGTGGAAATATTAAAGGAAGGCCATAAAGACTGGCGAAACTTGTTCCCCGTATCTTAATTGCAAAATTAATGCAAACTGGCTTTGTTCTGAACACAGGTCCTGAGGCCTTAAAATTAGTCTGTGGGGCCACATGAAGATGTTCTGACCCATAACACGGCTGGGAGCTGGGAGAGAGAGATCCTGGCGGAGCCTGCACTGGGGATTGGTCTGGTTTTGGTTAATCTCTTTATTAATGATCCGGAAGCAGGAGAGAGGAAAAAGCGGCAGATTAATTAAAAGGCACAGATGACGTTCAAAGGGAAGGTGCTGCAAACGGCGCTGAGGACAGACCAATTATTCCCCAGCGCCCGGGGCGGGGGGGCAACCTGGAAACAGCATGTGAGATTCAAACTGGAAACATGTAGGTTAACTCACTGGGGGCAAGATGAATCCAAAACCAACACGGGAGGGAAATGCTTGTAAAAGGATGAAGGGAAGGAGTGACTTGGAATGGCTACAAGGAGTAAATGAGAAATGAACTCACATGAACAGGGCTGTGCGCGTTTCCACGGCACCGTCTCCCCTATGCGCTTTTCTAAAACCCGCCTCGTTCACTCTTAGCACACCTCTGGAGTGGTGGCAACTATCACAGTCCCTGTCTTAGGAAGCACACAAATACATAAATTGAGCTTTAGAGAGGGCAAGCAATAGATCTGGGGGCAGGGAGCGAGTCACCAAAAGATGCTGATGAGCATGCTTGAAATTCCTCCAAACCAAAAGTGAGGAGTGATCTCGAGCAGGGAGGGCCGCCCTCTCTGTGCCAGATTTGGTGGCACCTCCTTGGAGGACCCCTAGCCCCTGGGCAGGTCTGCATCTACGCAGTCCAAACCGGCAAGAGCAGAGGCAGGCAGATGATTCCTATCTTCTTTAAAAATTCCTCATTCTGCATAGTTCCTCTTTAGAGCTTAAGTAACTCAGGGTTCTGAGACTGACTGACATGGACAACCCTTGGCCCCAGATCTGGAGAAGGACCAGGTCCTCAATTTTCAGGAGATGCCGGCCTCCCAGCAGAAACAAGGCACACCGTCAACAGGGGAGGTGTATTCCAGGATGAAACAAAATGAAATAGAGAAACTCAGAAGGTTGACTCGCCTCCTTCAGAAAGGCATTTCTGAAATGGGTCTCTTTTAGAGGCCAGACAATGAGAAATAGAGACCTCTGAACCGACAAGGAGTCTCTGTCCAGAAACAAGCTCAGTGCGCTGAGAGGGAAGTCGAAAGCTGTGAGTTGGCTTTGCATAGCTGTTGGGACAGCAACTTTACATTGTTCAAAGCACACCCTCCCGTGGCCCGAGGCAGTGAAAGACGAAGGTATGGCGCATGTCAAAACAACGTGAACCAGCAGCTCCAGGAGGAAGGTGGTACAGCGATGCCCCAGGCCAAGGAACCCTCTGTCTTGGCCCCGTCTTGGCAAAGAGATCTGAAAGGAGCTTGGTATGCTGACACAAGCCCCAGGAAACTCAGATTTACTTCATCCTTTGCATACTGCAAACTCTCATTTCATGGCCAGAGGGTAGACAAGGAAGCACCTGCGGAGAAAATTTGTCAATACAGCTACTGGCCATTATGGTATTTATCTAGTAAATTTAGATTTCTTTGTTCGGGGCTCTAATGCTCATCCACCACTGTGCATGAAGGTGTGCAGGCATGGACTTGTGCTCGGGTGCACACACATGCACACACCCTATAGCCCCCAAGACGAGGACGGGTGGCAGTCAGCTCACTTCCAAATTATTGTATCATTTAATATTCTAAGACGTGATTTCGGTTTATTTTCTGCAGCTAGGTTAACTCCACTTTCCAAATGTGAAATCACACAAGGGAGGGCTGCTACAGTTACACAGAGGGTTGGGGGTACAGCTGGTGTTAAACTCTCAGCATCGGAATAACTGCCCCAAGTCAACTTTTCTGTTTTGGATTTATGCCTCATGTTTGCATTGGGTTTATGTGTCAAGCATACACATTACCTGCGAAGTGCTATATAGCTGTAAGTTAATATTATTACAAAGTAGGGACTGCTGAGTAATTGATGTTTAATAACTATAATAAGTAATGGTGATGATGATATGTATCTTGTTTACCCAGCTAAGAATGGGTCTCAAAGTGGCAGAATAAAGCAGTTGGTTTTATCTTGAGAACTGGAGGCTAAGGGGAATCCCAAAGCATGACTTCCATCCACTTTCATGCCTCTTCCAAACCAAGACCACAGCTGGCTTGGCAACGCCCAAACCTTGACTGTGCATCAACCAGAGCAGCAGCAGCAAGGCCGGGATCAGCTCAAACCATAATGGTTTGGCCCTCAGAGACATGGCTGCGGTAAGTGTGGTCAGATGGCAGCCTTCCTCCTCCAGGCTTGGCGATCAGGCCTGAGTCAGATACAGCCAACCTTCTTTCATGAGGACAAGGGATTGGCAAACGGGCCATGGCTGTATTTGGTCTGGATCTCCTTTCCAGGAAACCACGATGTCTGAAGACTCCAAGGGCCAAGGCTTCCTGCCACGCTGCTGGGCGTCTCTCCCTTCTGCTCACCCTGGCCACCATCATTCACCTGAACACTCTCACAGACCAGGAAACTGAGGCAGGAGAGACGTCTATGTGTGCTTTTCTGAGCCTCCTCTCCCCAACACGTGAAGGGATGCTGGGATGTGCACACAAAAAGAAAATCAATCTTCCACCCAAACTGGAGTATGTGGTAGGCACTTCATAAACGTCATGATTCCAGTCCCAAACAGTCTACTGACTCTCGTTCTGGGCAGCTGAGAGAGACGAAAAAGCAACCAGAAGCTTGTCCTCTGGAAGAAATTTTGGCACCAACACTCTGAGCCCAAAACTATGTTTAATCACAGACACAGTAATAATCATCGTTTCTAATAACAGCTAGCACTTACTGAGCTGTGCCATATGCTAGAGATTTTGTGGGACACTTCACGTGGATTACCTCAGTGAATCCTCACAGAGACGATATTCTCCCCACTTTTCAGCTGAGGAAACTGAGGCTCAGAGGGATTAAGTCATTTTGTCTGAGATCATACATCAACTGAGAGGCAGAGCCACGATTCAAACCCCTGTCTGTGTGGTCCCACAGGTCTTACCAGTAATACCTCCCATTACACTCCAGAGAGTCTAAGGCACCTGCCACCTGCCTGCAGTGAACTAGCAGCAAGCACCATGCTGATGTGTTAATGCTGCTTTCCTTTTTGACGGAAAGAGACAACCAAGACTGGTGCTCTGAAGTGGAAAGAGGACATTTCACAGTGTACAGCTGGCGTCACCAATTCAAGTGGCTAGAAAGCATGTCTACGTAACATGGGGCTAATGGGCTCATTTATCTACGCTTTAGTTCCTCCAAATGTAAACCATTCCTCTCCTCTTTCCTTATTGGATGGCAAAGAAGACCAAGAATGCTGGGATCCTTTTTGAAAACGGAGAGATTTTCGGAGGTGAGACAGATTTCTGATTACGTGGTTTTCATAGATTTGAGTTGATTCGCGGTTGGTAAGGAGAGACAAAATGACGTGGACTCTCAGAACACCTCCTGCTCCAATTTGTGAATAAAAACCAACTCTGCCACCAGCCAGCTTTGTGGCCACGGGAGGATCGCTGCTGCTCTAGGGGTCTCCACCCCTAACGCTGTTTCTCCGTGCTACTGCGACTCGGGACAGGACTGCCCCTCATTGTTCAGTTTTGTCCCGCACACATGAAGCTCTGGCTCCCATCTACTAAATATCAATCGTGTCCCCCAGTCATTGTGACAACCGAAAAAAGGCACTCACACTTTTCCACATACCATCTGGGGGACCTGATCCCTCCTGGTTAAGAATCACATAATGCTCATAATGCTCATGGACTAAGGCAGTGGTTCTGAACCATTTTTGGATCTTCGACCCTTTTTAACATGTGATAAAAGCTGAAGAACCTTTCCCCTAAAAAACACACATACTCACATAAGAGAAAACTTTTGCAAAAAAATCTCAAGGCAGTTCACAGACTCCCTAAAGCCCAGTGATTCTAGGAGAAGAATTCTTGAACTAAAGAATCCCAAAGGTGCTTTCTAGCTAGAATACTCTATGCTTCTATTACTCTCTGCCATCCTTGAGTTATTTCTTCACTAGACCAAATCATTCTCATTACCAGTCTCATTTTATGGGCCTCCCTGTTTCTCTGTGTCCCTTTGAAGCTACGCAGAGGCGGGCACCGACATCCTAACATACTAGGATTCTCCTGTAATGGGAAGGCTATGGTGGGAATGTGACCTGCCTGGAATGAAGCAAGAAATTAGTGGAAGAGCCAGAACTAGAACCCAGCTCCCCAGAGGACCAGCCCTCAGCTACAGAGCAGTACATTTAAGAACAGGAGGGGAACCTGCCCACAGAGCTCATCTGCCTGCAGGGCTTCTCTAGAAGACATAGGGATCCCACGTGAGCCTGACCAACATGGCATGTTTACCAATACACTATGAGACAGCTGGGGCGCTTGCAGCCTGAGCTAGCCTAAGAGGTAGCCCATGGAGGCAGAATCCTTCTCTTCTTCCTTTTACAAATATCTGTGTAGCATCAGCACCGTCATCTGTAACATCCACATCCCTCAAGGGCTTTGGAATTTCATACATTTTCCTTTCTATCTTTCATCCTGCCACCACTCTGGATGACTTTGCCTCCAACCTGATGGCTTTCTCATTCCTTTGCTCCCTGTTCCTCAGTGCCCTCAAGACCAGTGCTTTCCATTATGTTTGAACACTCATCTGTTTCAGAAGAGCTTCTCTCCATTCCAGCCAACTGCCATTGTGACTCTAAGGATGCTGAGCACTGAGTGTGGCTGCACATTCTCTCAGGAGGAAAAGCTGGAGGTGGCAGGACTGCAGGGCAGTCACAGGCCACTGTCCTAGGGAGACTCCCCTGGACGCCTGAGAGAGGACATTTAAGAGAAATCGAGTCTCTCTCGATATCTCAGACAGCACAGGTGGATAAATTCATTACTCTACAAGAGGGTCTATCCAGAAAATACACTGGGGCAAGATTTTGCGCACAAGCACGTTGCTAGTTTAGAACAGGGCTGCCGATTTTTGATGCTCCTCCCATCTGGAGGTGGTGTCTACGTGCCCTCCCCTTGTTTTGGGGAGTTTGTGGTTATTTTGACCCATCCAGTATAGTGGAAGCAATACTGTGACCTCCAAGGCTAGGCTATAAGAGGCCATGCAGTTTCCGCCTATTGGAGCCCCGAGCGGCCGTGCGAGTTGTCTGACAGTCCCGAGGCCACCACGCTGGAGGGGCTCCCCAGGTCTTCCCGTCAGCCCTGCCAAGGCTGGCAAGTGAAGCTGGCCTGGTTAATCCATGCAAGCCCATCAGTCAATTAAATACCACCAAGTGACCTCTGTTAAGCCGCACGGCACCAAAGAATCACCCAACACAGCTCCACCCAAATTCCTGACCCACAAAATCATAAAGAAATGAAAAAATAGCTATAGTTTTATGCCACCAAGTTTGGGGAGATTTGTTACACAGCAAAAGCTAAGCAAACACCTAGGGCTGGAAACCCTACAGAGAGTTCGGGTTAGGGGTGTCATCTTTAAGTGTCAATGATGACAGGGCATTAAATTTGCTCAGAAGAGTCTGGGTAAATTCCTGGAGGGTGGATCTAAGATGAAGCTCCAGGATAATTGCTGAGGTGTACTAACTTCTTGAGGCTGGAGCACAAGGAGTGGGAAAGTCCCCTGGAGGCGTCAACCACCTGAAGGTGCTCTTGGTAAGGAGCTGCGGTGCCAGCGGGCCGGCTGCCAAGGGGCAAAGCAGAGGCATGAAGCCACTCTCTACTCTTTAAGACTTCATGGTGAGTGACTGTGTGTGTGTGTGTGTGTGTGTGTGTGTGTGTGTGTGAGAGAGAGAGAGAGAGAGAGAGAGAGAGAGAGAGAGACAGGGAGGGACGGAGGAGGAGAGGCAGGCACGTCTTTCTTGAACAGAGGGTTTCAGCTGAGTTAAAGGCCCCTGGACAGGTGGCTTTTTGACCTTCTGGGGAAAAACAGAGGGAGTGGGGGAGAATGCCCTCCCCCAAAGCCACCACTACTGTAGCCCCAGAAGGGTCTGCACTTAGACCCATGTTAGAACCCACTCCCCTCTACCACTCTCCCCGGAGCTAGCGAAATCCCGCTGCCAGCTTCCATTTCCTTCCTGCCGGCCAGGGAGATGGATGTGCTGGCTCTGCAGACAGCGTGGACAGCCACGGGCCAGGCACCGTGGGAAAGCATGAGGCATGAGCATTCGGTTTCAGAAAGTGATTCCTGGCAGCGACGCAGAGGTCCACGAAACAGGCCATGATGCACAGGCCATTTGTACCTTGTCCCAGGAGTGGTCGGGGGCAATGGCCAGCAGCACTCTGCCATGAGAGGCCGGGAAAAGGAGCAATTCCAACCAACACAAGTGCCATGGGGAAGTAGGCCAGGTAGTGTGTGCGCCAGACTGTGTGTGAGTGTGTCTGTATGTGTGTGATTGTGTGTGAGTGTGTCTGTGTGTGCGTGTATGTGCACATCTGTGTGGTATGTCAGGAGAGGGATGCTGAGAAGGGGAGAAAACCCAAGGTTCAGCAGGGTCCAGAGGCTGGCTGCTCCTGCCAGCTGTCCCCGTTAGTCACAGGGAGACCTTGGACAAGCTTTTCTTCCGTCCTCCCGGGCATCAGTTTGCTCTTCTATAAAGTGAGGGAATCAGAGTGAATCATCCCGCATCACTCCAGTGCTAGCAGTCTGCCTGCCCACAGGGCGTCTAAAACGAGGCTCTGGCTTGATGCTCTCTCTCTGGTCCTCTTGGACACGGAGGAGTGACAGACAGATGGCTCTGGGGGTCCTACGTACCACCCCCTCACACACACGCCCCACCAGCTCTGCTCATTTGAAGTCAGGCACACGGCTCCAGTGGCCTTCATGGGTCCCTATGAATTGGAAACATGTAAGGACAAGCCAGGGAGAGGCCTGGGAAATAGAAGGAGAAACTCTGGGTCAAGTTTGCATTTCTCATTATTTTTCCAACCCTTCTCAAATTCCTTTTGTTTAGAAACCTCCTTGCATTTCTGAAGGCTTCCCCCTCCCCCATCCCACCCTGAAAAAGTCTAGGAGCTCCTCCAGCCTGTAACCCTGCCGGCTAACACGTTCCATATGTCGGTCACTCTGCACGAAATGTCTGCACTCCCTTTTCTGGTCACCTCCTCCGTGGTCTCTGCACACTGCTTCTCCCCAGAGCGGCCCACCAAGCCCCTCCTGAGCCCTCGAGTCCAGAAGCGTGGCTTTGGATCAGGCTGGCACACGCTGTGCTTTCCCTCCCAGGTCAATTCCCACTTAGGATTCCTGCAGATTTGCCTCCTGGGTGCCCCAGAGTGGGCTTGCCTTCGCTCCAGCCGGCCGCCCGCCGTCGCGGACAGCTGCAGGGAGACCCTCCTTATGAGCTGGGCCTAACTGAGCAGTGCTCTCACTGAGCTTGCCACATTATTTGCTTGGAGCATGCTTCCACGGCAAGGCAACACAGCTTCTATTGTCTTCCTTTCCCACCCCCTCCTCCCGTGGCTACCCACCGTGGTAAATAAAGGCGGAAGAGATTATTCCAACATAACTTCCAATGCTCCTTCTGCAGATGCAAACAGACCTTCCATCGCTCCCTGCCTGCTCTCCACCCCACGCACCCCCCTGCATCCAGCCCCCTCTGATGCATCTTCGGATGATTGAGCTTGACTCTTAAAAAACGCATTGTGCAGCTTCACTCTAGTTTTTGTGGGTTCCAAAAAGACAGAGAAAAGGTGAGTTTCTGCAGCTTGGAGAAGTTGAGCTGAAAGGGCTGAAGATGACTTCAAATTGGTCAAGGGAGCCTGAAAACCGCGTGTAGCTCCCCTTCCTCAAAAGCATAACCGTAATTAAAGGCTTCACGCCCCTGTGGGCGGTCTGGAGAGCAAGCCGAGGCCCCCCAAAACAGGCAGCAAGGCAACCCCTTAATTTAACAAGTGCCAGCAGGACCAAGTGGGGAAAACAGGAGACCCTGGGGCCAGATCAAGGGCTCAAGGCTTTCCAAAACAGACACGAGGGTCTCAGGCAGAGAAACACATCCGGGGACGTGGCAGAACCATGAATTCTCTCAAAGGAAGGAGGGGTGATACATTGAGCACCTACAATATGCCAAAGTCTGCCATTTAAAACTTACATCCCACTGGCTCTAGATTTTCTGGTGGAGAGGGAGTTAGGAAAATTATAAGGAGAGAGCATTGCTATCCAAGCTGAGAAATTTAGGGCATAGAGTAGGTGAGTGATGGGCTCAACGCTGTCACAACTAGAGGTCAAACGAGAACCAGAACCCCTGCTCCCCGACTGCTGACCCTACACTCTTTCTCAAAGATTACCCACTCTGTTACCAAAGTCTTACCGCGTCCAGGGGAAGGACCACATGCTGCGATCGCCCAGGAAGTGGGGATCTTTCATCCATCTGTGAACTTTGGGAGAGCCTCAATGGCTGCCCCCTGCAGCCTGCGCTTCCCCCTAGGCTCACCGTATCTGTGATGCACCATAGAAAGGGGATCGCTTCCAAAGCTGGGCCACCTCTGGTTGCAAGAGCGTTCTCTTGGAGATGAGATGGGACCTGTCATTGGCCCAAGTTATGTACCTACTGTTTTCTAAGCCCTTCTTTTCCTCCCCTCCCCCGATTTTGGTTCTATTTAGTCTGAAGATTTATTGTTTCCTGGAGATCAAACAACAGGTTAAGCAAAAGTGAGTGTTAAAAGCAATCTTTCTCAACAATACCCGTATTAAGAAAATGAGAACAATAATGAAGGAAACACGTTTGATGATGGGTTTGGATGATGCGTGGGGACTAATGAGACCACTGAACTAATGCGACTGAGGACTTCAGAAGCTCCAATTATGCTTGATGGGCTTGGCAAGGAACCCTGCAATTTGGTACTAATGAATGGATTAATACGGAGGATAAGTCGGAACCCAAGAATGTGCAGGAATGTGTCCTAACACTGTGCTGGGCGTGCAGCAGGGGGGCCAAGAAGGGCCTGATGAACTGAAGTGGAAAAGGTTGGAGACTTTATAATAGGCAGTCATTTCTGGCCAACACATTAGCTCTTCTGCCCCTGGACCAATCTGCAAAGCATTAGAGCCGTCTATTTAAAGGGAGATCTATTTCGGCTTACTAGAAAGAACGCTGTAGTAAGTTTCCAGGCATGCAGTCTAAATGACCAGATTAACTGGATCTAATAGAGAGGATTGCAAAAAGCTTTCTTCCAGACCTGGGGCTCTGTGATTCTACGTTGATGTCCTGAAGGAAAACCACTCCCGCAGAGTGATGGGACTGCAGAGATCCGTGGGAGCAGAGAGTGACTCCCACCCCAAGGTGGGTGAGTCCCATGGCTGAGGGGCGGGGACTGCTGCCGACTGTGGTCAGACTGAAGGGTCTGGAAATATACTGGCTTTGATTCAGAATGTGGAACTTTTGATCCTATAACATGATGCATTTTAATTCCCCTTGATGGTATTAATAATGTAGTTGGCTAATGCCACACTAACAGAATTTATAAAGTGCCTACTCATCCAAGAAAAAGAAGTAATGACCTCAGTTTGTACTCTACTTAGGCTTCTGAAAAGGTTGAGTGCAAATCAAATTTTTGTGAATTGAATTATATTTTAAAGATACTAGGAGGATTTGCAATAAAATATCTTATGGTGAATTCCTATGAAAAGCAGTAAATAATCACTCTTCAATTTAAAACATTTATTTTGTGGACTAGTTTAGCTTAAAGCAAAGTACATCTTTAATGCAGAGCAACTGTGCTGTAAATATATTACAATTCCACAATGAACACATGTGCTTTGAGGTTAAATTCTTCACCAAGGGAGTAAGACTTATTCTTCAATTAGCTCTTCAACTGTCTGGGTACCCGTGTTAACGTACATTATTCGCTGTGGCTTATTCTTCAGGAAGCTAGAAATGTGGAAGAAGCAAAGAGGCTGGAAGTTCCCATTTTTCCATTCCCGCGTCCTAGATAATGTCAACCCAGGTTCCCACAGGGAATGACACTTGAGTCTTCTTCTCAAAGATCCCAATAAGGAAGGGATTGGAAGAAAGAGAGGACGCACAGAAATCATGCACTCTGTACTTAAAGAAGGCTCAAGAACAATTACAGTATCAATAACGAGGATCGCTAACGTCCCTGAGAACTCTGCAATCACCATCTGATTGAACACTGCAATAGCCTCCGAGGCAGGTCCCGCAGTTCAGTCTCTCATCTGAGTCCTGTGTACTACTGAACATTAACGAATACTCTCAAAGGGCCTGGGGCAGCACCCTGTCATTAAACGAGTTAATATTTCTGCTGCAAAATTATCAATACTCACTTAAGTGAGACAAAGATTATGTCAATTCAGGCCATATTTTGCAGCCAAATGAATCAGCTGTAACCTTAAGAAATGACTCTGGGTTTTCAGAGCTTTTTGGGTTTGGGGATTTAAAGAGCCTGAGGGTGTGTATTATTCTCTCTATTTCGTAAACAAAGAGGCCAAGCCCAAGAGCAAGTAGCACCCTGGACCACACAATGGCCACATTGCACAGTACAGCTAAGATTAGTGGCAGAGCTGGGATTCAAACCCAGGCATGTCTGACACCAGAAGCCCTGTTCTCAAACCCCAGGCCATGCTGGTGGAGTCCTGTGCACGGGAGAAGGAGACCACTGGTTTTCATTTACAATGGCTTTCTGAGGAGACCAAATTAAACCGTGGTCGCATGCACCCTTTTTTTTACATTTAAAGAACATTTTCCTTAAATAAATCTCTGTAGAGAGGTTCTTTTCCTTATCATCAAAGTAAGAAGAGCACACTGAAGAACATCTAAAAATACAAAAATATATAAAGAAATCTACCAGCTCCCACAAGTATCATTATGGAATATTTATGTCCAGCCTTTTTTTAAACACATGCAAAGTTTTTCTATGCATTACATAGCTGAGGTTGTTTAATATACATCATTCTGTGACTTTCTTACTTAATCTTATAACCTAAGCCTTCTCCCATCATATTAAAATTCTACATAAACAAAATTTTGATGGCTACATAATATTCCATCATAGGAATGTGCTATAATTTACTGGGTTATACCCCATCTGTAGGAAATTTATTATTTCCAATTCTCCACTCTCATAAATAATGCTGCAATAAATGTCTTCCTGCACAAAGCTGACAATTGGTGTGAGTTATTCCCATGGTCCCTCACTGCAGCCACTCTCCTACCCTCTGGTCACATCTGCCCTGCACGTCCCCAACCTCAGATCCATTCAAGCATCCATTTCTCCTGGCTGACACTCAGACTGCTGAGAAGGAGGAAACACGCATACACGCTCTTTGGTGCCAAGCGAATTTATGTTCCCAGGTTCAGCCCAGCCCTTGCTGTAGATCAACAATTTGTTGCTTTTATTCCCATGTCAGGTCTTTCTTACATTCCTCACAACAGCTCTTTCAAAAGTGCACTTATCTCCTGAAGTCTCTTAGAACACAGAAAATCTTGCCTCCTAATTCACAGAAAAAAAGCAACACAAGAGTCCCTCAGGTAGGAACTCCTCACCTCTCTACCCCCCATAAATCTACTTAAATGCATAAACCGAAGTGACCAGAGCCTTTATCACTCAAACCAGTACACTTCAGAAAGTGAAGGGAGCACCATTTACCATCTGTTGGGGATGACGGTGGCACAGCACACTGCCCTGGGGCAACCAGGACGAGTGCTCACCCTGAGAACAGCTGTGGTTTCCTCCCAGTGGGTGGGTCATCCTTGTCACACCCCTCTCTAACAGGCCCTACACTGACACACTGGTCCCACTCCCTCCCTCCTGTTTCCTAAGGGCCCCATCCCAGCCCTATCTCCAACCCGCCCCTCTTGATAGGTTTCCTCCCCTCGGTATATAGTGCTCAGGTGTTGCCAACCTTAAAAACAGAAAAGAAAATAGTTGTCCTCCTCAGAGGATGACTACCTGGTCCCAGACCAGCTTCGGAGAAGGGCATCCGCATGCATTACCTCCATTTCCTGAATCGCTCACAACAGACAGAATTCTCTCCTCCCCTCCTCAGCACCAGCACCAGGTCCCTCATGAAGCAGCCCCCCTAGGACTACCCTGAGTTCCTCATTTTAAAATCAGACAGGTGCATGGCAGCCCTTCCTTCCTTCCCCTCCCGGGTCTCCCTCCTCCAGCCTCTGTGACAGTCCTCTCTCCCAGTTTCGTCTAAGCACCACCAGGACTTACCTTTTCACTCTTTCAGTGAAAATCCTGTTTTTCTCTTCCCATCTGTGCTGATGATGGTGCGATCTCATGCACCAGGTCTATGTGGATAACTTCCACATCCACGTCTCCACACAGACCTCAGTCCTGAATGGAGATCCCACTGCCGACTGGACATCTCCCCTTCACTATTTTAAGGCCACCTTAAGGCCAAAATATCCAAAACTGAATCACCAATTCCCCCAAACCCTGCTCCTCCTCTGCCTCCCATGCCTGCTTCCAGGAAAGGGCACCAGGGTTCACAGAGTGTGCCCCCATGCTTCCCTGTCCTGTATTAGAGTCATCTTTAATTCCACCAAGATTCTGCCTCCTCAGACCTCTCACCGTCCACCCCTTCTCCTATGGCCCAGGCTGCCTCTCTTCCTGGATCACTTCAACAGACTCTTAGATGCCTTCTGAAATCCTGCTCTTTCTCTCTCCCAGCCTCCCTACCGTTTCTCCTCCAGGCTGGCATAAAATGATCTTTCTAAAGTTAAGCCTAGCTGGGTCACTCCCCAGCTGGAGAACTTTCTGTTCTTTTCTTTAACCTTCAAGATAAAGGCAACATTCCTCAGCCTGGCACGAGGCCCTTCACCGTCTGACTCTTGGGCGTCTCTCTTGCCAGCCTCATCTCTCACCACTTCTCCTCTCACATCATGCTCGCCAGCACAGGGAGGGGCTGCAGTTCTGCAGACACACTGTGTGCTCTCTCGCCTCTGAGACGATTCCCAGCTACCCCTTTGGCCAGCAACACCCCACCTCTGCTCCCACCTGGCTGACTTCTCTTTGTCGCGATCCTGATTCTTTCATAACCATCCTTTTACTTGTCTGTCCCCCTCCCCAGACTGTAAGTGCTTTCTATGTTTTGGGGTCCCTAGCACTTGCAATGGTGCCTGGCTCCTAGTAGGTACTCAATAAACAAAGCCGCTGGGTCAAAGGGATGAATGTCTTAAGAAGCATGACCACTTAGGACTGTGTCCTGGTGGCCTTATTGTTAGTTTTCCCTTTCCTGCTCACTCTTCTCCACAGGCCCCTGCTGGACCTGCGCCCTTTAAAGATACTCACTCAGAGTCAAAAGCAATACAGTGGCTGAAGTGACTCTGGTGAACTAGTTGAGGATGCTTATGTGAGGGTGGAGGGAAGAAGTTTCTGGATGTCCTGGGAGATGAGGGAAGACATGGGTGATCTCTCAAACAGAACAGTGTTAGCAACTGCAAAGAAAGGATTCAGACACCGAAGAGGAAAATAAAAAAATTTCATGCCAGCAGCGCCAGTCCGCTGCCCAGAAGTGGCACAGTTGTCTCCCTGGAAGGAGCTGGGAGAGGAAGGCAGCTCTCTGGTGCGTAGAGAAGGACACCTGCACTACGATGGGAAGGGACTTGCGCAGAAGTCAGAGGCTCCTCACGACCTGAGCCTCCTCTCTTTCACACTCCACCCATAGTAGACCATCAAGCCCCCAACAAGGCCTCCTGGCCCTACGGCTCTGGTGGAATCAGGATTAGACTAGGAATTCTTAGGATAGGAGAGAATGCGCAAGACTAGAGAACCTGCAAATAAAAGCCAGCGGGAGCCAGCACCCGACAGGACGTGTGAAGGTGAGACTAGGGCTGGGCCGAATGCCCCTGAGCCGTTGCTGTGAAGGCCACGTCCAGGCTGGTAAGGCCCAGGGAGGGCCTCCAACTAGCTCAGGGGCTTGTGCAGCTCCAGGTGACTGCCGGATCTCACTGTTCCTGAGGGCAGACCCACATCTCATCCATCTCTGTAGCCCAGTGCCTAGCATGTGAGTTGCAGAGTTATGTGCATGGATCAAAAAGAATTTACTCCCAGGAGATGTACAAGGATATGGGAAGAGTTGGGCAGCCAAAAGGTATGAGAAAGAAGGCTTAACTCCCTCACAGTGACAAAAAGAAGCATGTGAGTCTGAGGCTTAAGTTTAGGCTCATGTCTTTAACAAGACCACTTAGGGGAGAGGGGGCTGTTTTTGAACTAAATAATAGGAATTCTGCTGGAACCTCCTAAGAATATATATATCTTGCAAGTAAACCTCAGGGAGGGTGCTCTCCTGGCCCAAAGAAAACTAAGACTTGAGAAATTATTTTTTGCCCTTAAGAAGGTCATTGAATAACAGCTCTGGGGGTAAATTAAAACAAGCATCAACATAGAAATCTGAGGGCCCTGATTCTCCAGAACAGAAAGCAACAGGCAAACTCTGAGACCAATTCCTGGCAGTCTACGGCCCCCAATCCTGCCACTTCCCACCGCCGTGGCTTTCTCCCTTAGCATCAGCCTCTGAGGAACCCTGGGCCCAGGGAGGAAAAGGCAGGAGCAAATGGGAAAAGAGGCCAGCCATGGTGGTCAAGCCAGCCTTGAAAACTGCCCAGTCCCTCGGCATCATGGGACATCAGTGCTTCCCTCCCCCCGACCCCAGGCAGGTTCAAAAGGCAGTGACAGAAGAACCGATCCAGAAAGAGAGACAGAGAGTAAGTAACACTGGAGGGGAAAAGGGAGGATGGCGGCAGTGGTGGGTCCCATATCTCAGCATAATTATTCCTAGCATTTTTTTAACTGATTCTACCTGTGTAAACTTTCCTCACTTTATTTTTCCTTTATTCTTTTCTTTTCTTTTCACTTTTGACCCCCTTCATCCAGGGGGTGAAGGTTTGACACGCTAATGTTTACACTGTTCTGTATATTTTTGAATTGATCATTACAGCAGCACAATGAGATATAAGGACCAACCTATTCTTCATTTTAAATTGAAGAAAACTGAACCTTAGGAAGGTTAAATGATGTGGCCAGTGGCAAACACCAGTGAGCAGCAGAGATGGCGCAGGGTCCCCATCCTGACTCCTGTTCTTTCTCCTGAGTACTGATGTACACACAGGCCCCATCGTGCGTTCCCTTCCCACCACACTGACTCCCAACTCCCTCTTCACCAACACTGTCCTGGGATTCTTACTCATTCCATGTAGGGAAAGTCTGTGTGCAGAAATTTCAAATTATTCCCATTAATAAATAAAAAAAAAAAAACCCAAATCTTCTTTAGGGCCTGATTATGTATAGAGGGCAAACTTACCATTAGCCAAATAATATACCTCTTATCAAATATGCTTCCTCGACAGGATCCCAGACAGCACATTACCAAAATGAAAGCAGGTAAAAATTGACAGCATGCAGACAATGTTCCCAGGGCCCCAGGCCTGTCTTCTGTCTGGGACAGCAGACGTTTCCGCATCAGAATGCTGGGATTCTGCAGTGCCCCGGCGAGTCGATTTCCCTGTCTCTCCCAGGTCTCCTATCACTGACCAAGGATCCCTAAAGCCCACTTTCTACGTTCCTCCAGGAAGCAGAGACTTCCCTGCCAAGAGAGCAATCCTTGCATTCTACAGAGATTCAGAAATATATCCCCAGGGAACAAATTCCAGTCTCCGTGCTGAGGCCTCCCCTCTCCTCACTGCCTCTTCATGGAGAGTTCTGACTGTATTCACCGCCCCCACCCAGACCCCTTTCCTTGTCCCCACAGAAGAGTGCCCTGAAAGCATGGCCACAGAAGAAGATGCACACACGAACAGCCGACGCTGAAGCTGCCTCCTGAACGGCCTCTGGGAAGGGCCCGGTGCCCCCAGCAGTCCACGCCCTCTGCACTGGTGTGCCTCCTGCTGGCCACCCAACCTTCTTCCTGCTGCATCAGTCCCTTTTCCTCTGGTATGTTCTTGGTGGGAACATCAGAATGCTGGGACTCTGCAGTGCGCTGGCGAGTCGATTTCCCTGTCTCTCCCAGGCCTCCTATCACTGACCAAGGATGCCTAAAGCCCACTTTCTACCTTCCTCCAGGAAGCAGAGACTTCCCTGATCATGTGTCTGTGTTTTAGTATTACTTTATCCATTTCAATAGATTATTATATTAGAGTTTGCCGAACTCACACAGTGCTTCCGTGTGACGTGAGGAAACTGAGGCCCAACAAGGAAAGTGATGTATCTAAGGTGACTCTCTGGTCGACAACACAAGGCGGAGTATGGATCCAGGTGTCCCGAACTCTTGTGGATTGCTGTTTCCAAAGGCAGTCTGCTCCACGTTAATAGCCCGTGAAACAGTCTATAAAAGCCAGAGGAATTTTTAGTGCCAAAAAAGACCTTAAGGTAAGCGAGTCCATGTTTCTCAAAACAACCATACTGTGGATGAATAAACTACGTAAAACGTCAATTGCAAGATCTAGTATTAGGGGAAACAAGAGCAGACCAGTAATGGAGGAAGCGAAAGGCAACTTGTATTGCCAGAAGAAAGGGTGGGGAAAGGAAGGCACTCAGAGCAGGTGCTGACAGCATGTCCAGCTTCTGTGAACACCAGCATTTGAGAGACACACGTTTTGTGTTTCAAAATAATAGACTTTATCAGAAGTCATCTGGGCTGCATACTCCTCCGACGATCAGTATTTTATTGTGGAGAAAGCTGCAGGCTGGGTGGTGGCCCAGAGAGTGCATTCGGACTTTGTAGCTGAGGGAATAAAATCCTAGGTCCTCTGGTCTCAGCACTGCTGGGCAGGTACAGGGAGGCAGCGGCAGGGGAAGGAAGGACAGTGTCGAAAGCCATTTATGGACCCCCGGTACCCCTTCTCCAGCCGCTGCACCCGGGACCTGGAGAAGGCAGGACACCCCTGTCGTCCGGGGTCAAGAAGTAACGAGGAGGGCATGGCCCCTGTCCTGCAGCCAAAGGAAGCTGAGGAGGCAGAGAGATTTATCAACAGGAACCGCACAGACGGTTCGCTCAGGTCAGTGGGGCTCCAGGTGGAATGCCCCAGGAACATGGCCACCGCTTCCGCCTCGGTGCCCGGACTGGACCCTGACACAGGACTCAGGCGTTCTTCAGGGTGGGGCATTTGCCTGCTGCAATGCTGGGAGGTACTAGCCGCTCCCACCTGGAGCCTGTGGCTGAACCCAGCTTCCTGCTCTCAGGGGAGGTAAGAAAGGGATCTTGTCCCCACGGCAGAAAAGGGGAGGAATCCCAACCGTATGGGTGAAAACCTCTACGCCAAAAGTCTCTCTTAGCATGAACTGGTGAAACAGTAAGAGTATGAAAAGGAAATGGGGTCCCTCTCGTTCTGCTGTTATATTTTTAAACAGAGGGACTCTCACTAAACCAAAGACATGGCTGACTAAAAAAACATGGATACCATGAGTCAAAAATTATCTCAAATTAAAAAAAAAATGAAGTGTTGAAAAATGCATGGTTCAAAAAGTATTTTTCTATATTTTTAAATGTGGAAGAGACATTATATTCAACAAGATTTGTGATCTTCAAGGAAGGCGCGGCCGATGTTTCCACATTTTGCCTTACTGGTCAGGGTTAGTTCTAGACTCATAAAATCTCACCCAATGCTGTGCTCACCCACAGCCTGGAGCTGAGTGAAGATGTGCGGTTTCCCCACACGCTGCACGCTACCTGACAGTCACGACCCCCCACAGTGATCCCTCCAAGGCAGTCCTCTCTTTCTCTAGGACTCCACACATCCGGTCCCCATCCATGGAGCAGGTCTGAGCTCTGTTGCTTTCCCTCCAAACCCTCCCTTCCTAGCCTGCTGTTTTGGGAAAGTGGCTCTGATTCCTCCAGACTGTGGCTCTGAATATGTAAAGCTAAATTTTCAGAATTCACAAAAAACTCTTCTCTCTTAAGTGTCTGATTCTGGCGATTAATTAAAAGCCGTGACTTGTCTGTTACAGATTTGTATGTAATGATACAAATCCATTCAGCAATTCAATTGACTTCTGTGTTCTAGGTGGTATCCAACTTTGCACTGAGGGGATGCATTTTAATGACCCAACAGGCTGTGGGGGCCTTCACTACCACTCAGAATAGTGTCCTGCTTCCCTATATCCTGGCACAACCAGGGCAGCGTGTTTACTGGGCTAGTGGAATTCAGCACGTGGTGAGTATATGGAGATTCTACCACTCAGTTGCCATTTCTGAACTCATATTCATTTGTCTTCTGTGGCCTCCATGTGTCAGAGCTTCCCTCCTATCTTCTCTTCCAGATAAAGGAAAGGACTTGTAACAGGATGTGAACACACTTTGTGGCATTGGCGAGGTGTGGAGAAGCAAACTGCTCATCTCACTCTTCACTCCTCCATCACGTGGACGAGATTTATGACGGGATACAAGAAGTCTGCTCTCAGTTTATCACTAGTTTTAAACGCAGATTTAGATAGCTGTTCTTAAAAGGTAAAAAGAACTCTTAGGGTTCTCAAAATGAATCCAGTTTAGGTGATATGCATTAAGATACTGATTTGGAGAAAGAGGAAAAGAATTACAGGCGTGATGGAAAATGTATCTCTGTTTCAATATAGGACATACATGCATTACATGTAGTATACGCACACATATATGTATTTGAGTGTATATGTAAAACAGCCTGAGAGGTGGAGGACACAGCGCGAGTTACAGGAACAAATCAAGGCAAAGTTGATATCACTGAACAGACTGTGATTATGTTGATTGAAACCAGATTGAAAGGACCAGGGGAATTCGTTTGGGAACAGAGAACAGGACCAAAATATTCCCTTAGAGAGGAAATCTCATCAGAGGGAAAACCATGGGGGTGGAGGGGCAGGCGCGGGGAGGTGGGGAGTGGAGCAGGCGCAGTGGCTTTACGGCGGAGCTTGGGAAAGTGGAATGGAAATGATTCATCTCTCCACCTTCAAGAGTGTAGGAGGTATACAGCACGATAAATCCAGCGGAGAGGATGGTGGGACAAAGGGAATTCTAGGCAGGGAGAGAAGAGAACAGGAGAGGCTGGGAATAAGGACCAGCCTGTTTATCCCTCTGCTCCCGCGTGCTGGGAAATAAATTCTCTCCGATTTGGTAATTGAACAGTGAAACATACCTCATCTCTAACTGTCTGAATTCAGGGATGGACGTTCATCATGTGCAGGTTTGAAAGAAGCAAGATTAATGGACAGGTCTAGCAGGATGCATCAAAAGAATCTTTTTAGATGCAACCATTTGAGGAGGGGTGGGAGGCCAGAGAGGGAAGAATCTGGCATTTGGCCAGAATCCCTTGGAGAAGAAAATGGCCAATTCAGAATTCCGCCCTTCTGAGTGAGTCAAAGCCACTAGCAGCTGCAGGTGACCAGGGCCTGACCAAATGACCAGACCTCTCAGATAAACACAAGGCCAATGCTCACCTGGGGGACCTCTGCGAGTACATGCTTTAACATGATGGCACATTTCAAAAACAGCAATCAGAGAAGAGCAGGATTTGAGCATTCTGAGGGCCTTGGAAATCCTCTAACCCCTCAACTGTCATTTTGCAGATGAAGAAACGAAGGCCCAGGGAGCTAAGGTGAGCTACCCAATGTCATACAGCCAGTTAATGGTTGAGCAGAAACTGGCTTTTATGCACCCAGTTACATATAAATTTTGTGCTGCTTCTGTGACAACTTTGTAGCCCTCAATAGGTCAACTAAATCATAGAAGACGCTCAAGGGAATATGGCATAAGAATAGGTCAGTTACAGATGGAGGAAGGCCCACCCCACATGGAAGACCTCTTTCTCCCAGGCGCTAGGATGTCTACATCTGGGAGAGCAAACTCTTCTCTTTGAAAGCAATGCTGTCACGCTCATCCTGAAGTTATGAAGGATAGAGCGAAAGGTCTGATGAAGACCAAAGAACCCAAATGTCAGGACCAGCTCTTCCTAATTTTCTCCCCAATGCTCCCAAAGGGGCTCGGTAAGTCTCCACCCTACACAGTCACGGGGACGACTTCTAGAAGTGTAGATTCCTGGTGCTCTCTCCCTTCTCCCACTCTTCCCATGAACAAAAATCACAAGTACAGAGAGTTCAGGTCCCCGAGTTGGTCCCAGGGCCGACGGCTGCCAGTCCTCCTGGGAAATCCCAACCTGCGGCTTTTCTCGCCTGTTCATTCTGAAGTGGAGGAATTTTCATGTTCAAGTTTGAACAGGAGACTCTACCCAAGGAAAAAAAAAGAAAGCATTTAGGTGAGTAGTCACTGCTTTCTGGATCGATTTCTCTACCACATTTGAGCAGATTCATAGTTCCCATTTCCCCTCTTATCCCGTTCCCTGGATCCCCCTCAAGCATGTCTGTGTGCACACACACGTCACTTCTGGAATGAATCCATGCCTAGGAAAGTCTGGATCAAAAGGAGAGTTTGTCAGAAGAATTATGAGGGAAAAAGAAGTTGTCATAAAAGACACCCTTGGGGCTGGCAGTACATTCTTCTGGCATTATCCTTGCAGGCTGGCTTTAGAGCTCCACTGCACAAAATGGGACAGGCCCTCGTTCCGTGGAGACACCGGGGGCAGCACTGAAGTAGAACGCCAAGAGCTGCCCTCACCATGGCGCATGTCACCCTGGGCCACAGCTGAACAGAGCCGGGCCAGCCTTTTGGGAAGAGCACACTGCGTGTGATACTGAGACACAATCCATGTGCAAAGCTCCAGTATCAACGGCCCTGGGATAGGCTGGAGGCAGCTCGGCCTGCAGACAGCGGCACAGCCCGATGATGCGCACACATCTCCTCCAGCCCCGCTTCTGTCTAGCTTGGCCTCGGGACGCATCTGAATGCTCACCGTTCTTCAGAGACATTGAGCCATGTATGGTACAAGGACAGCTGAGTCACGAGAGTGGCCTTTTAGTCCTGGCTCTACCACTTACAAGTTGGATGGTCTTGAGCAACTCCTGTCACCTCTCTGAGACTCCAGAGGGGGTTAAGAAGAGAAGTTTCTTGTGGAAATGTTTCTTGAGTAGCCACTCCTGGTGCGTGGTTCCTATTAGTTAAACACGGAAGCTGGTGTCAGATAAATGCCAAGCCTTTGCCAGGGCTGCCACTGCGTGCTTCCTTTGATGGAGCAGTTTGTAGGGTCACTGGCCTGGGACACAGGAGATCCAGTTCCTCTAGGGGAGCTGTGTAGTAAGGGCTTTGAAGAAAGGGGCTGGACTGGGAAGTCAGACAGATCTGCACTCGAAGCCTTGCTCTGCCATCTCCGAGCGGTCTGACTGTAAGTAAATCGTAATTTCTGTAAGCCACAGTTTTCCCAACTGTAAGATCAGGCTAGTGATGCCTACCTCACAGAGCAGTTATGGGGAATGAACGAGGCACTTCATGATATATGCCCACTGTGCGTACTGCCTGGCACACAGAAGGCATTCAATAAGCACTAGTTCCATTCATGTTGGAATAGTCCTACCTTCGACCCTAATTTTCCTACGTGGTAAACTCTGGGTAATAAACTGTCTTCTTTCTGCCTCACGTGAATTCTGTGCAGATGAAATAACATAAACACACGTTGTCATGGCGTTACTACCTGAGCGTGCAGACATGAAAAGCTGTCATTCTCGGCAGCAGGCTCATTCCAGATCAACGATGTGTCAGCTGTCCTGCTCCCGGGAACAGGCTCCAGCCAGCGTTCTCCGCCACCTTGAATCCAGCTCTCCATTAAGCTGTCCCCAGGGACCCCCGCCCACACAGGCCTCTCCCAGCTCCAGAATTCACCGCCTGGGGGGAAGGGACTCTTCTCATTTAGCATGGAGCAGGGGGCACACCGAACTGAGGGCAAGAGTCTAGTTTGGAGCCCCGGCTCTTACACTTGCTACTTCTATGGACTTGGACATATGGCTTCATCTCTCTGAGCCTCAGTCTTCACATCTGGAGAAAAGAGATAATAACACCTGACCTGTCCACCTTAGGGGGCTCTTTTCAATTTCAAGTGATAGAACGTGAGCCTTAAATGAATACTAAAGAGAATGGTGACGATAATAACGATGACATCATTTCACATGGGAATGACCTGCCTTCCTAAGGAGGCTGTAAGCTGTGCAGGCAGACGGAAGTGGAGGTCTTGCCATATTCTAGCGTATATTCTCCATCTCCAACCCCTACCCTGGGACACAGATGTCTATATCCAGCACATAGGACAAAAACCAAAAATATTCAATAAATTCAAATAAACACAAATACGGTAGAATGTGGTCTTTCTGAGTAGCGATGGTTGAAAACCATCCTTAGATCAGAGCTCGCTAAACTTGGCCCAGCATCGCAATCATCTGGGAGCAGTTAATGGTACAGATTCTCAGGCTCTATCCCAGCCTCACTGAATCAACATCATCAAGGGATGGGGCCCAGGAATTGATATAAAAAAAAATCCTCCACGAGGAGTCTAATAAGCCCCAGGTCTGGGAAGCACTGCTTCCTCTATGTCTGTCTGCCTGGAGATGGCCAGGAATCTCTACCCCACACGACCCCAGCACAGGAGCTGGTCAACATGCATTTGCTGAATTGAGCTGAAGTTCCAAGTTGGTGGCCCTGAAATACAGAATCCGTTGGGGCCTCCCAGATGAGGAGGAGTAGCTGTGCTGTCCACCTGTGCCTGTGCAAAAAACAGACAAGGACAGCTCAGGCCAAGCCCAGAACTGGACCCCTGACTTCTACTTTCATGCGGAAATGGACACCGCGTTGTTCCCATTCCCATGACAAAGAGACATGACAGACAAATAAATAAACAAATAATGTGCTTCTATCATCTTTCATTATCATCACAAAATCATAGGTGTCAGACTTAGCATGGGCTAATTCAACCTATTCATTTTACAAGTGTGAAAACTGAGGTCCAGAGAGAGGCAGTAGCTTGACCAAGTTTTCACAGCAAGTTGGTACCCAAGAGGCGTTGCATAATGGAAAGAGAACTGAGTCAGCATGCAGCTATCCAGGCGTTCCACAGACCTGTAAGATCCCACACTGGATTCATTCTAGAACCTATATGCACCAGACTTCTGCTTCTAAAACCTAACCTCAGCAAAAGAAAGAGTCCTGTCTCTTAGGAGATGTCCCTTATAGAAATCTATCCTCATAACAACTCATACCCTTCAGGGCTCTTTATCTCCACAGCCTCACTCTGGCGGTTCCTTCCACCTGTCAGTCCTGCTGCTTCACCCAAAACCATCCCTGCCTGGCCCTCTCGAGTCCTGGGGCAAGACAGACCTCGAATGCTGCCTTTCCTGCCGCCTCCACGAAGCCTTTTGGGACCTGCCTCCTTCCAACTCCCAGGGCATTTGGATGATCTTCTGTTTTGCCTGTCCTTTGTGTATTTCTTTATCCCTCATGACAGTTGTTAAGCTGTATAAGGGCAGGGACCACATTTCACACCTTTCACTATCCCCATATTGCCTAGCACACACTTAGGTGATCAATATGTATTTATTCAATTAAACTGAATCTTGACCTGATGCAATGTTCCAGATCCTGTCCCTTTCACTCCAGAAGAAAGGACACAAGATCCTTGAGTAACCTTGGGTATGAAGTACCCACATTTGGATAAACAAAGCAAAGTCCAAAGAGAATTTGAAGCCACCTGGAAGAGATCTACTCAGCTGCTCTTTTCACTGCGTATCAGCAGGACAGGAAGTAATATATATATATTTTACATATGTAACTTGAGAAAGGCATTTTGAAGTTATTGCTATCTCAGGATACGTGAATTTATGATGTTAAGGGTTTGATTTGCTCAAAGAATGTTCCCTGAGGTTGCTGCTCTGAAAACAACACCTTCCCAGTCTGGAGGCAGCATCCAAGGCTGGTCTGATACCGTCTTGGAGAAGGCATCCCGAGGGATGCCCTACGCACCACTCTCCAGTCTTTTGACGTTCGAATGAGGTGAACTATAGTGAAACCTCTTCCAAAAAATCCTCCATGTCACCCCAGTTCTGTCATCACCACCCGTGGGAACACTACGAAAATGAGTTAGACGCAGATCACTGCTGGGATCTCTTTCAGGTTTTTCCTCAGCCACAGTGAAGATGCTCTGCAGAGCCAAGTACTCGAGCAGGCCCGGCGTTGGCACATGGCTGCACACACACTTCAGGTCCTAACACACAGGTGCTGACTCTGTCCTCCCAGGAAAGTTAAAGTGAGGGAGATTTAGAGGGCCCAGCTGTTCTTCACCTGCCTTCACTGAGGACATTAAAAGAAGCAGTGAGGGCAAAAGATGGACCACCTACTGTTCTACACGTTGCGGGCAGCATGACTTGCCGGCACCACTTTCAGACTCTCACTTGGCCATCATTGGCTGAGGGCTTCCCATGTGCCCGGCGCTGTTCTAGGCACCACCACATACGTTATCGTACAGGTTATACGTTATCTTACTTAATCCTTCCCTCGGACCTCTGTGATCAGCATTATTTTCTTAATATAGAGGAAGAAACTGAGGTTAGATAATCATTATTAAGAATTAATTATTAATAAGTAGTAGGCTGGGGATTAGAATTCAGGTACTCTGACTCTAAGCTGCACTCAGTTCTTTCTATTAAACTACAGGCAGCCAATGGGTTTCAATCTAAGTTCTAAATTCAGTTCATTGATATGTGGCTACCTGGAGACCAGTGTTAAGGACTAAAAGACCTTGTGAAGCTCAGTGGGAAAGAGTGCTATGATTGATTAGTGATGTCTGCTATGAGCAAAAGTGGAGAAGGATAGCACATGTGCTGAATTTATTTGTCATCCCTGCAGGGAAGCACACTTCAGTGAAAGAACAGGTTACCCCATTACAAAGTTTTACCGCAGATCCAATTCTCTACTATGTCCTTTTAGAATTTACCCATACACATACCTCTCAAACCTTTGCAACATTCTCTCCATTTTCTTTTCCCAAATTTTCCAAGTTCTCCACATTTCTCTCTAAGCAGCTAGCCCAAAAATAAGTCTTGGATCAGCGTGGCTTATGGACACTGATTTCCCTTCTAAGGGCTTCTTCTTGTAGGCCACCCCAGTTTGACCTTCTTCATTATCCAGAAAGGCCCTTTGGGGATGGAAAACATTCTCAAAACACAGACGGGGCATGTTGTACATAACCCTTGACAATTGCCCTCTGGAACAAACTTTACTGACCCAGAGCTGCAGCTGATGGAGCATGAGGAACGGCGTCAAGGAGAGTAGCGTGTAGAGGACATGGAAGGAGGGTCGCGAGAAGGCAGGACCAGGCTTGGCAGTCAAAGGCAGAACGTGGGTAGCTGAGAAGTCAGTTTCAGAGTTCAGGCAAAACAGCACCGCCTGCTTTGAGCAGGGAGCTGAGCAGAGCACAGCACAAGTTTAATGACCAATCGCCATTCAGCCTAAAAGTGATTAACTGCCTTGTGCAGCCAACCATTAAAAAAGAATAAAAAGGAAAAGAGTGGAGGAAAACATCTCTTCCTCATGGTAACCCATTGTCTTAATCATCCAAGTCATCGGGACGTTGTTCTGCAGGCAGGACTGACCGCAGCTGAGAATCTGGAGAAACCGGATCCTACCCTGGGTCCCCTTTAAAGTGATTAAACTCCTATCAGACCAGGCTGGACCCCCTGACAGCAAAGACGTCATGCTTGGAGCAGCAACGCTGGGAAATGCTCATTGGGCAAATCAAGACCTTAAAAAATAATTACAGTTCACACATCCTGAAGCAATAATGACTTCAAAACTCCCTTCGCATGTGATTTATATATGAGCATATTTCCCCCTTGAACCCTCTCCCCCATTCCCATTCTGCTCACTCCACCCAAATCCAAGCGGTTAGAAAGTCAATATTCTTAGGTCCTGCGAAAAGTCCAGATGGAAAAACCCTGGTCTGTATCAGGAGGGAAAGAACTGCTAACACCACCTGCCATTAAAATTCTTATACACCCCAATGTGCACGAATGTAAGTACGCGTGTGTATTCCAAGAGGTTCAAAGGAGAAAAGAGAAAAATTAATTAAGCCTACACATCTCTGCCAAGGAATCAAATGCTCTCCAGGGCTTGGTTTTGAGGCAAAGAAATGTACTCCTACAGGGCTGCTGGTTCTGATCCAGTTTACTGTCGAAAGGAGGGAGAATGAGGTTAAACCTGGGGTGGGGGCAGTGGAATTGACCTTGCCCTCTTCTGTTGTCCCTGGGAAGGTGTCCCGGGTCTTGGGACAGAATGATCACTAAATGTGCATCCATTACATGCCAAGCACTGGCCTATGGAGAGGTAGAAAGAAACACGTAAAGATGAAGAAACACCTCGGATGACTGGCCTTGTGGTGACAAAAGAACAAAACGGAGACCAGTTCTGCTTCCGAGAGGTCCCAACGGGGAGCTGACAGGTGGGATCAGGAAAAAGGAAAAAGCGAGAGGATATGCTGGCCCCTTAGGACAAACTGCAAATTGGAATGAGCATCTGGAATGGCTAACCAAATATCTTTTCAGCGTCAGACTTCAAGACGTGAACCGAGTGCACAGACGGAGCTCACACGCCTGGGAAGAACTAGAGGCCAGAGACCCGAAAGAGAAGGCAGCTGATGCAACACGGCCCCTCGAAGGCCGGCTGCTGAAGTCTGCTGTACGACCACAGCCCCTCTGGGAAACATCAGCCGAAGCACCTTGATAACCTGGGTCTGGGACGTCAGCTGGGCTACGGTCTTTCCTTTCTCATGTTGCAACCATAGGTGTAAAGAGATGGAAATGAAATTTCACAGCCAGGCAAAGATCCAATACGCACGTTCCTCCTTGAAGATAATTGAAAATGAAAACAGCCCCAAAGAGGATGGAGTCACTTCTAAGACCGCCGGAAAAGAGCATCTTGCTGGGGTGTGAAGGGCAGCAGCCAGCACCGTATGTCACTCTAGCAGGGGAATAACAGCCACATCTTTGAGAGCAAAGGTCAGACTCCTTAACTGAATGGCCTGGGGACAGGCATGGAGCCTCGAGGTTCCCAAGGCCTCTGCTCAGATGCGTCTCCACCGGCAAGAACCCGCTGCCTCCGGGGAGCTTCCAAGAAACTTTATGGGGGTCAAGGAGGAAGGGTGTGGTCAGTCTCCGTCCTCTGACTTCATCCCATCTGAGAATCCATAAGAGGAAGAGACGATGAACTCTAAGCACAGAAGGGAAAAAGCCAGTTTCGGGGGAGCCAAATCAGGTGTCAGCTTTGGGAGGAAGGAGAGTGCGACAGCAGTGCTCACCAAATGAGAAATGGGGACATATGGGAAAGATGGAGCAAAGATGACCAGGAACGTCACTGTTACGGTCACACCTGCTTCCTCAGGCCTAAAGCTGATGGGATTTTCCCTCGCATGCCCAGAGCGCAAACTGAAAAGAGTTACCAGTCTGTCAAAGAGAAGAAGAGTTTGGGCATGTCCACGTGTGTGAGCATGCTGTCTGTGAGTCTGAGTGTGTATGCATGTGTGTGTGTGTTGTGTGTACGCATGCATGTGCATGCATGCCCCCTTCTCTACATCACTGCTCACAGGGAAAGAAGGACCATTTCATCTACCTGCCAAAATCATTTCAGAGTTGTTTTAAGAGACTTTCAAAGAAGGAATAAGCTCCTTGTGGGAAGGGATTAAACCCCGTCTGACTTCTTGCCTGCTGTGTGGCGGGGAGTAAATGTTTGCCAAAGTGAACGAGGGTTAGACACTCTGTGGGAACTCATAATGCCACCCTGAGGAAGTTTGTTCCTTAATCCCAGACCCAATCCTTGATCTTACTCCAGGTTTCTGCTGGGCAAACACCTTTCATTCACTCATCCATTCATTCGACAACTATTTATCGGCTGTTTATGATAAGCCAGGCACTGTGTTAGGTGTGGTTGGAAATGATGCTCTGAACAAGCAGGAATAGTTCCTGCCCTCAAGAAGCCTATAGTCTAGTAAGAGAGGTGTTGGACCGGCAGTTAGGATAAGAAATGTTGGGTGTTAGGGAAAGTGTAGGGTGCCAGGAAGCCCTGGCGTAAGACAGGGGATTATGGACAATCTCCCAATGGAAGTGATGCTCAAGCTGACACCTGAAAGGTGACGAGAGTCAGGCATGGGGCATGGGGGCAGAGATTGTTTCAGGTAGTAGGAACAAACACCCGGGTACTGAGGCTCAGAGACAAAGAAGTGCATTGTGTATTCTGAGAAACAACAACAAAGCCCAATATGGCTGAAAGAGAGGCAGGGAAGGGGGCGGAGAGGAGAGAGAGAGAGAAGAAAGTATAAAGAGGAGGGAGATCGTGAACAGCCTTGAAAGTCGTGTTAAGGACTCAGAAGCTCTGCGGAACCATGATAAGATTTCAAGTAGTAAAACGACCCAGCTGGCTTTGCAAGGTGTGGAGAACGGCCAGAGAGGAAGGCGGTTTTGCTTAGGGTAGTGGCAGTGGAGAGGAGGAGATCTGGACAAATCAGGCATCATGGGAAACAAGAGTGGACCAGCCAAGGATGACTCCCAGCTTCTGACTTGACCAAAAGCAGTGGCAGGTGGTTCCATTTACTAAGCCAGGTAACAACAGAGAATGTTCACTGGAGGTGGGGCAGGTTTGCGGCACAGAGGGAGCTCCTGCTGAGTTTGGGACGCACTGAGTTTTAGGTTCCCATGAGACATTTGGGTGGAGTATCTATTGGGCAGCTGGACATACGGGTCTGTGGCTTAAGAGAACATACCTGCATGTTCTGGAGTCAGCCTCATACCGATATAAGAGACCACTGGGGAGCTTGAAATTGGCTATGGAGAGTGTGTGGCGAGAGAAGAGCCCAGGTCAGGCAGAGGAGCAAAAGTCTGCTGAGAAACTGCCACAGACATAGGATGAAAAGCCAGGACCGTGTGCTAGATCAAGGGAAGAGACAACGTCAGGAAAGAAGATAACATGAGAAGGGTGTTCAAAGGCCAAGCAAGACGAGGTTGGCCCTCTTCAGGGGGTTTAGCAACACAGAGGCCATGGGCCAGAGAGGGCCCTGCAGCTTCTCCATGGCAGAAGCCAGACTGCAGTGGGTTTGAGCACTGAACAAAAGTCGCAGAAATGGAATCTCCATTAAAGAAGCCTGGCTGTGAAGAGCAGGAGAGAGTCAAGGTAGGAACCGGAATGGAAGTGGACCAGGATGGTGAGAGGGACACCCGTGGCCTCTAGGTTCACAGACCCCCAGAACTTCCTGGCAATGACATTCATGGCTGGATTATATTAATTTCTAACTTCTGACCATGCATAACTCAAGTCCTAATACGCCGTGAATTTATATAGTTCCTGTTCTCTCTGGAATTCAAAGCACTTCATAAATATTTCCTCTTTGTTCTGATTCCATACCTGTGTAGCAAAAGTAGTGAGATGATCATTTTCCCCGTTTTGCAAACCCAGGCAGAGACGGCCTCGGCCCTGTGACCCTGGGGTGGGTGGTGGAGATGGGAAGGCAGCTCGGCGGTCCCCCTCGTCCTCCCTTCCTCATCTCTCCTGGACCAGCAGCTGCGGGATGCTCGGCACACTTGCGCTACCAACAGAGCAGTAATTCAGGGACTCTGATGAACTGGGGCCCAAATCACTTGACCTAAGGGAGCTTGCTCTGTTTCTCTGTCTATTCCAGGAAGCCTGGTAACAATCTTGGCAAATTTCAGAGCTCAGAAACGGAATCTGGTCCTCGTCATCCCATCTGTGCTGAGCTGCTGAGAGGTAACCTTACACAAACCTCCCCTCCAACAGTCAGACACTTAACAGACTAATGCCAGAGCTCCGACCCCGAGTCACCGCTCCAAGCGGGGAGAGGTGGAGTGGAGGTGGGCTCCCAGAGCTCACAGCTGGACAGAAACAGAATGAGGACCACCTGGACCTAGAGCGCTTTCTGAAGAGCAAGTGTCAGGACTGCCTGAGGCAGTTAGGTGCAATCAGCCCCAGCAGCAGGGGGAAGAATTAAACAATGTTGGCAGGGTTCCACCTGGGGCTGAGAGGCCAGTGCTCCCAGCGCTCAGGACATTTTTAGAGTTGAGAAAAGGAAGTTCAAGTATGTTGCAAAATCACAAAAGTAGGATCTCATTCACTGGTTTTTCACTTATCTAGTTCATATTGATCAACGTGATTCCCAAAAAGGGCTGGTACTGCTCCTACTAAGGGGCATTTGGACATGTGTGGAGGTGTTCCTGGTTGTCATGGTGACTGGAAAGGGAAGATGCTACTGGCATTTAATGCTTGCAGCGCATCCTGCACCAAGAACCGTCACATGCAAACTGACTGTGTATCGCTGCTGGGGACATGTCACTGTCCCTGAAGACTGAGGGCCCACTGTGGACTGTGGAACTGCTAGGATGTGTGAAGGAGAAAGCGTCCACAGGCAAATAGCTTGCCTGCCCTACAACGGGCTCACGCCCCTCCTTTTCTCTCCTGGCCCCGCAGCACCGAGACTTACCCCGTCTGGGGCGGGGGGCATTGTTCCCCACAGCGCGCCAGAGTTGGTCCTGTTTTCCTAGACTCTGAACTATCTGATTCTAACCACTCACCTTCATTCCTGACCCTCCTCCCTGCTTATCCTTCACTGTCCCTGTCAGTCATGAAAAGAGCTTCGGTAAAAGGATGGACAGAATCAGCTTCTTGCACGTGAGCATCTTTGAGACAGCAGCGTGTTCTCAGTTGAGCCGCTGAGTGGCCCTAAGCAAGAATTCACCTCTCAGAGCCACACCTACCCTCCCCTTCCCCATCATCCATAAAAACAGGGTGCGACCTTGGCCTTGCATTACCCAGGGTGCAGGCAGCCTGAACAGGATGGCGTGAGGCAGGCTTGGGCTCCTGTGAATATGGCGGCAGTGTGTATGTGCGTTTTGCATGTTTGTGTGCGTGGTACTGAGGTGAGATGGATGGGTGACCACAGCCCAAAGGTTGGTGTAATCAGTTAGGGCGGCACTTCTGGAGTCAGAGCTGGAGGCCAGGCCCCAGAGCTTCTGCCCCGCCCAGATCTGCAGGCCTCTTCCTCTCACCTCCCAGCTAACTCACAGCACACAGCCCAGGCAGCCGGGCGCTGTGTTCAAGAAGTTCAGCACAGCCTCCCAGCACCGCCGTGGATTGAAGACAGATGCGTGCAGTCAGAGAATAATGGGAATCATGAAAAGGAGTAGCAAGCTTACATGTGGAAAGAGACAGGAGTCAGGAGGGGGAGAAGCGGGAGCAGTTTAAAGAGGTGCAGGCGGGGTACCAGATGCGCGCTGGGCGAGCCTGTGGGCAGGCCAGCCCTGCTCCGAAGATGTTTCCACAGGAAGAAGGGCTGCGCTCTCCGCAGGGGGCGCGCCCAAGAGCTCCCATTTGCTCCACACATTAGGCTCTAAGGGAGAATTCTGTTCTGGCCAGGAAGGGGTCTCAGAGAGCACCATCTGCTTCCCAGTCTCACCCACGGAGAAACTGAGGCGCAGAGAAGTCAAACGCCTAGGCCAAAGGCACACAGCCTAGCAGCAGGGCTGGGACAAGAACTCCTGGCTGTGGAACAGCCTTCTGAGCCTCCCCACCAACCTGCTGCTCTGCTCCCTGCACCTTCCTGGTCTCCCACCCTCTGCTTTCCCAGACTCTCCAGTGTTTCCCTCTGCTCCCTACCAGCTGGCCTCCTGCTGTGCTGGTTTCTCCAGAGGCTCCCAGAAATTCCCAAATTGTTGAAGAGAAAGGCAGAAGTTGTGTTGAAAATAAAAAATGATTGGAGGGAGACGAGGCAGGCGAGGCAGCTTCCTCCTTGGCCATCCCCATTGCTGAGACAGACAGACCCCACTCAAAGCTCTGGCCCCTACTCATTTTAATCCTGAAAAGAAGTGACTACATATTTGCACACAGCCTGCCCTGCACGTGGCGAGTGTGTGGAGAAGACACAGATCCACAAAGTCTTACTTCCTTCCTTCCTATTATGGGCTGAACTGTGTCCCCCAAAAGACAAGTTTAAGTCCTAACCCCCTCGTACCTCAGAACGTGACCTTATTTGGAAATAGGGTCTTTACAGAGGTGATCAAGTTAGAATGAGGTCATTACAGTTGGCTCTAATCCAGTATGACTGGTGTCCTTACAAAAAGGGGAAATTTGGGCAAAGACAGAGGTGCCCAGAGGGAAGACAGTGTGAAGACACGTGGGAGAATGCCACGTGAAGGTGGGGGATTTGCGTGATGCCTCTGCACACTAAGGAACACCTCAAGCTACCAGAAGCCAGGAGAAAGGCACACATCAGTTCCTTCCCGGGCACCTTCAGATGGAGCACGGCCCTGCCAACACCTTGATTTCAGACTTCTGGCCTCCTGAACGTGAGACAATAAATTCCTGTCGTTTTCAGCCACTCAGGTGGTGATGCTTTGTTCCGGCAGCCCTCGGAGACTCAGACGCTTGCCCACCCTCCATGGTCTTCCTAGGCACCGGCCGTACCCAGGGCCTCCCTCTGTTGTCCACAGCCAACGATATAAGGTTGACTTTCTGTTAACGTGCCACAGAGAACAAGCTGCATCATGTATGTTGTGCTTCAAGAGAACTCCTAGAACGTGTCTAGAAACCTCAAACTGTACCCTGCACGGTCCCCAACGACCCCGCCCTCCTCCCCCTAAGCAGGCTCTCGGGAAAGTCTTGGTCGCTTGCCACTCTTGGTGCTGCTGGGCAGAGAGACCTTCAGGACAGATGTCTCCAGTCTGTGGTCAGCTGGGAAAAGATCCCAGACAAGTGCAGGAGCTTGAGGGGGCATGAGGATGGCAAACGGGAGGAGGAAATCCTCCAACTACCCAACACATCTGTTGGGAAAACAAATACAGCTCAACACGGATCAAAGAGATTTCTGAGTAACAGAGAGAATGGTTTTACAACGCAGCACGCAGATAAAGCCAAGTGGAAAAGCTGCCGGCCAGGCTCCAGTTCTTCCGAAAAGGAATCCATAAACTGATGAGGAGGGAGCGCCCAAGAAGGATGGGGAAGAGAAGCGTGCACATGTGGGCAGACTGGGAAGCCAGAGAGGAGCCCACACTCTGTAAAACAGCCAGTGTGTCAGGGGAGGAGAGAGAGAAGGATAGGAAGACACGGAAAGGGAGGAGAGAGCTGGTAGTGCGGACTGGAGAAAAGGTCTTGTCAGTAAGTCACATACACATTGGAGTGTTAACTACTTTTGGAGCAGACTTTGGAAGGCCAAATAATGTAAATATAGATATTAATAATAATCTGGTGATTTATCCATTTTTACATTTATGTACTAAACTGCTATTTATTCGATGTTTCACACACACCAGGCACTATTTTAAGCTTTCTCCACGGATTCAATCATTTAATCCTCACACGAACCCATGGGGTAGTTAGGTTATTAGCCCCATTTTACAGACAAGGAAATTGAGGATGACAGGTGTGTACGGCAACTCACTCAAGGTTACCCCACTAGCAAGTGACGGAGCTGGGATTCAAAGCCGAGCCAGCCCGGGTCCTTCACCCCAGCTCTTTTCCACCACACTATGAAAGATGTGCACTGAGCTGAAAGGCAGGGGAGTAGAGAAGACAAAAGAACAATCCAGAAATTACATCATGAAGGCACTTACACCTGGAAGATACACCAATTACGCAAAGAGGCGGCGACAGTCTTTCTCCTACCCCAGTGTTCTTCACTGGGCCTGCGCCCTGGGGCGGGGGGAGGTAGGGACACTGGAGCTGGCCAGCGAGCTGTTCTGCTGTTCTGTGATAACTGTCAGCTCAAGTTCCCCATCAGAGCTCTCAAGGCTTTCAAAAATCACCGCTTCTCCTTAGAACGTTTCCAGAAAGGTGACTTCTGGAAGTCTACTCTAAGAAAATAACCAGATATGTGTATAAAAAATTATGTAAAAGGTCAGTTAACTGTAGTATAAAAACAGTGGCCAAAAGGAAAATGTGCCACAGTAATGAAGGGGTTGAAGTGCGGTACACGATGGAGTATTACACAGTGAGAACCATCTTATACAAGAATAGTTACAGACATGGGGAAATGCACGCAATGTAACATTAAGTGGAAAATGTCAGTTAAAAATTGTTTATAAAGTATGACGAACCCCTTTATTTAAAAAAGGAAACACACATACAGAGACACATCCACATGCATAGACACAAACACACACAGAAAAAGAACTTCAAGGCATACATACTGAAACGTAGATGGGATTTCTGGGGGCTGTATTCTTCTTTATTCTTTCTAACATTTGCCTAATTCTCTATAATGAACATGCGCAAAAACATTTATTTCATAATTAGAAAACAATGTTATATGTTATAACTACTTCTCAAAGGACCTCTAAAGTTTTAGCTGTCATCTTTTCCACTTTCCACTGACCAGGTGCAAGAAAGAGGAATTTTGAGCAGCCCCAATCAGCTTTATGGTATTTCTGTGGTCCTACTGTTAATTTAGGAAAAGCCAAGACTCTTGAATTAAGGAGGCTAATGTTTTGTGTTTCTGATTAGATAAAACAACTAAAAATGTTAACTATACCTGCTGATTAAATAGAGAATCAACAAAAACTCTTGTTCAGGAGACAGAGTGGAATGAGGATACCATGTGGGGGGGTACTGTCACTTGCTGCGTCTAGGAAATGACAGCTGTGCTATTCAATTACAGCAAGAAGGGGGAAGGGCACTGGAGGGAGAGGAGGAGGGGGAGAAAGGAGGGAAATTATTTATAAACAAACAGGAAGGCGGTGTGAGGTCATGGTTAGGCACACAGACTCAGGAATCAGAAAAGAATGAGTCCAAGGTTGGTGCCACCACTTCCTAGACACTGAACCTTGGGCAAGTTACGTGGTCATCCCACAGACACTCATTGAGAAACTATCATGTGCCATGTGGTAGTCCAGGTGCTAGAGATACACCACTGACGCAGAGACAAAGACAGCACCCCCTCCCATGGAATTTACTTATAATAGGGAGAAACAGACAAGTGAAATATGTAGTTTCTCCAATGATCATAGGAGCAATGTAGAAAAATCTGCTGAAGCCTCAGTTCCCTTGTCTGCAAAATGGAACAGAGGTAATAAAACAGTTATTTCAACGAGGAGCTGTGAGGACTCACGAGATCACATATAAAGCACTGTGCATGGTTCCCAGTTCAATAAGCATTAACTATCAGCATTCCTTTGAGATTGAAAGAGCCAAATCTACTCTTCTTGTCTGAGTGATGACACTGGGAAATTATAAGAAATGGCCACAGCCATTCAGAAATTACAGAGGCAGAGGGGATTCAACCCCAAGCGAAGAGGAAAATTTAAACCAACAACACTGTCATAGGGTATTGAGTTTCCTAATGGCTAAAACAAAGAGCAACATTTCCCTCACTCTGGGGTTTATCCAACCCCATAAACACTCAGAGGATTCCCTGATCACTTCTACCATCATTTAATAATGGTAGTATCTGCTCCTTTGGTTTCTGCCACTCTGGAATGGAGTTTAACAAAAGGCACAAGATCTGGGGAGTTTCACCTGCTTCCACGCTGCTCTACCATAGTTTCTTGCCCTCCTTGTCTGCGGATGGTTGGATATCAAACTGCTCTTGCAAAGGCCGAGAGGAAAAGCCATCTGTTGCTCCTCTGAGGCCGCACATTTCTGGGTCCATTTGGGAGTCGCGAGATTGGTTAAAGACTCAAACGGGGTTCTCCCAAAGTCTGCTGGAGCCAGATTACAGACCACAATGTGGACTCCCACCTGGGCTTCAGGGACGGACCCCCAGAATACAAGGGTGTTTCTGATCAATGGGGCAATGGCCAATGATTCTCCAGGTGAAGAAGGAAAGAAATGACACCCTGGCTCAGCAGAAGAAAAAGCTTTCCAGAAGTCACATCTTACAAGCCTTGGCTTCCAGCCTCCTGGAGAGGAGAGAAACCATCAGGGGCTAGGGAAGGCCACAAAGAGGTAGATGTGTGTATGTGTATATGCGTGCGCCAGCAAATGCATGTGCAAGAATGTTTTAAGTAACTAAATGCTGGGCTTAAATCAGATGGATTATCCTGGGGTTTCACAAACCAGTAGCTTATTTTTGGCGGGCCTCAGAGGGGCTAAATGATTTGTTTGCACTTGACACCAAAGAGGATAACTTGCTAGTGCTTTTCCTTTTCTCTGTAAAGCCAGGTTTGGCCCAACTCTGTAAACTCGGGTGTGCGAAGCGTTAGGTTTTCTCTGAGGTCCTGCTGCTGCACTCAAGGGGAGGCCTTCCCCTCCTGGGCAACGGGACGGCCACAAGGCAGCAAAACACGCACCCAGTGCCAATTCCGAAATGCTTCAGGAGGGCAGAATCCCAAACGCTGCAACCCACAAAGCAGAACCTCGTGAGGTGGAGCATAGTGTTAAACTAGGAACAGATGAGAAGACCCCAAGAGGAGCTTCCAGAAAGTTCAAAGAACGCTCTTAGTGGGAAATAATGCAAACCAAAAACAGGAAAAGAGAAGAGAAGCCATGAGGGAATGCAATAGGTCCTTTCCCCCGAACCGCAATGCCCTGGGAGTAGGGGTACCCACTCTGAGACACAGCCTCTGCGACTGCTCTGCATGAACTCTCCCTTTCAGGCAGGTTGGTCAAGCCCCAAACACTCCATGCGTCTTCCCTCCCCTGGGCCTCTGTCCGTGCTGTCAGATCTATCCCTAAAATGCTCTTGCCTGACCCAGGGATCTCCTCAGTCACCCACCAGAAGTCTTTGGAAATCCAGCTGCCCTCTGTGTAGCATTCCCAAGGCCCTAATCCTTTCTATCCTGAGTTTTATGTAGTTGGGAACATCTTACTTCCTGGGTGTGCTGTAAGTCCCAGGAGGTGAGGAACCCTGCATTTCTGTATTCCCCACGAGCACAGGACACCATATCTCACCTTATCAGGACTCAGTCGCTAGCTGCTGAATGAATGGCTTTTTGGAACCAGAGTTTATGCCCGAGCATAAACTCACTGAGCAGAGTTCATTTTTCAGATTAGATAACTGAAACATACTGAACATTCTGACTATTTTTCTTTCTCTTGTGCTCTTGGCAATGACACACACAGTGCTCAGGCATGGAAACTAAGCTCTTTTTGGTGGGCCTTTGGAACTCATCAAGAACAGTGGTGTGTCTTTCTTCTGGGGTCACAGCTGTCTTTCTCTCTCACTCCACCGCTGGTCCATGAGCAAGTCCTTCCACCCGTACTCCCAAAACGGGTTCCAAATCTTCTGGCTTCTTAACACCTCCCTCATGACCACCCAAGTCCAGGTCACCATTCCTTCTCTCTTGAGGACTGTACAGCATCTGTTTCATCTGCCTCCACAGCCTGTCCCCCACAAAGTAGGCAGAGCGCCCTTTAAAAACTGTTAACTGGATGGCATTATTCCCTGCTCCAAACCCTCCAATGGCTTCCCATCACTCTTGAGGGAAAAAAATTCTGGCTTCCCAACATATTTGGAGGGGCTACGGGGAAGTACTGGCTTCTCATCACAGCCTCATCACACAAATAAACCACGTAAACTGGCTATGAGGCCTTACACCATCTAGGTAGCCTCTCTCATTCTCCATCCCAGCCACACAAGCCTTCCTCCGGTGTCCTGAACATACCAGTCGACAATCCCACTGTCTATCGCATCACTCTCTTTGCTATCATGGCATTAATCCGCATAGGAAAATTTCATTTATTTATCTATTTACATACCTCGCTCGTTTCTGAGTTTATGGATTGTCTCCACTGGAATGTCTCCACGAGGACAGAGTTAATCTTCCTCATTCGGTGCCTTATCTACTGCACTGGGAACAGTGCGTAGCACACAGCAGGAGCTTACTAAATATTTCTGGACAGAAGAATCTTTCCGGATACTGCCGTAAGAATTACCTGCCAGCAGAGTTCTCCCTAATGTCAATATTAATGCCAAGAGAAATTCTTAGAGATCAGAAACTGAAAGCCAAGACATTATAGCCCCAGCCAGCAATCAATCATCTGCTTTTTAAAGTTACCTAGCAGAAAATTCCCATGGAGAAAAAAAGCAAGGCTTTGAAAGATAACCACGAAGAGAACTCGACAAAGATAGATCCATCAGTGCTGAGAAGTCTTGCCAAATTTTGGGACCCCTCGTGCTGCTGTCGGTTTGCCTGGAGTTCAGATCAGTGTAACCAAGATTTCTTGAGCACTGCATTAGGTCCTGGTAGATATAAAGATCATGAGAACAGGGCCCTTTCCTGCGCGGAGTGGACAGACTCACGGGGGAGAGAGACACACGAGCATACAGCATCTGTAATTAGTAAATGGTAAACCAGAGACATATTTGTGCTTTAGGGAGGCTTCCTGCACGAGCACCTGTGGCAGTCAGCCGGGCAAACAACGTGGGGAAAGAGATCTTAAGCTTTGGGAACAACAGGAACAAACGTATGTCTGCGAGAAAGCCCACGGAGGAAGGAAACTCCAGCAGAAACTATGAGGCCGGCCCAGTGTGTCATGGAGGGACAAGCGGCACACGTTCGAGGAGCTTGGACTGTACTTGGCGCGTGACGGGGAGAGTCTTCTACCTCACCTCGTCTGTTCAAACACGCAAGTGTCAGGTAGTATTGGGTGTATTCACTCTTCCAAAAGCAACAAAAGTGTCATCCACAAAAATCCCAGCTAATGAAGGAAACAAAGAGAGGAGTGAAAGGCAAGACGATAGCTTGAGACCACTGGAAGTTAGCTCAAAACTTAACCCAACAATTAGATAAAAGCCTATGATAAGAGAAGAATTTAACTAATGAAATGGTGTATTTCTTACAGAAAGGTATGTAGCTTTATTTAAAAAATGGATGAATGGAAGCTGGCAGACAACAAATCTAATCCTGAGCGGAGGAGACGCACTGTCACGTGAGTTTTGGAGCCAGAGAGACCTAGCTTCCGATCAAGGCCCTGCTGGGCAAGCTGCTGACCTTCTCTGAGCCTCAGCCTCCTCATCTGCAAAATGGGGGAATTATATCTGCCATGTCGAGTTGCTGTGGAGATGGGGATTGTGCACACAAAGCACCAAGCACAGGGTGAGGCCTGATGTCATGACCCGGAAGCAAATATATAAGCCAACAAATCTAAAAAAATTATTGCATTAGGGGTCGGCCCAGTGGTGCAGCGGTTAAGTGTGCACGTTCCGCTTCGGCAGCCCGGGGTTTGCTGGTTCGGATCCCGGGTGCAGACATGGCATCGCTTGGCACACCATGCTGTGGCAGGCGTCCCACATATAAAGTAAAGGAAAATGGCCATGGATGTTAGCTCAGGGCCAGTCTTCCTCAGCAAAAAGAGGAGAATTGGTAGCAGTTAGCTCAGGGCTGATCTTCCTCAAAAACAAAAAGAAACAAACCGATTATTGCATTAAAAACCTTCCTCCTGGATCAGAAACTGGTTACCTAATTTCCTAGGATTTAAGTATCTGAATCTTTGCCATTTTGGATATTCTTAAAGCCTTCATTGTATAATCCTGTGTTCAGCTTGAAAAAAGCAGGGAATAAGAAGGAAAAAAGCTCACACGAATTGGGAACTGCACGTATACAGTGAGGATCTACACCTTTTGAATTTAAAGAAGTAGAGCCCAGGGGAGCTTTGTAGAGAAGAGCCTAAGATCTGCACTTGCGACAGGAAGCTGAGCCATGGCCTCCAGCCTTTCACGGAGAAGGTGAGTTCCGGGCTCCAAGTGCCATCACAGCGCGAGGGAGGGAGATGAGAGGACCCATCCTAGAAAACCTCGCCTAGCCTCCCTAAACCATTCTGCACAACTCCTTTTATGCTATCCTCTCCAGCAAAGGCTCTGACTGAATTGTTGCCCAAAGATAAAGACGAGGGCTGGTCCTGAGCGTGCCTGTGGCTCCAAAGAATAGTCTTTCAGGGACACGGGAACGTGTCCTTTTCCTAATTGGATGCTCCGTGTGGTCTGCTTATTTGTCACTCCTATTAGTCCACATTTTGTTGACTGCTTCTCTCCTCCCTGGTGCAGAAGCTCCTCAGGAGGTTCTGCTCTGCAATTCAGCACAGGGGCCGGGTGCAGCCCAGAAGAGACTGGCCTCTTCAAACTGCCCTGTGTAAACTCACCTGAGAAAATCCACATGCCCCACAGCTGTTATCAGTTCTGAAGTGATTCATTGATCATCTTATGGGATAATTTGGGGGTAAATGCTCAGTCCACAGGCCTGTCCTCTGAGAACAGCCGCACCTTTGTTGCAAGGTTGGGCCTCGGAAGTTATTTATGTATGCCATGGCCTGACCCCCCTCCCTGGTCCGCAGCTGATGAACTAGCACGGACCTCCGACTCAAGTTGGGCCAATCAGAATCTCTCTTTAAGGAATTTGGAAGTGGGGCCCTGGGACAGTCAGTTGGTAGGCCTAGAATGAGGGAGAGAGAGGGAGTGAGAGGGGTACAGATACAGAGAGAGCCGAGCCACATGCCTTCACCTTCCTTGGACTCCCTATGATGGCACTGTATCTGTTTTTATTTTTTCTCTTGGGTTAATTAATAATATTAAAAATAATGATATCGTAATAATAACGGCTAACATTTACTGAATCTTGACTACGTCCCAGACTCAGAGAGTTACAGACTATGTCTTATTCACTCCTTCCGACAATGTGATGTTATCCTTTTAGATTTAAGGAAACGGACTGAATCTTAGAGAAAAAGAGGTGGAGATGGGATTTCAAATTAGGCTAATACTCTATTTTTTTTTTTTAAAGATTTTATTTTTTTTCCTTTTTCTCCCCAAAGCCCCCCGGTGCATAGTTGTATATTCTTTGTTGTGGGTCCTTCTAGTTGTGGCATGTGGGACGCTGCCTCAGCGTGGTCTGATGAGCACTGCCATGTCCACGCCCAGGACTCGAACCAACGAAACACTGGGCCGCCTGCAGCGGAGCGCGCGAACTTAACCACTCGGCCACGGGGCCAGCCCCTAATACTCTATTTTTAATTACAGTAATATACAGCTACCAAAACCGTTTTGTCTATCTACAACAAGCCCCTGCTGTGGGGCAGGCTAAATGGTCCAGCTTTTATGACCATCGTCTCCACTGTGGCAGTCTGCTTCAACGTTTCCCTCGCCAGGGCGTTCTGAAGAACTTTGAAGGGATTCCCATTTCAAGATGCAGACTGAGTACCAACTGCAAGCTCTTCCTCCTGTATCCAACCCATACATATAGAACAGAAAATACGCTAAAAACAAATTTATAACTGCCTCGGCTTGCAAATCAGACGGGAGACTTTCACTGGCCAGAACTATAAGGAGTCCCTAAAAGCAGGTGAACATTCAGGAAGCCACAGACAGTTTAAGAAGCTGAAGCCAAGCACAGAAGCCACATGCAAGTCTGCAGGAGCACCTGCCACAGAAGATAACCTGGCAATAAGAATAGCCCCCCACCCATCTGAGGAAGGCCAGCGTCACGAAAAGAAACAGCAAACTCTACTACCAGAAAAACTCAAACTCAGGGAAGCAGTTAAAATAGCAATCAGAAGAGGACTTTGAACCTTTCATGATCTCAAATATATAAGGCGCTACATCCACAAAACGAGAACAGGGAGGTTTCAAGGGGATTTTCATAATGATAAGAAAAGAAACAAAAAAGGTGGGGCTATTGCAGTAGGGGAGGTCATCTATGACATCCGCAGCCGGATCCCAGATGCTGCTGGAAGGCAAGTTCTGTTTCCCAGACACAGATACAACTGTGCAGAGAGAGTACAACAAGAAAAAGCAGCTGGAGGCACACTGGGTGACTGGCCTCGCAGAGGGGTGGGCAACACATACTTAAAAAAACTCAAATTTCCTGCACATTTTTACTGGCCCACTCTCAACATGTCCACTCTGCCCGCGAGCAGCCCCTCACAAATGGCAGTACCCTGAGCCTACACCCCAGACGACATCATCAGAAAGAGGTAAGGGAATACATCGATTCTGACAAGCCGCAGCTGTCACACTTCTCCCCATTTCTTATGCTGCCACCGGAAGGCTACCTCCAAACTCTCAATGTTGCAGGAGCACCCAGTTGCTGCAGGGTCTTGTTAAGGAGCATTTTCCCAGCCCGACTTGGAGGGCCGCCTTCCAAACAGAACACTGTGCTGTTAGCATAAGAATATACCAGTCCAAACCATCAAACATATTTGTAATGTAATTTATAGCTTGCAAAACACTTTCCTATGCCTTATCTCATCTGAAACTCCACATCAATTATGTTAAGTAGGTAGGGTTTGTTATCCCCATTTACAAAACAGGAAACTAAGGCTCCAAGAAGTTGTGACTATCAGTGATTGACGGAGTGGAAACAGAAGCTGAGTCCTCTTCCCTTAAATGTCAGTTCTCTGTATAGGTCACTGTAATGAGGTTTATATTCCTTCACTGTTAGCTTTTAAGCAGAAATAGCCTGAGGAGAACTTTCTCCTTAAACTCCTGTGCGTAATCCTATAGGAGAATTATCGGAGGGCCACTCTTAACTCCCCTTACAGTCAATGTATCAAATGTTCCTAAATACCACAGTCAACTTTCTACTCAGTTTGTGGTCCCTTATAACCATGTTCTAGATTAGACTTTGTAAGACAAAATAAATTGCCTAGATTCCAGATAGAAATGCTTTGGCTCATCTCTCTCCTTCCTCGAAACATTACCGTCTCCTGATTAAAACGAAAAAAGGTCATTGCAGAAGGTGATTGCTGTGTGTATTTAGAGCAGGGGGATGCTGGCAGCTCCACATTGCCACGAATGACTTGAGCTCCATCCACATGATATACACAGAGAGGGCTGTGTAGTTTTCTGCTTCCACTGCTCTTTGCAGGGCTCGTCTCTGTCCGTGGTGTGCAATCCTCTCATGGTCCCTTCTGCAGAAACAGACTGTCCCCACCCCATCATCCACCACTGCAGATCACGGGAGCACCACCGTCCGGCCTCCTCCCTTGAACCACCATCCCAGGCCCCACGTGTGGTCAGCGTGGCTCTCTCCACCACATTATAGTCCTTAAACTACACTTAGGCCACTCGGCAGTCCGGAGAATCCCACATCCAAAATGCTTATAGAAGCACGCATTAGCAATGGGTGCTAGACATCCGGCCCCAGCATGCCTGATGGCTTACACAGTAATATCTTTGTATAAATGAGCACCCAGGGATTGCAACGATGCCATACGGTCCACTTTACAATTCATGAATATATTGTTGGAAACAGACCTTTTTCAGGTCTTCTTAATTTTTTCAGATCTTGATTTTTTGCTTCCTTCTCTGACCCTCCACTTCCTGGCCCTCCTCTTCCCGGCCCTCCTGCAAGCCCTGGCTTCCTAACAGGAAAATGACAAGGAGGAGAACAACTCCTGTCTTGATGCAGAGGCCCATCAGTTAAAGCACGTCCTCAGGCACGGCCTCTTGGAAGCACCATCCCGAGACTAGCGCTTGGCTTGGACCACAGACTCAAGAAGGAGGAGAGATGCTCTCTTTCCTACTGGGCATCAGTGCTAACCTCAGCAGCCCTGATCCATTGCTATGCCTAGAGGAGGAACTCTGACTGGTGTGCAAATTCCCAGGAGAACCAGTGCAGGAAATCTGATCATTCAGAGACCACGGACCATTTTGCATTTGGAATTCACTGTGGAAACTGTGCCCTCCACCGTGGTATAATATCTGCCTCTGAGGGCTGTTGGGGGTACTAATGAGATGACTTATATAAAGGTACCTGCACAGTGTTAACGTGCTGGGAACGCTGGTCTGTGTTCCTCTCTCTCCCCTGCTCCCCACCCTCCCCCTCAATACCTCCTCGAGGGGTAGAGGGGGTGGTGAGGCACTTGAGAAGCTGCTGAGCACCTGTGATCTGCCCTCTGGTCTCTAGCTTCTGAGGCAAATGCAGGATGGGTAGGCAATGGGCGAGCTCAGCCCAAATCAGCTGGACATCTGAAACTGATGAGGAGTTCTCACAAGCTCTCCCAGGGTGAGAATGGGACAAATGCCATGGCAGAGCTGCAGAGGGCAGGGACGGGGTGGAGAGAGTCACACTGTAAGCTAGCGGTCCTCAACCTTGGCTGCTCATTGGAATCACATGATAAGCATTAAAGAAACAGATGCTTCTGCCTCAACCCTAGACACTCAACTTTAGTTGACTTGAATAATATCCTGAGCCACCACCGTCAGCCAAAGTCAAAAGATCTCAGAGGGCAAGGTGAGATCAGAGCAGGAGCAACACAGGCGAGTCTTTGTGGAGCAACGACCTTTCAGACGACTCTGGCTCCCTGCGTCTTTACCAAAGAGAATTGTGGTGTTCCCGCATTCCAACTTGCTGGATGGCATGCTAGATGTCTGTCAGGATCACTGTCACACTCACTCTCCTTACATATGCTAAACAATGTGACCTTGGACCTAGACAGATCCACTGCTGGCAGAAGACGCTCTGTGGAGTCTGCTAATTTTCAGGAGACTTTGAAACACACCCACACCCACACACTAATCCATAGGAATCATCTATAGGTGACTCTGATGTCTGGCTATATGGGACCCCTCGGACACTCCCAAAACCTTAGCATCTGTCTACATTCAATGTTGAGCCTATGAAAAGGTCTACAAGGCAAGCAGCGCCTCTGGAGCAAGGCACTGCCATGGTTTCAGATTTTCTGGGACACAGCTCCACCCTTTTTTGACCCTGAATGAAACTGAATTAGGATCAGAATGCATAGAAGAAGGAAAAAGATTGGGAGATCCCCCCCACCCAACCACCCTACACTCTCAGCGTTAAAGTTGCTATTTTATTTTATCATTATTATTATTATTATTATTTTTGTTGAGGAAGATTAGCCCTGAGCTAACATCCGTGCCAATCTTCCTCCACTTTATATGTGGGTCGCTGCCACAGCATGACTGATGAGTGGTGTAGGTCCACTCCCAGGATCCAAACCCACAAACCCTGGCGTCCGAAGCTGAGTGCACTGGACTTAACCACTAGGCTACAGGGCCAGCCCCTAAGTTACTATGTCAGTCCCTGTTTCTCCACAGCCAGACCCACTCTGCGCAGAGCACTGCGTTCTACCCGCCCAAGCTGGGGTACGCAGCACTGGTTGGGGTACCCAGAGATCCACTCAGGCTCGATGCTCCCCTCTGCATTGCATTCGTTTGTCCACTCATTCATTCTTCCACCAATTCAACCAACTGTCCTCCTTTCATTTATTTATTATTTCAACTATTTATTTAGAGCCATCTTCCACACTGCAGCCAGAGTGATCTTTTTTAAAACAAAAGCCTGATTGTGCCCTCCTCCGTGGGACTCCAAAGCTCCTTGCCGCCCTTGGGGCAAAGAGGGAGCGCGCTGCTGGCTCCTGCCTGCCCCCCCTCACCAGGCACATCCTCCCACGCAGCTCTCTGCGCACCATCTACCTGAACTTCTTGCAGTGCGTTCAGCCCGTTTTTCTCATCTCGGGGCCTCTTTCCACCTGCTTCCTCACCTGGATCTCTTCTTCCCCGCCTCCTCCTCCTTTCACTCAGGATTACAAGTCACGTCGCAGTCGGTCAGAAAATTTCCCATGTGGTTCCTGGGGTTGTGTGGCTCCTCAAACATGGCTGGGAACTGATGACTCCCCCCCGACGCTGGCTGCTCTCGGAAGACTTTCCCTGTCTGTCTCTAGCCTAGCACCTGCTCACCGTCTCTCTGGATGAGTCACAGACATCACTGTACCTCAAGAAGACACATGAGAAGCAACCGGAATCCTTCTCTAACCCCCTAACATTTTTTTCCCTCTTAGTCAAAAATTGGCTCTTCTCTAAAGGCTCTATCCTTGACTGTGCCTCTGTCGAGTGAGCCCCCAAGAGCTCAGGAGACCTGCAGCAGACAGACGGTAACTCTACACGGCAGCCCCAAAAGGAGACGTGGACTCCGAGCGGGCCTGGGCAGAGGCGTTCCCGATTCACGCGAGAGCCAAAAAGTAAAGGGAAATGGCAGAGGATTACGGTGACAAGCTCTCCACCCGTAACTCAACCCAAATTCAACTTGATTTCCTAGACTTGCTAATAGGCCACAATCTAAAATACCTTCTCTCTTGTTCCTTCTCTCCCCGCCGCTCTCCCTCTCTCTCACACACACGCAAACACACCAAAAGACAAGAACATGACAGAAGCACACTGAAGATGTCCTTGATGATCATTTAAGTTCTAAGAAAGAGAGAAAAGGAGGGAAGGAGAGTGACTGATGAAAAACAACGTTTTTTCCCATTTTAATCCACAGTCACCAAAAAGTCTCAGATACTTAAAAATCTTCCGTAAAAGCAACAGTAGGATGAATTCCAACATGAAGGGATCTTAGGCCTGAGCTGCGACCAATACTGGGCAGCAGCACGGTTTCTCTTGGGAAGCTACCTTTGACGCAAGCGCTATGAGATACATCTTTGGAAGGAAAGTCTAAGAGAGACACGGAGAGAGGTGGCCCAGCAGAGGCCTCATGCAGCCGTTCACCGCCTCATATTTGCGCAGCGCCCAACATTTCTCCGGGGAAAGTCTCTCTCCCGCTGTGTAGGGGGTTGTCAGGACAGACCACACCTGCAGGTGCCCCTCCCTGCAAAGGATTCAAGTGGGATACTTTGGACTCTGGCTCCAATGCTCCTTGACAAGCTGGACCCCAGGAGCCTTCCCCCACTGCATGCAAGGGTGGTACAGGGAAGGGAGAGCCCTCAGTCAACAGGACCAAGAGCCCTGGGTCACAGGGAGGGAGCAGACCTCAGGCCTTCCAGCTCCCCGGACTCCCACTGCCAGTTCAGAGCCTGCTCCACAGCTCCTGCCGCTCCCCCAGGAGGCTCTCCCCAAACCCGGGCTTGCTAAGAGCAGACCTGGGTCAAGGTGCCCTCACTCGTCTCTCCCAGTCACCCCAGCCTCCAAGACTCTTCCTTCCTCCAAACTCCCAAAGCCTCTGTGGTCCCTGCCACTCATGTGCCACTTACCAAACACGTCCTGCCCCACCCTATTGTCATTTCTCTGCACGTCTGTCCTGGGCCCTCAATGAGACTGCAAGGCTCTTGAAGGTGGGGCCTCGCCTTTCACCTCCTGGTGTTCCACACGGTGCCCGGCAAGGTGGTCAAGAAGAATCAGGAAAGGCAGGAGGCCCCCTTAAAATAACACTTCTTTTAAGAAGATAAGAAAAGCATCTAATAGACGCGATATATTTACTAAAGGTCCCCTTCTGAGTTCCAAAAAAGTTACTAAATAAGGACCTGATGTCTATTCTATTTCTTCTGGTATCTGGACCAATTAAAAACAGGATGTGGAAAAAAAAATGCCGAGGCACTCAGTGAACAGGAGGGACTCAGAGGACAGAAATGGACAGCAGATGGCAGTCTGTCCCTGTGTCAGAAGTGGTCACAGAGACAATGCACCGTGCAGGGAGGCATGGGGAGAAGCTGTGCTTAAGCTCCTCAGGCAGACGGGCGCAACTCCCCGGTCTGTGCCAACCGCAGTCGTGAGCAGGGAGGCTTCTGAGAAGCACACCCGTCAGCACACACATCCTACACATCCACCAAGCCCCGACACCTGGACAACACGCACCTTCCCCGAACTCTCCCCATGAAGAACCAAGGGCTCGCCTCACAAAGGGCTCTGAGCATCCCCAGCCAGAGCCTCAGTCTGGTATTGGGAACCTCGGGGACGAGGAAACCAATGTTCTGCAGAAGTGAAGACTGTTCATGGACCCTTCAGCCTGCTCCTGACCAAGAAGCTTCTCCACTATCATTCACCCTAAAAAAACAACACTCCAATCCGGAACCCTTCTGTGCCCACACTGCCCCTCCATGGAGCACAATGATGTAACCTGTCCATCTCCCTTACCAGCTCCTAGACCCTCGAGGTCAGAGCCACAGCATTCATCTCCGCATCTTCTCCAACAGCGAGCACAGGGCCTGATACTTAGCAGCCACCAACAGGATGCCTAATGAAAAATCTCTAACCATGTGCTTTCTGAGCATCTAGAGAGGGACTGCCCTGATTCATGTGCAAGGACACACAATTTCCCTGTGACCAAGAGCCCACATTCACAGAAGAGCTAGGCAGGCTGGGACCTAGGGGAGAGGGGTTTCTAAAGGGAGCAAGAACAGCTTTTCCGAGTGAGCAGGCAGTGAGCTTCATGACCTCAGCCCTGGGACAAACCAAAGGGAGACACAGAGAACACGGCTCTGGACCCTTGGCAAGGCACATCACCTCTCCGAGCCTGGCCTCTTACTGCTGTCCAGTCTGGACTCCCTGATGACCTGTCATGCGTTCGTCCGCCCAACACAGCCCTGTGGCAGACACAGTGCGAGGTGCTGGGGGACACAAAGATGAAAAGACCAGACCCCTTTCTTCGCAGGCCTCATATTCTAGTGAGAAGATAGGAATGCAAATAAAACTAAGGCTGCTAAGTGGTATAACACAGGGAGGCTGGGGAGGGAGCCCCAGGCTCTCGGGGGCTGCAGGGAGGCCTCCCAGAGAAGGTAATGGTGAGGCAAAGACGTGAAGGATGATTCCAGTATCCTCAGTGAAGATGAAAGGGAGAGTGTCCTAAAAACAATATATACACAGAATAGATCCTCCAAGGCCATCTCGAATTCAAGAGCAGACATATATTCCTGCCACTCGTATTGTTTTGCAATCAGAGGACATTTCCCTCTATGTTTAGGCCCCTTACCGATCCATCCATCCAGCTTTTTCTACTAATCCCCAACTCCCACATAAATGATGAGCAGGAGAGACTTAGGGCTCACCAGAGCCAGGAGCCCTTAACTCTCTCATTTTTTAACACAAGAGGAAAGTGAAACCTGGTGTGATTCAGGGGTTCCCCAAAATTGCACGGTTCATCTCTGGTAGAGTTACGGGTGGAGTCTGGTCTCCCAGCTCGTAGTTCGGGATCTTTTTGATTTAGCTTACCAAATGCAGCTACCCACAGACAATTTGATCCCACATAAACCTCCCCCTATGTTCCCAACTTCCAATCCAAGATCTGCCACAAATCTGGCAAGCTTGCTTCTTCAGCACTTTATAAACATGCACTCATCCATATGTTCAATAACTTATCTGGCATCACATAACTTAATTTCCTCCTCCACCCCCTTCACATTTCTGCACATAAGTCCTCCAGCAGGAATACCTGGAAATCCCAGGCCTGGGCCACAGGGAGGCCTCGGGAGCGGCAGAATCACAGAGTATGTGAAATGTCACAACTGGCAGGGTCCTTTTGACCTTCTAGTGACTCTGATTCTCTTTTTCCAGAAGAGGACACAAGGCCTATGGAGGGAGAGTGACTCTCAAAGTCACACAGCTAGTTTGAATTCTTTGCAGGGAGAAATGTGGCAAGCTGTTCAAGGTAGCAAGCTGGGTGTCAGGAGAGCCAGGCTCCTTCCCAATCAGGGGACACACTTATTGGGCATCAGATGATTTCCAGAGCTGCATTTTCCCCCTGAACCCAGTGGAAGCCGGGAATATGCCCTAGGAACAATTAGCTGTAGGTCTGCTGACACAGGATGGAAATTATCCCAGACTAAGAATCTGAAGCATATTCCCGAAGGGATAATTTGAAGCCAGGTGGGGAAGATAGTTTTAAATGCTAGGGGCTTAGACATAGAAACGGGGGAGGGGGGGAGCAGTAAATTGCAAGGACCTGGCTATCATAAATAATAATCATAATAACAATAACACGGCTATATCCTCCTATAAACAGGATAAAGCATCACCCAACATGTGCAAAGTTGTTTTATGTAAAGTACATATTTTCTGAGCACCCGCAATCTCATAGGCACTAAGTTAGTGATCTACATTTATTTGCACATTGAAAATACCTTTAAGCAACAGAACAAGGTTACTCTCATTAATCGCTTTGAAGATGTGTGTGTGGTAGCGGTGGTGGGGAAGTCAGTGGAAGAAGAGGGAAGAACAAGAGCCCTTGCTTCACCCTTCAGAGGGCAACATGTACCCCAAGCACCCCTCTGGCCCCCCTGCTTCTGCTGCTGCCCAGAGAACAGCAGGAGGCAGGCAAAGCAGGCGCCTAGAGCAGCTCTGCTCCGCGTCCGACAGAGCCTGGGACCCGTCCTGAGCAGCAACGCCTGCCTCCAACCTCTCAGCGAGAAATCCATCTTCACTTTGGCCCCAGTCTAGATCGAGGGAGTTCCCTAGCCTATCAAGGAAAGGTGTTTTCCAAATCTGAAGAGCTCTCATGTTCTCCATTCAGATTCTCTTTTACTCTGATTCTGTGAAACCCTCATCGCAGGACTCAAGAATGCTGGGACCTACCACCTCTCGTGGGCGTGTGGATCAAAACCAGATGTCCAGCTCCGATCTTGAAGAGTTTACAAGGAGGCAATTGTGGCTTAAATCAATACCCCCACTCTGGAAGGGCAGATTCCCTTGTCAACAGAACGGGAAGTAAAGGGGGTGGGCTGGTGGGAGCTAAGACAGATCTGACACATGCTTGCCAGCAGGTGGCTAGAAAGCTTCAACATTTGTCTTGCACATGAAAATGAACCTTCCAGTGGAGCAGGTTACCCTGTGGGGTGACAGACTTTGCTATCAAAGGGCTGTCCAACAGTCTCCCATCTGGATGACATCACAGAACGCAGAATACAGACTCTGACTAGCAGGTGACCGACTTGGGACAGCCGTGGCTTCAGGATAGAAAGCCAGCACATTGACATCTAGCTGTGCAACCATAAGCATATCCCTTAACCTCAGGTAACCTTAGCCTCTCTATCTGTAAATGAGATTATTTGGGGCATTGAGACAATACCACACAATATTTGTAATAATGCCTGGCACCAAGTAAGTACTCAACTATTAACTATCATCATCATCGATCACCTTAAAGGGGGGTACTTATCTTACTCAGAAACACTGACACTGAAAGGCATTCATGTAGAAGCTGGATGATTAGCATCAGGCCTACCAGAAAGCCAAAACCAACCCCGTCCAGCTCTGCACACACTGCGCTGGCTGAGCCAACTCTGTGAGCATTCTTGGCCAAAACAAAACACTATGGTAAATTCTTTGCATGCCTTTCTGCCTTTGACTCCGGCATTCCCCAAAGACAAAAATGGGAGCTCATTTAGGGTATGCCAAGACGCACTCTAAGCAAGACATGCAAGCACTGATCGAGTAGGAGGATGGGGCTACTGTAGAATCCTAGGATGGTGGAGCTGCAGTGGGACTTGGCGATCTTCTGATTCAAGCTGTTTGTTTACAGATGGGTAAATCAAGGCCTGGAGACAATGTCCAGGGTCACACAACAGCAGCTGAATAATGACAGAGCTTGGCTCCCCACCTCCAAGTCAGCAGGCTTTCTGCTGCTCCATGCTGCTGGAGATCACCTTGGCTGGGGATCTTTTCAGATCAGTAAGCTGCTGTCCACTCCTACAGCTCTGGCTTTGAATGAACAAGAACCTTAATCCTTTCAAAAATCCCTGATGGAACAAATTCATAAAAGATTTGGGGCTCAATAAATTTCTCTGGAGATGCTGCTAAAAGTGAGCAATCACAACAGACCACAGCAAATTTCACTTCAAAATCTGTTCCTCTCCAGCTAAACCACAGTGATAGTCAGAGGTTTGTCCTGTAAGGATGCCCAGAGCCACAGACAGCCTCTAGTGGTTCCTAGTTAAGATTGCTTTGAAAGGACCACGCGCAGATGAGGATACAGAACAGCCAATCCATCTGACCACCCAGGGGTGTGTGTAGTCTCTATCCCCTTGGTATTTTTAAGTAGAAGAAAGGCTGAGTCATGGCAAACTATCAACAACAAAAAATACTTTAAAGATCTTGCGCCATCTATATGTGCTGTCACAGGTTATGAAGCGAGTCCTCTGAAAGGCTTCCTTTGTCCAGCCTTGATCTTAAGGGAAATCTGTCCAGACAAGAGTAAGGTACTATCTACACCGGCCTCATACTTCTTAAAAGCTCACACATCCTCTATCTTCATGTACAGATGGTCTGAAAGAAGCTGCTCCCAACATTTCCCACAAGCTGACCCTTCTGCAAGAAACAACAGGATGACAGTCCAGTCTGAGCCAGACGCCCAAGTACCTGCCACCCATCACATAAGCTCTATGAATGATGCCTCTTGTCCCCTCAGAGCCACTTCTGTGCTCACATGTCCCCCAGCACACACACCCATCCCGTGCTCTCCTCTCACTCTGCACACGCCTGTCCACACACAAAGCGCATCCACAGACCTTATCAGCAGCACCACGCGGGGCTTAAGCTTGTCTCCAGTAGAAGATTTGGTCCTTCTCCAAAAAACTCAATTTTAAGCAAAACAAAATCTAAAACCCTAGCAACGGTCATTAGTTCAACATCGCCACCACCAGAAACTGCCTGCCTCATTAAAGAGTAAAACAGCAGCTGGGGAGGTCTTAAAGCAGGGAGGTGGGTTTTAAAGGTCTTCTGTGTCGGCCTGACTCCCCTCTCTCACTGCAGCCAACACGTGGATTTACATTCCCTCCAATTGGGATGGGAGAGCTGGAAAGGCTCAGGAAAAGGTCTGGAGGAGCCTGGAGCAGAAGCCGCCTGCTCAATTAGTCATCCTGAATGGAGGGAAGAGGAGAGCCCTGGACATCTGACACATCTGGGAGTGGAACTGTGGAGATGGGAAATGTTATGTAATTAAACTCTGCTGGCCTGTCCCGCCTGGGGAATGTGAGACCCATCAGCAGTGACCTCTTCCAATCAACTTAATTGGCCCAATCTCGCCAAGAAAAGCAACAGAATTGGTTTAGTGCCTCATGGAAACAGCTTAGCTCCTGCCTATTTATGGCCACTGAACTCAAGGATGGGAGCCTGACTCTGAGCCAGGAGTTGACAGCATGTGCTGACTTCTGGGCAGACTCGGAGGTTCAGTGGGTTTCCTTGCCCCCCTGTGCCTCCATTTTTGTCTCTGGGGAAAGTGGCTGTACCCACTTGCTGCATTGGGCGCACGCCATTTCACAAGCCAAAGCCCATGCCCTTCTAACAGGCAGGCTCTCGCCTGCTAAGGACCCACAGTCTGGAGGAAAACAGACTTTCACAGTAACCCAGGGTGGCTGAACTTTGTTCCTCTTTTATTCAGATATGCCAAGGACAATTACTATTTTCTCTGTTCTCAAAGTCATATTTGTTTTGGCATCATGGTCTGCATAGCTCGTGTTAAAGAATAGAAAAATGTCTGTCTGATAATTAATAACGTTGATTTTTGGACCACCATTCTTCTGAATAGTTCAAAGATCTTTTATGAATACACATTTTCATCAACTATAACCTAGGTTTGACTGCCTCTGTTTTATGGATGAGTAAACTGAGGCAGTTCTAGAAAGTTCTCTTTACACATTGGGTGAGCAGTAGACATGCAGTGGGCATTAAGACTATTTTACCAGCTTGCACTGTAAAGGGGAAGAGGTACAAATCCCATTTTTACAATGGCTCACACACATGCTAGTGCCTGGATTTGATCAGACTTCACCTGAGTAAAGCTTTGTACTCCTAAACACACCAAGCTTTGATTGGGGGAAAAGCAGAGTGAACTTTCCTCCTCATCATGTCATTATAGACACTGCCATTTTACATAAAGGATCAGAGAGATTAGAAAACGTTCCCAAAGTCACACTGCTCCAGAGTGGCAGAACTGGACTAAAATCGAGGCATTCTCAATGGAGAGTCTTCCACTCCCACCGCACGACGCTCAGAAATATCTGCCCAGATCTTCTGACCAATGGTCAAACCCTATATCAACTCTATCTTACACAGATGAATTTCCCTGAAAAATAAGGTAGAACCTCCAAACGGCACTGCTACAATTTCCTGAGTTCAAAAAAGTCGTGAATCAAATAAAGTACCCCCAAACATATGGGCTTACACAATTAGAACCTAATGAATGACGTTCCCCAGCACCTGATCCAGGCAAGCAGGTATGTGCAGCCGAAAGCACATGGGCTCCCTGCTCTGATCCGTTACCTCACCGGCTCTCACAGGGAATGAACTCAACCGACTTTCCATTTCCCTCATTCCCCAAATGCTGCCGGAAGCCTACAGCCCTCTTTCATCTACACCTTTTTTGCTTAAGATACACATCTGAGCATCCAGGACCATTTTCATCCTCCCTCAGACACACACAATTCCTGCAAAGAAATACACCCCACCCCCTCACAAGAGCCAGAATATACACCCCTCCTATCCTCCAGGCTAGCTTTCTCCCAGTTACTGAACTCCTGCCCCGCAGTGTGTGTGCACACACGCCCACACTCCCACACCCCAGGTTAGCTTTATACTCATAGCCCAGAATACATCAAAGATTAACAAACGCGTCCTCCTGGTCACTGCATCCCCCTCCTCCAGCTCCACACAGCATGTCTTATGCCTGCTGGTAAGTAGGCACTACACACTCTCAGAAACTCAGTCCTCAATGTATTGGGACCCGCATTCTGATCTGGATTGCAGACCCCCCCAGTTCCCAGCACACACCCCCTACAAAAAATAGGGACACCCCTCAGCTCCCTCCCCACACACAAAACCATGCATCATCCCTATCTTTACCCTCCCTTTCCACAAAAACCACAGATACATTTCAAGTCAGCTTCCCATTGGCCCCCAAGATCCATAAGCAGCTCTAGAAACTGAATTATAGTTCTTGAAGAAACCTCAACAAGCATCAACCTCTCTTCATTCCTCCTGGAAAAATTGCGGCAGTCAGCTGAGGCCCGAGAAGGAATTTTTCCAGGGCACTGTGCCATGCCCCAGTAGCCAGCAACGGGCTGAGTATCCAGTAGGCATTCCATAAATTTTAATTGATAATCAATATTAATTAGTGAGTGAATTCCTCTATTAAATAAGAAACCCATTATATAACATAATACAACATGCATCTCTGCCACTAGACATGCAAAATAGATTCCTCCACTTGCTTCAGTCTCAGGCAGGCATCCTCCCTGGTCCCCACCCAGTGCTGACACACAGGACTCTTCCCTTACAAGTACAGTCCTTCATTCTAAGCCTTCTCCAATTCCCTGCTCCCTGGGGGGCTAGGAGGGCAGAAGGCAAAGACCAACCCAGTACCCTTCCCCGCAAACATCCTGTCTCTCCGCAATGAGCTTCTAAGCCCACACTCTTCTATCCTCCAGATATCCCAACGCCATCCCAGCCCATGAAGTTCACACTCTGCTCTCGCAGATAATCTTTCCCGCCCCCTACACACATCCCTTGGGTAATCCTCAGGGCCCCACCTTCCACACACTCCACCTTTCCCTCCCACACAGAGCCGCCCTCCCACACCACACCCACTCCATTTGTCTGTGCAGGCATGCACAAGCCATCTGTCTTCAACACACTGTACCTCTCCTCCTGCTCTGACACCCTTCACAGGCACAGATTTCTCATTAGTTACACCTATGTTCCCACATGCTCTCATCTCCTGCTAGTCACGCGTATGCCCATTCAACAGTCTGCTCAGAAACACACACCTCCACCGCGCACAGAGCAGGGTGAAGCTCCCGCCCTCTGGCCACCCCCATACATGCCCTTATGCAGAGACTGTCCAAAAACCTCCTTCCGGGACCAAAGAGAGCACCCAAGGGTCCCGATCTCCCTCCAAAGGAAAACACAGCTCATTCACACACAACCCAATCTTTCACTTCCAGCTACGATACAGTGATACTGTCCTCACCAACACAAAACCCTGCACACTCTCCCTCCTGCAGACCCCCGCAGACTTTCTACTTTCCTCGGACGCTGTTCACGGAGCCTGGTTTCCCTTCATCTCCCCCTCACTCCCAAAGCCAGACCCAGGTCTAACTGTTGGAGCCTAAGGCGGAGGCGGTTAGATTTTATCCCCTGAATCCTACCTCTCAACGTTCTTTGTGCAACATGTCAGGAAGGAATTGGGAGCGGGAGAGGGCAGGCTGAGTATGCTGGAGAATTTCTGAGCGTTGTGAAAACAGAACCTATTGCAAAGTTCCCTCTGTTACAACTCTCTCCCATCCTGACGTCTAGAGCCAAGGGCTTCGACGGTTTTCTCGTTAGCTGTTCTGGAGGGTGGGAGAGGGCATCTCTTTATGAAAAAGCAGGCGGCCCACCATATTTTGTAAGCGGCTGAGTTACAAACGTCAGATTCCAGGAGTGACACCCACCCCTTTAGTGTCCCCCCCCCCCCCTTCCCCCCCCCCCCCCCCCCCCCCAGTTCCCGCCCCCTGCTCTTCACACACATAAACAAGTCCACCCGCGCGCAGCCTCCGAGCTCTCCAGCTCTGAGCCCAGCGCTCCCGCCGCGTCCGGGCAGCTGCCTGCACGCAGACTGGGAACCTGCCGCCCGCCGCCAGAGGTCGAGACGAGGCCGTCTGGTTCGGTGTTTTCTCCACGTGAAATGCCCCCCCAGCCACGGATCCAATGAGAGGGATCCTTACTAGTCAGCAGCCCCCACCTAGTTCGGCGCAGGGGTCTCAGTTCCGCGCATTGGAAGCGCAGATGAGGGACGCAGCAATCTAACTCCCCCAAAGAAGGAGCGCCTCCTCGCCGCGTACCCGCTAGCGCCCCAAAGCAACAAGCAGAGTCCCCTCCCCCACCCAGCCCCTCCTTTCCCCTACCTTCAACACTTAAGCGTCCCAAATTTCATTAGGAGTATGAGTAAAGCTCTGGGGCAGAGGAGCAATGTGGTCCGTTGTGGGTCCTTTTAACTCCGACCTAGCTCCGCCGGTCCCCAGGTCTCCTAGCCTTCCTACCCCTCCGCCTTGTTCCTAGAGCCGGCTACGAGAAACCGCGAGGAAGTCCCCAGGGATGGCCTGGCCCCCGTGCCCGCCGCTCCCCCGCAGGGTCCCAGGTGCACGGGCCACGCGGGGAGCTCCAGCATCTGCACAGAGACCCAGGGTGGAGTAGCCGCGGGGTGGGCGCTGGCCGAGACCAGCCCGGGGTACGAGGTCGTTTCTTAGAAAAGCTTTCGGCGGAGGCAAGGGGACTCGAGAGCAGGTACGCCACGCCGGGCGAGGAGTCTCAACTCCCCAAAGTGGGAAGCGACCCTCCAGGTCTAGAGCTCGGAATCGACTCCCCCAGCCTACGCCCGGGCTCTGGGAAGGGGAGGCGTGCGGAGAACCCGGCGCGGCGGGGCGCGGGGCGCCTGCCGGGGAGCGGCGGCGGCACCCTCGCCCCTTTCCTGCCCGGGATCTCTCTGCCACCCGCTTTTGTTACAGGATGCGCGGGGACCCTACTCTGCAGGAGCGGACGGGTGTGTTGGTGGGGGGATGGCGGTTCTGCTGACTCCCTTTCCTGCCCTTCCGTGGTCCCCATTTCCCCTCGCCTCCGCCCCCCATTTCCAATCCAGGTCCCTTAAACCTGATCATTTTCCCAGATATTGGGCGGTTTCTCGGGTAGCCGAGGGACGAGAGAGAGGAGTGTCCGTGAGTGTGTGTGTGTATGTGTGTGTGTAAGGGGTGGTTGTGGTTGCGCCTCGGCCTGGGCAAATCCCAGCGCAAACTTCGGGGAAGGCACAAGCCGGGGAAAGTGAGCGAGTGCGGCGCGATGGGAGTGGGGGCGGGGGCGGCGTTGGGGGCCAGCGCGCTAGTCCGCGGGAAAATCCCCCCACCCCAGAACCTGCCAACCCGACGTGCCCGCCTCCCCTTACCGTGGCAGAAGTAACCATGGCATCCGTGTGACTGTTTCCAGGGACGTCGACATGAAGAGAAAGGTGGACGCGAGCTCGGTCATTCAAAGTCTCCCCCACCCCGCCGCCGCCACAACCCAGCAGGGGATAAAAAGAGAAGAAGAAAGAAAGAAAGAAAAGGGAAGAAAGTAGTTGCGCCGGGCTCTCTCGCGGGACCGCGCGCGGAGCTGTTCGGTAGGGAGAGGAGCCTTCAACTCTGAGTCCCGTGAACATAATCTGCGCGGTTATAACCAGCCAACCCGGCCAGATGGCTCGGCGCTCAGCGCCTTAACCCCTTGCGCGCCGCGGGCCCGCCCCCGCGCCGGCCCGCCGCGCCTTGCAGGCCTGCGGCCCGGCGGCCCTCCGGCTTCGGTCTGGGGGCCACGGGGGCACGGAATCATTTCTCCTAGCCTCTCTCGAAGAAAAACACCAAAACTTCCAAATTAATAGTATGTTTCAGTATCCCCCCTGATTTCTCTTTTAGAGATCCAGGAAAAAACGAAATAGACAACTTTTCACGACGTTTTACATGTTAATGTCTTCAGCCTGTCTTATTTGTTCTTTTTCTTGAAAAATTTCTTTTTGATCTCCTTGTATTTTTTTATTATTTAAGATTTTCTTTACGAGACAGAAGGGCCTTCCTTGCCCCTTCCCTCAGGCGTCTTGGGTCTAAAGTGCAAACTCCTCCTCCAAACCTCATTCTTCCAGCTCCAGATCTCTCCCCACCCTCTCTGAAGCCCACCCGTCCTTCCTTCCCCCACGGCAACACGAACACGCCCAGGGACAATCGCTCCCTAGTGAGCTCGCTGCTCCCAGGGACCAGTACCGGGGCGCTGTGCAGGCGGTCAAGGGAGTTCAAGGTAGAGAGGTATAGCCGGGCGGGGGTCTGGGGACCAAGGGAGGGGCCGGTGTGTGTGTGTGTGTGTGTGTGTGTTTCCGCGAGCGCAAGCGTGAAGGGAGAAGGGGTTGGATCAGAGCCTCCTATTTCACCCAGCCTCCAACTTCCCCTAATCCCCTTCCTTCCAAACCAGGATGGGCCCTGCAGCTCAGCACCCGCCCAGCGCCCACAGTCTGCAAGCGGGGACAGCGCGCGAAGCAGAAAAGGCAAGCCGCACGCAAACCTCTTCGGAGCGCTCCGAAAATAGTGACGCTCCCTTCCCCACCGGTAGCTTACTCGAGGAAAGGCTGGGGGGAAGGAACGGGGAGCAAAATCTCATATTTGGAGATAATTTTAGCAGCCCATTAGACCCCACTTGTTCTGAGATCGTTGTCTCTAAATTTACTGAGTGCAGTCATCTTGCTTTCGCCCATTTGCCCTCGAGAGAAGCAGGGGGCGGGGGTGGGGGAGGGCGGCTGTCGCTTAGGGGTCAAGGAGAAATCCAGAACCTCGGAGCAGCGGAGGTTTGCGCTCTTGCCCTCCTCCTACCCGGTTGCCCAGGTGGTGGCGTCGCAGACCTTATCTCCGAGCCCGCCACCGCTTCCTCCTTGCGGTCTCAGCCACTCCTCTCTCCGTCTCTGGCCCGGACCTTCTGACTCTAGCGCGATTGGGGGAGGGGAGTAAGTATCCCATCTCCTCCCTGGCCTGCCATCCCAGGTGTCTAATAAGCAACCCTCTCTGTGTTTCAGCTAAGGCCCAGGTTCAGAAAATCCAAATTCCTTAGACTGGTTTGAGAATTTGGTTAAAAACCGAGAACACCGGCCCCTGAGATCGGGCCGAACCCGAGGCAGAAAGAGGCTGCGGGTCCGAGGGGAGGTAGGAAGGGATGGGGAGGCTGGGGGCTGCTTACTAGGTAGATTGTACCTGCCTCATCATTATCGTGGCTGATGGAGGCTGCCACATCGAAAACGGCTGGCAGCGCCCACGGAGGCCCAGGGGCAGCACCTCCCGCGATTCCTGGGAAGAATAGGGAACTCCTTCAGTGCCTCCCTAGCGCCAAAATGTCCAAGTCCTCCTCCTGGCCAGATTAAGCTGCCGAGTCGTTCCTTCCACCCGGCACACAGCACCATGAAGGTCTGGATGGGGCGTGATCTGTTGGGTTCTGGTTTTCTCCCTCTGCTCTGGCCCGCCTCCCTGCCCTCCCCCACTTCCCGCACTTGCCCCCCTTCCCCTGTCAAAGGAGGGACTCAGGCCTCAGTTTCAGCTCCACTGGCCGAGTTCTAGGGGCTCTTTTCTGGAGCTCCAGCTCCTCCGGGACCCTGAAGGTTGCCGGGAGAGAGACGGTTGGCTCTTGCTGCAGCGAGGAATGGGTTAAAAACATGTGTCGGCTGATCTGCCTGCAGCTCCTCGGTCACTGGCAGTCTGGAGGCAGGAGGGGAAGGGGGGGGGGGATCTTATTTGAAAAATCAGAAGAAAAAAAGAAGAAAAAAAGGCAGCAGTGACTTTAAGACCCGGATTTGTTGTGTCGATGCCGTGCACTGACCGGCCACCTCACTCTGCCACGACCTAGGCGATGGCAGGAAGAGTTTGTGTTGTTTCTCAACTCAGGGGGCTTTGTCCTGAGCTGGTGGGTCTGTCTTTGCCTGCAATCAACACTCCTTGTAATATGAGAGGTGACACCTTAATCTTGCCAAATATGTGTGGTGCGCCTTTGCAGGGGGGAGGGGAAGGCGGGAGGGGCTGGGGGGAGGAGAGAGGAACAGGGAGCGAACCAGACTGAAGCAGAGGGTGAGAGATGCACTTTTCCTGCTTTTCCCAAACGCAGAGCCACCGGCCCTTTCCTGTGCGGAAGACCTTTTCAGACAATCTCCCTGGAGCAGGCAAGCTGCCTTTCCCTTTACTGTCTTCCTTTCTAGTCCAGAGCTAAAGTTGTCTGCTCCTCTCTTAAGTCAAGGGACTGACACCAGGTCTTCCTTTTGGCTTCCAAGAGAGTGGCAAGGTGATCAAAGAAGAGGGTGGCCAGAAAAAGGAGTCGAAAGGTGCATTTTGTTTTAATATAGTGAAAGATTATTGTATATAACTGAGAGTCATTTTGGAACTGCAGAACATTGTGACTTCTAAGAAAATCTGTTTCTCTAAATAGAGAAAGATCTTAGTGGATAGATAGCTAAAGGAAAGAACAGAACTGGGAAGTAAGCTGGTGAGTTTGTAATCGAGAGTGCTGAGTGTGGAAATCCACCCAGAAGCAGGTCTCTTTTGACTAGCTAGGTTATCACCTCTCTCCAGGTTGACTTCGTGGTCACGGAGTTGGCCGTCCATCTGTTGACTGTATTTTTAGGTTGCTGAACTTTCTTTTTCTCCCTGCTGCATCTGAGGGTAAGGCCTTTACTCCTAAAGTGTTTGTGAGAGCAGGAACCAGATCTAGTGTTTGAAAGCCCCCTTTAAATCTCTCTCCTAAAGCAAATTTCTAGAGCTTGCCTTCTGCCCACCCTTACCTTTTGCAATAGCACCACTCTGTGGTTGAAACATTGAACAGAAACAAAATGGAAACGTTGGAATGAATTGCGCCTTTACCTTGTGAAAAGCAGCATTTCAGGGCTTCAGTTAAGTGGATTGTGTGCTGAGTGGGGGGCACTCAGCATGTGGCCAGCGGGGAGGTCTTGTGTAGAAGCTGCATGTGCTTAATTCATTGTGACATGTTGAGCCAGGAAATGAGAGAATTGGGCCGAATGGCCTCTAAGGACACTTTCCTCTGTGACCATACGTGGCAAAGAGAAGCCTGGTTATTTTCCTCCTGATCATATAACTAGCCTTGAATGTCCTTTCTCGTTGTTTTTCTGCCTTCGAGGTTGCTCAACTGTGCTCCACACCTTAGCTGATCCTAAAATTTTTGCAAGTTGCATCTTCTGCTGCTGGAGGGCACTGTGGAGAAGTTTGGCAGAATACCCCATCCACCCCGCCCCCCTCACCCTGAAGGCTGCTTGCGCTGCTGGAACTGGAAAGTCTATGTTTCTGAAACAATTAAAGTGAGTGCAAAAGGTGTTTGCATAGGAACTGGGAACCCGAGGGTCCAAGGGTCCGGACAGGCTGTGTGCTGCCTTGGCCCCTGGCACTCCAGAGATACCTACCTGCCCGCCCATTACCACACACACATACTAACGACAGCATCATTAACCGAGTCACACGAGCTATCACGCCAATTGGCAACTCCACCCCAGTGCCCCAAGAGGCATCGTGTGAGACGTTCTTCTTTTTTCAAAGTGGGTGCAGTTGTCCACAGAAGTTGAGTGCTTGTCTGTGTGCATTCAGCAAGCCCGGGTCGTCCCTAAAGTTTCTGTTGTCTTGAGAAAGCACAGCTCTGCTGTTACCAGCATTGATAGTTAAAAAGAGCAGGACTATTAGAGATCAAATTCCATCAGCTTCTGAGGCCCCACCTTGCATTTCATGAAGAAAGGGAGGCACCAGCCTCTCAATGACTTTTCCCAGGGAAACAGAAAAAGGGCAGCCACAGATCAGAAACTCGAACTCTTTGAAAGAGTGGATTTTGGAGTCGTATAAACCTGAGCTCCACGCTGCCTTCTTCACCTGACGGCTGTGTGTCCTTGGACAGGTTCCTGAACTTCTCAGAAGCCATCTGTAATTGACAGAAACAGCGCCAAACTCACAGGAGTATTATGAGGACCGAATGAACCAATTTATTTAAAATGCACAGCACAGGCCCTGGTACAATGTACGCACCAACTCCCAATCTAATAGTCCTTGCACTGAAACACTGCCACCCCACTGGTGGGGCATGTCAGCTTCTGGAAAGAAGCTTGACTCTGGAATGTCCTGTTTGTTATTTGTAAGCCCTCTTTAAACATTTCATTAACGTAACTTCATGGGTGTATATTTTCCCTTTTGGACAAAGACAGAAAGAAATTAGCAGAATGAAGTAGTAGACATATTTAGAATTCATATAGCTTTTTAACAAGGGCCTCAAAGAACATGAAAGATTTAGTTGAAGGATTTCAAAATCTCATCTTATTCATTCTTTGCCTCTAAGGCAGAACCACCTCATCATTGAAAAGGAAATTCCACCATGTCCTTCAACTCTTAACAGATTGCCTACTATATGATTGGTTTGTTGTTGTTGCTAATTATGTTTTAGGGCTTACATCGAACAATATAATGAATTACATTGAGCAACAATGGATCAACTTATTTTGTGAAATAACATAAATATTCATAATTGTGTTTTAAGAAATTACCCATAATGATAGAGGGAAGGTATGTATTTCTACCACACAGGTGGATATGGAAATCATAATAAAGTCTCCTATTTCTCCAGTCATGACATGAATTCTTAACCACCCTATAAATTAACTTTATGCCGCACCAAACTCCACTCATAAAAAAATGGCATTAAGGTTTCCTAGGTAACTAATGCATTTCCAAAGGGAATAGGCCCCAAGAGACAAAGAGGGCAGGGGAAAGGGTGGGGGTTGGGAAGTCAAGAAAAAGAGAAAAAAAAACATTAGATTAGACCTATGTGACATAAACAAAGTATTTCATGGGGAAAGACTCATAAAGTTTTATTACCTGGGTTAGACGTAGATATGGCACTGCCATTAATTCCGTCTTCGGACAAGAAAACACTCGATAGGCCGTCCCTCTCAGCATGTATGCCAGCATTTCATATTTCAGGTTCAGATTTACAAATGGAGTAATCAGCAGTCCCTTCCATTTGTCCTCTGAGCTGTGTCCACTCACGAGCCAGCTGTTTCTCAAGCCCTCCACGTATTTAGACGTAAACAAATGTTGAGATGAACGTGAAAAACAGGGTCCAGTGAAGGTTTCAAAATATGCAAATGTTTTTGATTTTATAAATTCTGAGAACCTTGGAGCAGGTCTGTTAGCCCCAGGGGAGGGCTGGGGCCCCAGGGTTGAACTGATAGAGTCCAGGTGCGATTTCCAAACCCCCAGCCTGGTGGTCTTTTCACCGTGGCTTCCTTCATCTGGGGAAGGGTCTGGCTGCTGAAGAACACTCTTATGCTTAGGAGGAAATGGAAGATTGTGTGTGGGGCTGAAGCTTCAGTTTATGCTGTGAGAACACTGAGTAATCCCCAAAGGCAATGGGATCCAGAGAATCATCAGCGAGCTGGAGACTGGGAGAACACGGAGCGCGAACGCTGCACTGCCTTGTGAGCTGGGGGAAATCCCAGAACTCTTCAGTTCGTTGGTTTTACCATGTGTAAAGGGGACTTCACCTCATTTTCTTGTGTTAACAGGGAATATACAAAAGAAAACAAAGAAGCATACTGATCTGAAGACAGTTGGGAGTTTTGTGTTATCTGTTCTTCTCTGCCTTCAGTAGTCCCAGAGCGACGTCTCTGAGTGAAAATTCCGACTGATTACCAGCCACAGCTCCACACTGGGTGACGTCCTTCAGCAAAGCATCGCGAGTTTTCCTGCTCATTCCCATGCCTGAATGGTTCCTACGCACCACTACTGGGCAGTCAGTGTTGAAGGAAGCCTGCCTTTCTCACTTTCCAAGGCCTCCTGAAGAAAGGGCGCAAGAGGCAGGCTCCTGGCTGGAAAACCAGTGCTGTTTCCATCACACACTTCCTTCCATTGGGTATTGAAGTCATTTTGGGATTTACCTCTGGTTGGGGACTTGGGGTGGGATTAAAGATTAGGAAAGTTTTCTGGCCGCACCACCCTCCATTTACTATCTTTACTGGTAGAAAGGGGTGGGGAAAGTCTGGGAAGTAAATATACAGCGATCCAAAGGTGCAGTTTTTCGCAAGATTGAAGGCTGAACAGGACAGGAACCCAGGTCTTCTTACCCCTAACTCGGAGCCCAGTCCCATCTAGCCATGGGCATGACCACGACATATAACAATGTGTCCTATGAGTACGTTCCTCCTACACGTCTCTCCTCAGAATTCAAGGCTGGCTGACCTGGCAAAGGTCATTTCATCCGTCATCTTGCCGCCAAGATCAATTCTCACTTACCACTAAGCAGATAGGTATGAAGTGTGTGGGGTGGAGTCAGGTGCAAGGAAGGTTCATTCTATTATCCATATCTCCTTGAAAACACTCTTCTTTCCACCTCAGTGGTCTAGGAAAACTAAGGAAAGCGGATTAATCACTGAGACTTTTACCTTGAAGACCTCACACCCAGAATTCCCAAAAAACACTAATAAGAGATGTTAACAGCTCTTACGGGCCAGGGAAAGCTGAGTTCAAGTTAAAATAAGCTGACATACTCCTACTATCCCCAACACACACAAACATGAACAGACACACCCACGCAGCCAATCCATCTGATGGTGTGCTATATTTACCGGTCAATTCACTGACAGTTCTGGCCGTTGCCACCCAGAGAGCAGGCTGTCCTCAGGCCCTGTTCAGAATGCAAATAATGCTCAAGCAAAAAAGGTACCCAAGCTGGGATCTCATAGCACCATAGACATCCAGTGCTGGAAGGAATGTTAGCAGGGGGAACTTTCTTTATAGATTATCATCTCATCATCACAACAATAGGTTACATTTATTGAGTGCTTACTGAGTGCCAGTACTGTTAACAATATTAGCATCATATGCCAGGCACTGTTTTAAGCACTGTGTGTATGTATATATGTATGCAGACACAGGGGGTGTGTGTGTGTGTGTATACCACCATGTATATATATGCTGGTCTTAGCACTGGACTAGGAGACAGAGTTCCTATCTGAGCTGCTGTGTTATCTTAGGCAAGTTACCTGTCCCCTCCTAGACTTCAATTTTTTAAGTCTATAAAGTGTAGATAATAATAATACATACTTTGAGGGGGTTTTTCTAAGGATTAAATGATATATAGGCAAGTACTCCACCTTGCAGGCTTAAAAATTGAGGCATAAAGAGTTTATATATAACTTGCCCAAGTATGCATAGGTGGTGAATGAGCAGCAAAACAGAGGTTTGAATTCCAACTGCCTGTTACCTCTACACCATCCACAATGGGGTGGTGACATGTTTGCAAGTGAGGAAACTGACGCCTTGGAGGGGGCAAGTAACCTGCCTAAGATCACTCAGAGGAGCTCAGATGTGAGCCAAGTCTCCTCTCTAGGCCACTGCTAATCCAGCAGTGACTGATTGAATATCCATAGAGTCAATTCTCCTGGACTCAGGGTTGTCCTAGGGTGGTGAAAGAAGGAAGGAAATGGAGGATGCGGCAGAGTAGGGTCAGGTCCATCTGTGGGCCATTTGTCTGCCTTTCTAGGTGAATGTGACTTGCACCAGGCAGTGACTTGGTACATGGAAGAAGGACTGATTTCAGCACCTACTCCTCTCCTCAGCAACTTCCTTTGTCCTGACACATGACAGCCTTGGGTAAGGGAGCTCCCACAAGCGGCAGACAAAGCCACTCGGTGCCAGGTTCCTAGGAATTTCTTCCAAGGGGGCAGGCCATTGGCTTGGCTCCAAAGATTAAAAGGCCTCTAGTCAAAACTACTAGTGTTTGCAGCATCAAGATATACAGGCAAAAAGCTGAGTCTTGAATCTCAAGTATGTCGTAAGTCTGTGAATGCCCGCTCAGAAACTATAGAACACTTGATTAGAACATTATGGGCAATTGATGTTTTGTTTCATATGTTTCATTTGAATCCCGTCCAGTCACAAATGTATGTTCATGCAAATGTCTCTTCCTCTAACACTGGCATAGACTTACATGCCACTTAGAGCTCAGACTCAGCAGGCAAGTCAGTGTTCAAAACCTGCCTGTGAATGAGCTTTAAAATCTGGAGCTGCTGCCGAGATAGTAATCATGAGGCATCAGACTTGTGTTTCACTGCTCTTACCATGTCCAGGCTCTCTGCCTCCAAACAAGGAGAAGAGAATTCCATTGCTTCAAATGTCTTTTGCCAAAAGTTTTCAACGAGTCCAAAAGTTGGAAATTAGCTCCTTTAGAGTGAATAGAAAGAATAACTTTGCAAATGATGACAGTGATTATCTTTCCACCTGTATCAAGCTCCCCCAACTGACCTTATAGACATCTCAAAAATAAAGTAAATAAAAGAAGTGCATCACAAAGTTGGGAATAGCTTTCTATACATAGAAACTAATATGCCCCAAACTATGCATTTATCACAGAGTTCGCAGGGAGTTCATGGTTAAGATGAGAATGGAATTGTAATTGGCAGGAGATTCACAGTATGAATGACTGGTCCACACTCCATATCTCAAATTGGAAAACAGACTGTTTGCAGTGTAGAACGAGTGAATGAATGACTTGTGTTCTTTCAGAGTTGGAAGATTCCCCCAGTGAAATCCCTTATTTTACAGAGGATGTTATTAAGACCCAGGAAAATGAAGGGACCAGCCAGAGATGACACAGATCATGAGACTCATCAGTGAGAATGTGGAACCCAAACTCCCAACTCCCAAGATGCTGTTCTTTGTCCACTTTGCCTATACAACCCCCAGGACATAGACACATCTTCTGCTTTCCTTCTGGAAATGTTGTTCCATTTCCCTCTAATTCCTTCTCTATCTTTTCTTCTTTCCTCTATTTTGTTACTTTCATTTCCTTTATTTTGTTCCCATTGTGCACTACTGGCAAAACATGAGAAAATTAACTTAACATGCAGGAGGCAAGGTTTCAGTAGGAACTGGAAAAAGAGTTTTAATCACAGGAGAGATTAAAGGACAATTTTAAAAGTAAAATGGATACTTTCCTATTTTTGATGACAAAGAGTTGGTCCTTTCTGAGGAGACAGTATTAATAAGATGAACTCTATCTGTTTTTCAATAATGGTATAAATAAATAAACCTTTAAGATTCTCACCTGAATGAATCTTTTCCCCCGTATCATTCTTCTTGCCTTTTCATCTTTTTTTCCATTACGTTAAAGATGGCAAAAGGAACTATTTTGCTAATGTTTCTTTTGTAGAATTTTTTATTCTATTTTTCTTGTAATAAAGCTATCAATAAAACCCAAGGTCAAATTCTTTACTCTCCTATTTACCTCCTAATTTCTTCCTTGTGAAAGAATTGACACCAATACCTGTCCTTGGCACTGTGGATCTCAGGAGCCTAAGAGCATCTGATAAATAGGGGTTGAAAAGACCTGCATATGTAGTGGGTCATGATGGAAATGAAACGTGATTGTTCCAAGGGGTAGAACTACGATTAATGAGTAGAATTTGCAGGGGTGCAAATTTCAAGTCAAGGCAAGGGTGATGGTTCTGACATAGAGAATTTTCAAAAATAGAATCAATTGCCTCCATAACTAATGAGTTGCTCTCTGTCAGTGGATGAGCTCAGGCATAGGATCACCTTGAAAGAATGTTGTGAGGGGCCCGCTCCGTGGTCGAGTGGTTGAGTTCACGTGCTCCGCTGCGGCGGCCCAGGGTTCGGATCCTGGGCTCGGACATGGCACCGCTCGTCAGGCTACGTTGAGGCGGCGTCCCGCATCCCACAACTAGAAGGACCTGCAACTAAGATATACAACTGTGTACAGGGGAGTTTGGGAAGATAAAGCAGAAAAAAAAAAAAAAAGAAGAAGAAGATTGGCAACAGTTGTTAGCTCAGGTGCCAATCTTTAAAAAAAAAAAAAAGAATGTTGTGGAGGGGTTTCAGATTTAGATGGGTGGTTGAACAGTTAAGATCCCTTCCAAACTTGAGCAAGTACGTACTTTCCCAAAGCATAATGTTTGTACCACCAATATATTAAGATTCTTTTGCTGGTACATGGGTAAACATTTTAAATTTTAATAGTTATATTTAATTTGTTTTAGTGTATCAATTCTATTTATGGTGATACAAAACTTCCTTTAAAAACATATTTATTGGGGACTTTCTCTTCTGATTATGGCAGAACAAATTGTAACATGACAGTCTTTCCACCAAATTTACCTAGAAAAGCTGGAAATGATATTTTTAAAGCTATCTGAAGATTCCACTTACGGTGAGACTGCATAAGCCCTTCCAGACCAACCCTCCCACAGGTAACAACTATATACCAGGGACCTGAGAATGAACAAAAGCAGAAAGATTCTGGAGGAAAGTTGAAATTTCAAAGAAGAAAACAAGGTGGGATGACTTTGCTGTTTTTTACAGCTTTTAGCTTGAGGGCAGGCCACAGTTGGGACCACATTAGGTAGCAAAAACTTACAGATATAGAGGGAGAAATAGACAATTCCTGGTGATAACTTGAGATTTTAATACCCCTGTCTAAGCAATTAGTAGAATAAATAATCAAAATACCAGTAAAGACACAGATTACACTGTCAGTCTCTTTGACTTAATTACTATTTGTGGAGCACTACACCTGATAAATGCAGGATATACCTTCTTAACAAGTGCACGTGGTATGCTTACAAAGGTGGATCATTTGCTGGATCAGAAAACAAGCCCATTAAATTTAAAGAATGAAATCGTAGATAGTGTATTCTCTGACTACAATGGAGTAAAACCAGAAGTCAAAAACAATAAGAGGTCTAGAAACCCTTAAGTAATTAGAAATTACACGGCACACTTTTAGCTATTCCAAAGGTCAAAGAAGAAATCACCTGGGAAATTAGAAAATATTCTGACCTCTATGATCATAAAAATACAACATATCAAAAGCTGTGGGATGCAGATAAAACAGCACTTAGAGGGAATATCATAACTTTAAATGCATATATTGAAAAGAAGAATGGTCTAAAAATCAATGATATAAGGGTCCACCTTAGAAATCTGCAAAGAGCAAAGCAAACCAAAAGCAAGTAGGAAGAAGGAAATAATAAAGAGAAGAAATCAATGAAATAGAAATTAATAGTGCTGAAATTTGTTCTTTGAAAAGATCAACAAAATTGGTTACCTTCTAGCTAGACTTTCCTAGAAAAATGAAAGAGGAAAAAATTACCAAGATCAGGAATGAAAGCAGGATTATCACTTAGATCTTCCAATTTTAAAAGGAAAACAGAGGACTATCATGAACAATTTCATGCAATGAGTTTGATAACTTAGATGAAATGGTCAAATAGAATATCTGAATAATCTTTTATCTATTAGAAAAATTGAATTTGTTATCATAAACCTTCCTAGCATTAAAACAATAGTAAAAGATGCTTTTACTGATAAATTCTATGAAAATTTAAGGGAGAAATAGCATCAGACTTAAAACACTTCACAAATTATTCACAAATTATTATGTGTGGCCAGTATAATGCTAATACCAAAGTCTGACAAAGACATTATTTTAAAAGAAGGAAGAAAAGAAAAACAAAAGAAAAAAATTAAAGAAATAATGAAAATTACAGACCAATATCTCTTATAAACATAAATGCAAAAATTCTTAACAAAATGTTGACAAACAGAATCCAGCAGTATATATTATCATCAAGCAGGTTTTATCCCACTAATGCAAGGGCAGTTAAATTTTATACCAGTCAATATAATTCACCCTACTGATGGAATAAAGAAGAAAAATTATAGGATATTTTCAATAGATTCAGGAAAAGCATTTGACAATATTAAATTCAATATCTATTCATGATACTGAATAGAGCAACACACACAACACAACACAACACACATAGAGAAAACTAAGAGTAAAAGGGAACTTTCTCAATCTGATAAAGTGAATCTACAAAATACCTACAACTGACATAATACTTACTGGTGAACTTTTTTTTTTCCAGGAAGATTAGCCCTGAGCTAACTACTGTCAATCCTCCTCTTTTTGCTGAGGAAGACTGGCCCTGAGCTAACATCTGTGCCCATCATCCTCTACTTTATATGTGGGACGCCTACCACAGCATGGCTTTTGCCAAGTGGTCCCATGTCTGCACCTGGGATCTGAACTGGCAAACCCGGGGCTGCTGAGAAGCGGAATGTGCGAACTTAATCACTATGCCACCGGGCCGGCCCCTTACTGCTGAACTTTTGAATGCATTTTCCTAAGATCAGGAACACAGCTAAAGATACAAATATCTCAGGTATCTCTCAATGGGAGAATGGATAAACAAGCTGTTGTATATTCATATAATAGACTACTATTCCACAATAAATAAGAGCAAATTATGAATACACACAACAACATAGATGAACTTCAAAAATATTGTATGAATTAAAGAAGACTTACACAAAATCATGTGTTTTATGTGATTCCAAACTTACGAAGTTTTACAACAGGCAAAAATGATCTATTGTGCAAAAAAATTATAATAGCCATTGCCTCTGGAGTAGTGAGAGTGGGAAATGACTAGAAAGAGGCATGAATGATGGAGGTTTGGGTTATATAGTGATACCCTGTCACTGAACACAAGATAGGGGGATAGAGGCTTGGGTTATACCGTGATACATGGAGTGATAGAGGTTTCTGGAATTATAGAGGCTTGGATTGTATCCTGTATACATTTGTCAAAACTCAGTCCATGATCACTTAAAATTTATGCAATTCATTTTATGTAAATTTTGTGTCTAAAGAAAAATATCTGTAAAACAATATTGAACTGCAGTTAATGAAATGCATGCTGACATATTTAAAGGGGGAGATAAGATGGATTGAGGGATGGACAGAGGGATAAATGGATGGAGAGACAGAGAACAAGCCAATTACAAAAAAGAGTAAGTTACAGAATTTGTTCTGTAGGCATTTAGCTGTTCACTGTAAAATACTTTTCTTTATGTCTAAAAATGTCAATAATAAAATGTTGAGAAAAAAACGTGTTCGAAGTAATTGGAGAGCTACTGTGGGAGCATGGACGTGAAGGGACAAGAGCTCAGAGAAAAGGGAAGCACAGAGAAGTGAAACTTATCTTCAGCTCCTTTTCCTCTTGAGGCATATGCTGATTTGTAAGTAGCAACTGAGAGAATTAAAAACTGAAGTCAAATTTCAGTAATTTCGCCAGACTTCAGAGACAAAAGTTGGAGTTTAAGATTGATCATGGAAGAAGTGCTCTCGATTTTGGTTCTTGAAAGGCTGCTTCTTAGGAGTAAGAGGGAATCAAAAATTGAAGGACTTTTGCAATGACTGAAGCCCAAGTTTCCATCAGCTTAATCCAAAATAGGATTAAGATGGTCTTTCCTTAGCCTACTGGAGAAAGAATATGCCATGCTTCAATTATTTGTATGGCTTTCCTTACACATACCAGAAAACAAACGATTAAGAAACAGAAAAAAATCTGATAATAGATAGATAATAGAAAGAAAAAGAAATAGAAAGAAAACCCAAAGATATCCATATATTGAAGTTATTAGACACAGACTTTAAAATAACTGTGATTATTATGTTCAAAAAATTTATAGTAAGTTGGAAAATTTCATGAATCTGTTTAAAAGAATCAAACATAAAGCTGGAACTGAAATATTACAACAAAAAATTAAGAATGCAGGTTAGATACAACTGAAGAGAGAATTAGTGAACCAAAAGAGAGGTCAGTGGAAATTATTCAGGCAGAAGCATGGAGTGAAAAGATAATGAAAAATACACAAAAGCATGTAAGAACATATAATATAGAGAGAAAAGATCTAACACACATATAACTGGTGTCCCAGTAAGGAGAAGAAATAGAGAATGGTGCAGTAGCAATATCTGAAGACACAATAGTCAAGAATTTTCAAAAATTCATGAAAGACACCAACCTACATGTTCAAGAAGTTCAACATACCTGGAACAAGATAAATAGAGAGAAAATTGCAGTTGGTGCTTCACAATAAATCTGCTGAAAACAAGACAAAAAGAAAAAAGTGAAAGTATCAGAAAAAAGATGTGGTACCTTCAGTTGCAATAAGGCATCTTGATGACTTTTCAATAGAAACTATGGGAGCCAGAAGACTATATCAAAGTATAGAAGAAAATAACAGTCAATCTTGAATTGCTTTTCCAGTAAAAATATCCTTCAAAAATATGTAAAATAGTTATTTTCAGAAAATTAAAATTTGAGGGGCCAGCCCAGTGGCTCAATGGTTAAGTTTGCACATTCTGCTTTGGTGGCCCGGGGTTCATCAGTTCAGATCCCAAGTATGTACATGGCACCGCTTAGCAAGCTGTGCTGTGGTAGGCGTCCCACATATAAAGTAGAGGAAGATGGGCACAGATGTTTTCATATAAAAGTAAGGAAATATGGAAAAGAAAATAATGGAAAGTCACAGAAAGGTTAAATATGTGGTAAGTGTGAATGGATACTAACTGTATGGAACCACAAACTATTTTATAGAATTAAATTCCTGACAACAAAAACACGAAAGGCAGTAATTGTAAATGGGTAGTGGGTTCTAAGGTCTGTGCATTCTTTGGGAAGTGATATGACTACTGATGTATATTAGACTTTAATGCTTCAAAGTTACATGTTATGGTCTCTATGATAACCACAGAATGAATAATAAAAGAAGGTTTATTTAAGATGCTAATGTGGGGTTGGGAAAAATATTAACTCCAAAAAAGACCAGAAAAGAGAAAAAGAGGAACATGGTGCAGGTGAGACAGAACTAATAGTCAAATCGTAGGGAAGTGAACCCGGCTATATCAGGTATTTGAACAAAAATCAGTTTTATTTATTAGCAGCAAATAATTAGAAAATGAAATCCAGAAAATACCATTTCAATTGAATAAAAACATTTGTATATAAGGATAAGTCTGGCAAAAGATGTACAACACCTTTACATAGAAAAGTACAAAATATTATTGAGAGAAATTAAAAATATTTACATAAAGAGGTATATGCCATGTTCAAGGACTAGAAGACTCCATATTGTAAAGATGTTGGTTCTTCACAAACTGATATATTTGTTTAATATAATGCCAAACAAAATCACAGGAAAGTTTGTGTATATGTGTGTGTGTGTGTGTGTGTGTGTGTATGGAAATTGATGAGCTGATTCTCAAATTTATATTCTCAAATTTATTCTGAAAACCACCAAGTTGAGCCAGGCCAGTCTTGAAGAACAGCAAAGTTACATCACTTATACTACCTGTGTGGTATTTGCCCAATAACAGACTAATACGTTAATGGACCAGTACAAGGAGTCCAGAAGCAGACCCATACTATATGGGCACTCATCGCACTGAAAAGCATGGGGAAAGGATAATTTTAAAAAAATAAATTGTATTGGGTCAATTAGATATTCATATGGAAAAATATGAATCTTGCCTCCACTTCACACTATATACAAAAATCAACTACAGGTGAATTTTAAATCTAAATGAGAAAGGTAAAATAATAAAGCATATAGAATATAGCATGAGAATTTATTCATGAGCCTAAGATAGGAGAAGATTTCTTAAGACATAAAGAAAGCACTAATCATAAAGGAAAAGATTGACAAATTAGACTATATTAAACTTAAGAATGTTTACCTGAAGGTACTATTAAAAAGTGAAAGGGTAAGTCATAGAGTGAGAGAAGATATTTGCAATACATATTATCAGCAAAGGACTTGTGTCCAGAGCATGTAAATAACAACTACAAGTAAATTTTGAAAAGTAAGACAATTTCTACCACCAGGAAAATAGGTGAAAAGCTTGAACTTGAAAGCACTTCATTAAATAGAATATCTAAATGCAAAGGTGTTCAACCTCATCAGTCAAAATGGTGATAAATCTGCTGAAAACAAGACAAAAAGAAAGAAATGAAAGTATCAGAAAAAAGACGTGGTACCTTCATCTTAGAACCACGATGCAGTGCCACTGCATCCAAACCAGAATGGCTGAGAGTAGAAAGACTGTCCCTAGCAAGGACTGGTAAAGATGTGGGGCAAGAGGAACTGTCATGTGTTGCTGGTGTGCATATGAAATGGTACAATCATTTTAGAAAACTTTTATCAGTATTTCTTAAAGGTGAACCTACACTTATCTTTGGCCCAGCAATTTCACTCCAAAATATATACTCAACAGAAGCTTGTTACACTTCTGCACCAAAAACCATGTGCAAAAATGTTGGTAGCAGCAATATTTGAGGAACAATCTAAATGCCCCTCAACTGTAGAATGAATAACTACATTGCAGTGCATTCATACAATGGAATACTCTACAGCCAAAAAAAATTAATCAATTATTGCTGCATTCAACAAGCATAGATAAATCAGTCTATCAACATGTTGAACAAAAAAAGCAGACAAAAGGTTATATAATATCATAATTTCATTTTTAATGTTTCTAAAAGAAGACAAGCTAATTTGTGGTTTTTGAAGTTAGGATAGTGATTGCCATTGAGAAGAAAAGCGTAGTGTTTAGAGAGAGGCAGAAGCAGGGCTTCTGGCGAATTGGTGATCATTTCCTGATTTGGATGATAGTCATGCAGGAGTATTTATGTTTCAAAAATTTATCAAGTTATGTATTTACAATAGGGGTGCTTCTCTGGATGAATATTATACTTCAATAATTCTTTGTAAAGCAAGAAAGTACCCCTTTAATTAAGTAAAACAGATCAATTAATTAATCAATTTAAAGAAAATATTAAGTTTATAATAGCTTTGCTAATATGCATATATGGGAAAATCATTATGTGGTTTGCAAAAGACAGAGTTTGGGAAATATTGAGCTCATGTTCTGCGTTTCTCATCTTTTTCCTGTATCTTTTTGTGTCTTATTAGGCTAAGGACAGAGGCAGTCTGCCCTGACTCTTTAGGAATTTCCTACCCCTCACTCTTCTGCTGCCTGTGGGACCTTATTACACTTGAGACAGCATCTTGTCTAAACCCTCTGATTTTATGAACAAAGGTACTATGCAACAGGGGAAGTTTCAAAGGATGTGACATGTCTCTGGTCTCTAAGCCCAGCCTTCATTCCATTCATAGTCCAACAAAATTTGGTGAATTTAACATACACCTCCATCAAGCTTCTGTGAAATACTTTCAGCAGTCCCTCTTGGATGACCTCTTTCCTAAAATGGGCTAATATATGTGAGAGAGCGTAGGGTAATTTAAAAGAAAGAAAGAAAAAGAAGGCAAACAAGAGCTTTAGAACCAACAAACTTTTTTGAATCCCAACTTTCCTAGCCACTTTCTAGCTGAAGAATTGGACAAGATCATTAACATGTAATTGTTCCTCTGAGCCAATGTCCCTCATCTGTAAAATAAATTGTTGTGATGATTGAATGGGATAACATATGTGAGGTCTTTGGTACAGTGCCTAGAAGAGAGGCACCACAAAATTATGGGTTCCGCATTGCCTCAGCATTCAATTGCTTCCGTCGAGGGATTAAGAAGGAAGAAGTGATCTCAAGGTATTTGCGTCCCGGGCATAGGGTGTTATTATTTACCTTACCAGGCAGATGGCTTTGTCATATAAGGGGAAAGGCAAGGTTAACTCTCTTGAAAAAAATTTTAATAGATTGTTCATGGGGCCTATACTCGAAAAACGTTTGTTGACTTCAGTTCATGCAAAGACACTGTCTCCAGAAAGCCTTGTTGAAAAGTATAAGTTGAGAAGTAGAGCTCTTTTGTGCTCATTAGCACATACCAGTTTATCAGATCAGCTGGGTCAGATATGGAAGGCATGTTTTGTTGGAAAGAACCAGTTACCCCTGTTAGGGGCCAGCCTAGTCGATGTACCCCTGGGAGCCATATGTGAACAGGAGATAGAGTTTTGCCTGATGGTTAAGAACACAAATTCTGGAGCCATATTGTTTGGATTAAAATCCCTTAGTAACTCTTTAAGTTTAGAAAAATTACTAAATTTCTTGTGCCTCACTTTCCACATCTATAAAATGGAGACGATGGGTGGGTGCAGGGAATGACAGGGAGTAAGAGATGAGGACCATTCCGAGGAATTTCTACAAGAGCTGTGATTGCTTCTATTTCAATTTCCTTATTTATAGTGCCCTTTCACAAAATTACTTACAGGTTTCACTGTTTCGCCCAAATCGGTTCCATCATTGATAACTGGTTCTTCTGACATGCCAATTAGGGTTTGGAAAAGTTATCCAATATGATGGAAAGAGCACTGGATTAGGAGTCAGAAGATAGAGGTTTTAAGTTTGTCTACATCATGGACACACCACTTAATACTCGTTAAGCCACTTTTCTCCTGTGAGTTTCACTTCTTGTCTGCAAAATGAGGGGCTTTAGAAAATCTCTAAATTCCCCCCAGTTCTAAAATTTTACAATCCTTTTTACTTTGCCAATCAGTTTTAGGTTCTGAGATGATGAATGTGTTTGGGACATACCACGACTAGATGATGTTGCCAGCTGACCTCATGAGACATCTTTCCACTCCTCATCCTCTGGTCTTGGGTGGATGACCAGAGCTTTCTGTTGCCCTCAGTAAAGTCATAACGGGGAAGGTGTTCATGTGTGTGTGTATGAGGCAGTAAATAGATTCCAAATCTATTTGCAGCCTCCACAGGAGAATAGGCAAAGAGACAACAAGAGGATGCCCAGTCGCTTTTGAAATGCAAATCTTCTGGCTCCACTAAACTACATATCAACATACCAACTGAATCACAATTTATGATCTTAGACGATAGTTCATAATCTTTGAGATATCATGAAAAATGGACTAGATACTAGAAACGGGCAAGTGATTTTTATTTTCAAACAGGAGAGAAAGATGACTGTAGGACACTATAGATTAAACTGAGCATTCTAGAATTGATTATTAAATAGATGGCTTTGAGTTCTTAGACTGGAAGCTGGTGGTCTCTGGCATGGAGGAAGTTTCACTGAAAATGTGTTGCGGAAGCTGGACTGCTCACCAGGGAATTAGGCTGTGTGAGGGAGTTGAGGTCAACCTGTAGTCGGGTCTCAGAGACGTAAATGGAGAGCTGTGTCCATGTTCAATATTTTTCATCAATGACTTGGAAGAAGATAAGTGTTCAAGCTTTCCAAATTTGTGGATTTTTCCAATCTTGGAAATATTTGACAAATGACTGAAATAACAGTCAAAAGAATTTTCAGATTTGTAATGCCAGGTGAAAACTAGCAATGTCAAATTAAAAATGAAAGAAAAGGACAAAAAATCCAAGTCCTGCATGTGGATGCAAAGGCAATTCTGCCAGGGTAGGGGTTCAGAGATCCGACTTGACTGTGAGTAGAGAGGAGGTTCCAGAGACCACAGACAGAACTGAGATGGTGGTTCAACCTTAGGCTGCATCAAATGAACTTTAGATTCCATTTTAAGGGAGTTAATCCCAGGAAAACTGGTTAGACATCCTGGAGGTAAGCGGTGCGGGGGTGGTCAGGTTGGCAGAGGTCCTCAGGGCCCAAAGTCCCTCATGATTGATTAGTAGAAGTGTCCCTGTGAGTCCCAGGGCAGAGTTTCATCATGGAGTCTTCTGGCTCTGAGTACAAGAAATTTCCTTTTCTCTCCACTGGATAGTTTATCTTTACATGATTATGTCCAGAGCACCAGCCCATTAGGATGACAGATAAACTCCTCTGAAGTTTCCCCCCGATATATTGAAGAGTTCCTTTTAAAAGCATTCTAGCAGCAGCTCAAAAGAGCTTTTGGAGGCAAAGTGCTTTATCACCCAGAGAATATGCTTGAGGGCCTTTTTCACACCCACAGGATGAAGCTGGATTCTGGCAGGAAGTCATAGTCTGGAGTCTGAGGGAGCAGTGAGAAGGCAGGCAGAAGCTCAGCCTATCAGTAGAGAAGGGAGGCTAGTGGTTAAGAACTGGGGTCTGCAGGTCAAATCCAGGGATGGGGCCAAACCCCAACTCAAGACCTTACCAGCTACAAGGCCTTGGGCAAGTCACTGAGCTTTTCCATGCCTCTGTTTTCTTGCCTATAAAATGGAGAGAAGGATGTCCATAACAGCACATACCTCATAGGGGTGTAATGAGTGTTAAATGAGCTAAATGAGCTTAGAAACAGCTGGGCGACCTTGGGCAGTCACTGGATGTTTCTAAGCATTACTTTTCTCATCTGTAAATGAGGACGATAATATTGACCTCTTACAGAGCTGCTGTGACGCTCAAGTAAGACAGTGTACAAAGTTCTTATCACAGTGTCTGGCACCTTTAGGAGCTTGATGGATATTAACCAGAGGGAAGCATACAATCTCTAGTCCTTTGACACAAAATCTATTCCAAAATGACGACCCTGGTTTGATGCCAAGAAACAGGAATGCCATCATATCTTAAACAGACTAATGACTGCCCTTCTAATATCCATTCAATGAGAATATTCATGAAGACAAAAGATAAAAGTTTAACAATTCTTTTAAATGGATGTTTATTTGATAATCCTAACATGTACGTCCACCTCAAAAATAGTAGCACCTACATGTACAAAACACCTGTCTACAACAGCCCTTCAGGCTGCGGCAGTAAGACCACAAAAGCTGCAGTGTGTGGGCATGCTTCCCTGTGTGCTTGGTGCCACAGGGGTGTGCTCTCCCCTGAACCTCTGGAAAAATGAGGACGTGGTGGCCTCTGCAATGGGTCTCCCCTCCCACTCGGCTACTCAGGCTATTGCTTCACTTTATATCAGGGCTTTTCTCTCGCCCCTTCCTTTCCTTACAAAACACACCCCCAGCACTTTTGCCAGAATACTAGAGAGTGATAAATTGGACATGGACTTTGGAATGGCAGTGACCTTCCCCTTGCTGTCTGTGTGAACTTGGGCAACTTATGTCACCTGTTTCTTGACCTATGCAACAGAGATAATAGCAAAATCTTCCTGTTAGAAAGAAAGAATGTCATGTATATCAGACACCCAACAGAATATCTGACAGTCAACAGATGCTAACTTCCTTACTCCTTTTCCCTCTCTCCTCTTTATGTGCCTTTCTATCCCCCTACAGTGCCCAAATCCAGGACATTTTAGATAAGAGATGCTTAATGAATGTTTGAGTGATTAATGGGTTGTCTGTCAGTTCTATGTCTTTTCGTATTGTTTGAGTGAATGTTTATTTTGAGTGATTGAGCTGAAGTATTAGAATATGATTAGAATAAAACATTCTCAAATTTAAATAGACCTTAAGCCAAGGAATAATTAATGTAGGAATTCCAGGTGTCCCGACAGGCCAATGAACCATATATCTGGCCCCAGCAGCTCGGTAAATTGTTACATCACGTACATTGTGATATGCTCTGCCTGAGGATGCCAATCACTCAGGTGTGGCTCTTCCTCTGTGATCCCCCTGGTTCATACTTCCAATAACGTATGATTATATGGTGCTTTAATTCATACATTTCTATCTTGTTCCTATCAGACAGCAGGAGATTTCTCTGGACCGGGTCGTATGCATCTTTGTACCACTGAAGTCTATCATTAGCGTAACACAGGTGCTTGACAGATGCTGAGTGAAGGAATGAAAGCCATAAGAAGAAAATCAAATCATATGGCCCTCCTGAAACAGGAAAACGCTCTGCTCTTGCATCTGCAGAAGGCAGGTTTTTGTTTGCAGTGGTGGAGAAGCCTCATCTGGTCCAGCAAGTGAGACCCACCTTGACTCGCCTCTCAGACGAAAAGCCTCCAGCACTATTTTCAAGATTTGGCCTTGACATTCAGAATTGGACACGCCAGGCAGCCAACAGAAGGCACACATTTCTCTTCCAAGAATACTATAACGGGAAAGAGGAACTATATTTCACTTTTCCAAGAAGGAATTCAATTATTCAACAGCTAACGTGACCATAGAGACTCCCCACGTAGCATTTGGGAGCCTCTGATTTCATTCATTTCTTCCCTTAGCATGGCTTAGGTTCAAATACAAGGGGGAACCAATGGCATTGTGCCTGTAGGCCTTTACAAAGAAGGTGCTTACCTTCTTTGGCCAATGACCTTCCCTCAAATCTGACCTCTTTGGCATTTGTTCTGAGACTAAGAGAGCATTGCCCAGATCCCATATCTTTGCATTTAGGGCACCCTCAACCTCCACCGGTGTGGCTTCCTCACTATTTGAAAATGGCCCGGGGCACAGCAATCACTGTCTAAGTGGGATCCCTGTCTGCGTCTCTCATCACTCTAGTCCATTCTCCATCTGCCACTTCAGTAACATGCCTAAAAAACTCAGGTCATCAAGTCAAAATGTTCTCCCTTTTCCAAGCCCCAACCCTACTCTTGTGCCTACAGGATGAGATCAGGATTCTCAGCGCACAAGCCCAGCCCTTTACCCTCTAGGCCCCATCGACCTTTTCAGTCTTATCTCCTAACCGTCCCGCATAAGACGCCACCTATACTCTCAGCTTTTCCACTAGGACCTTGCCGTGATGGTGGTTTTGCATCACCTGTCCCCTCTGCCCGCCATTCCCTTGGCGTATTCAATCTCTATTAGAGTAAGAAACAGTTGTGGGGATTTACCCAGACACCTCAGGGGAGCTCAATTTGGCAAACTTGTGTGAAGGACCCACTCTGGCCATAAGATTCATTCAGTCTTTTGGTACTTTACAAAAATGGAAGCTTTTTTTTTTTTTTTTTTTATGTGTGTTGCCTTAACGTATCTGTTTTATCGTGAGTATAGGCAGCTGCCTTGTTGTTGAGGACTGAATTGTGTCCCCCTCAAATTCATGTGTTGAATCCCCAACTCTCACACCTCAGAATGTGACTGTATTTGGAGACAGGCCCTTAAAGAGGTGATTAAGGTAAAACGAGGCTGTTGGGCCCTAATCCAATCTGATTGGTGTCCTTAGAAGAAGCAGCAATTTGGACACAGAGACACCTGGGGTGATGCACACAGAGGAAAGGCCATTTGAGGACGCGGCAAGGAGGAGGTCATCTGCAAGCCCAGGAGAGAGGCCTCAGGAGAAAGCAACCCTGCCAACACCTTCATCTTGGATTTCCAGCCTCCAGAATTGTGGGAAAATAAATTTCCATTGTTTAAGCCACCAATCTATGGTATTTTGTCATGGCAGCCCTGATAGACTATTATACTTGTAACAGGCAAAATTTTCTTATTCATTTTTGAATTCTTTAAATTCTTAGTACTTAGAGCCTCTTGGAATATAGAAGGCCATCAATAAACGTAAAGCAAAAGACAAGAAGACTCTGGGATTGACATCATCCAAGGAGAGTAGGATGTAAGGAAAGCCAAGCCACGAATCTTGAAACTCACTGTCATCCCAAAGTGCTATGAAGAGAAGGTCTCCTTTTTCCACGTCATCCTTTATTAGCATAACCTCCACCCCACATACTGCCTTCTACCTTAAAAATAGGACATTCCTCTTTAGTGAAATAACATGCCAGCGATAAAGACAAATGGAGAGCAGCAAGAAAAAGAACTGGGGAGGCTGTGAATTGCTTTCTTTCTTTCCCATATAAATATAGTAAGAGAATGTCCAAATGCATAATAGCGCTTTGGGGAAAGATCTCAGCCCATTTATAGGGGAATAGTAAGGACTCTGCTTTTTACTGAGCCAACTTCTACTTGAGGGAAAATTAATGTTGGAGCCAAGTTACACCCAGAGTGACCTTTTCCCTCTCTTCCTCCTCAAATGACAACATTTCCAGACTGTCTTCTGGGATTAACTTTCCCATTTCACCCTACCTCTTGTAATGTTCCTTTACCCATATCCTCATACCACATTCACTTGCATAGTTTTGTGAGCATCTCCAATTTATACTTGCTAGTATATTTTTCTAAAGTAAGTTCACAAAGCTTTTGTTTCAAGGTGTGACTACTTGGCTTTGTGTCCGACACCTAGTGGGTGCTCCACAAATGTTTGTTTACTATGGGAATGAGTGGATGAAATCTTAATCAGCTTGTCTTCCCCAGCCCTGCCCAATGCATAAACACACACACGTGCACACACACTCACATACACACACAGATTGTGTTGGTTGACTGGCTGTTGCCTGCTGCTGAAGAGCCCTGATCTGGTTGAATGTGTAACTCCAAGACACAGGGGAAAACAGTGAACTGAGATGCTCCCAGGTAAATTAGAGAATCAAGCAAATCCTGAATGATAGAGCCACAGAGACACTAAGGTCATTCACCTAGTACTGGCAGAGCCAGAATGGAAACAAGTCCTCCAGACTTCCAAATCTGTTCTGGGCTGTGGCTGCCCAGCTATCACTTGTAGCTGCCTGTTTTGGGACACCAGTTCACCAGCTTGCCCAGTGATTCTGAAAGCTATCTAATATGCTTTCAAGAAATTCTACATACAGTTGGGGAAAGAGGGAATATAGAGATGGAGTAGACCGGGGGAAGATATCAACAATGACCGGCCCTCCTACCAGCTCTGTTGGGGAACTTCTTTTAGACACTCTCTTCCCTGCACACACGTAAACACACACACACACATGCACACATACACACTTGCATGCAAATACTTCTCCATTCTACAGCCTTTCCTTGATAGCCCACCAGCCTCAATGTGCTGATGAACTTTCACCTGCTTGGCAGGGTGTCTTCATTCAAGTTTGCCTTTAAGCAGGGTACCATCCTCTGGACTGCTCGTTCTTCATCCTTACTATCAGAATTGCCAGTTTCAGCTCTCGTAATGTCCATTGCACCTATTCAAGAAAAAAATTTATCAGCACAAAGAAGTGAATGGTGGTACGCCAAGTATCGCCAGGAGGCCACAGAGGAAGAGGTTATTTTAAGGGGAAGGAGCTTCCTTAGATTACACCACAAGTGTTTCCTGTATTTTAAGCTGGCTTTACTTGACATGTTGGGACTATAGACAGGCTGTTGCGGAATTTCCACCTTGATAAGAGCTTGGAGAGAAGCCTGGTTAGACTTAGGTCATCAATCTCGTAAAGGGAGTATCTCATCTACTTTAGAAAACATATTCTCTATGCAATTCTAACATTTAAATATAGATGAATGTGATCATTTCATATTCAGTCAATAACTCATTTCGATTTTGGTTCCCAGTTTCTGGGTGTGCAGTACTACAAGAGAGCAAGATTGTGTCTCCACTTCTCTCTCTGGGTGTGGAGACTAATGATCCCAACCCGGGTAAGCCCTCCAGAGGTGAAGACAGCTGGTCCTCTAAAGTAAATTGGACAATGCAGCTGATGAATGAGGCAGCATTAGTTAATGAACCTAGAATGAATGGCTTACGGTAATTCATTCATTCAGCATATATTTGCTCACAAAGCAGCTTTGTTTTGATTTTCTCAAGGAGACTCCAACATCTCGTTGAAAGTATAAGGAAGTCAAAATCTGTTATTACCAGAAATAAGGGGCTGGAGAAACAAGAACAAAATTTAGGTTCCCAATTTGAAGTTTCTGAGGTCAGAGCACGCTACATGTGACATAGCATATGTATTAGGCTCCACTTCCACTTCTCGTCAGTCTTACACGGGCCCAGGAAGTCCTGTTGTTCTCCCGCATGGCTCATGTGACGATTCCTCCATTTCCTTCAAATTCATATGGGTCCCAAGCACAAGTTGTAGGATGATTTTTTAAAATCTAGCATCATAGAGAAATGCCAAGAAAAGGATTTGATATCATCAAAGGACTCTCTCCCACTCAGGCAAGTCGGGAACAATTGGTTTTGTGAAAAAGCTCAGGCTGCAGAATTGGTAAGACCTGGGTTTCAGTTTTCTAGTTTGAGCAACTTAGCTCAGCTCTCTAAGCTCTGTTTCCTTCATCTATTAAAAAGGGATCATTACACCTACCTCTAAGAGTCCTGGGCATGTATGTGTGTTTTGGATCAAAAAGAGAAAATACCTATGAGGTGTTTCTCACAGGTTGTGGAACATGGTGGGTTTTCATAGCTCTTAACTCCCATGTCTTCAGAGCTTCAGTCCTGAGAATTGAAGGAGGCCACACTCACCTCTCCTTCTTTACAGCATGCCTGACCCTTCAGCTCTGAAGTTTCTTCTTTCCTCCACATGGACCTGAGGGGCAGTTAAGGCAGAATTATGGGGGTCCTCGGAGCCTATCCTATGGCCCACTTGACACCCTTGTCACCTCAGAGGACTTCATAGAAGGAAATTCCCACCTCAATGCCTTCTCTCTACACACGCACTGCACACACACACACATGCACACCCCCCCCCCACATCCTCCCCACACACTCTCTTTACCTGCAATTGCTAAATGCTCCTAGGTAGGCTCTAATACACTGTGAATAGCAGAGCAATGTCAGCTGACCCTCAAGATGTTTCTCCAATTTGCTTCCATAGCCTTATGTAATTAAAAAATGGTTGTGAGATATGAAAAAAGAGTCAAAGAATAAACACACCTCCGTTGCATCCAGTGGTAAAAGATCCTTTAGGTGAGAAGCATTTTCTTAAGGAAAAGGTCAGGCCTGTTCTCTACGTAGCTGAACTTCTCTACTTCATGCTTCATCACAGCTCACAGAAAACTCCAGAGGCCTGCTTAATCCAGCCTAGGGCAACTGTGCACTAAGCTCAGAAATCTCCCCCACTATCCAGCCATTCCCCAGGCTCTCTAGCGAGGCCTGCTTGGTTCCCACTAATTTAATCAGCCACGCAAAGGGAACAGAGGGGTTGCATTTGGCTTTGGGGAATTTTCACTGTGCTGTGTTGTTAGAAGGGAGTTCTACCTCGTGGAAGAATATCAGGGACGGATTCGCGTAACATCAGACCTAGAAGAGTCCTTGGAGACAATCCAGTTCAGCCCTAGACTTTAAGGAACAGAAAGCTAAGGCCCAGAGAGGGAGAGTGCCTTGTTCAAAGTGACACAGATGCTACAGTTGGTGACAGATCTCGGGCAACAACCCAGATTTCGGGCAACAACCCAGATTTCTAGTTCATGTTGCTGCCTTATCTTTTTGGTTCTGGCATAGCAATTCTGTGGCCTTTGGAAGCCAGTTTGCTGAGGCTTGTATTCATCGTTTATTTTTAAACATTGGTGATTCTCCTCACTACTTGTATTTCAGCTACCATTGCTTGAAGGTCACATTGAAAAATAGGGATGAGTGAATGGAGTCAGTGAATCCAACTCCCAGCGTGCACTGGCCTAAATTCACTGCACAGTGGGCAGTTATTGGCTTCATTTGGTGCCAGACAGATAGTGGCCCTTCCCCTCCAAAACTTAGGAAAGCAGACAGTCCCTTCTTTCTTGTCCTCACAATGTCTCCCATATAGTGGGGTCTCAGTGACATCTTGCTAAAAGAAAGACGGAATGAATAAATAAGCAAATGAATGACCTGATTCCCGTCTGTTGGACTTCCACTGCGTTCTCTTTACCTAACTCCCTGGTGTTCTTGTCCTTTTTTCCACACTGCCTAGAATCACAGATTTTTAGAACTAGAAAAGAAACTTGTAGATTTCCAGATCTGATCCAGTCACTTTCCAGAATGGGGTTTAGAGAGAGCAAGTGTCTGGTCAAGGGGCGCAGAGTGACTCATGCCAGGGCTGGATTGGATTCCAGCTTTGTGATTCCTGGCCCAGAGGCTAAGATTTTCCTGTCACACTATTCCTTCTGTTCTGGTGTCCTCTGCAGGAACGTCTCAGATCTTGACTCTCAAGTAGAAAACGTGTCCAGGAGCTTCTTTATGAGCTCATGACAGGTGTCCTCCAGGATGGTATCCTCATTAAAAAAAAACGCCCAAATAGCTGGAATAAAGACAACCATGCAAAGCAGGCTAATCTCTGTATTGAGAGATAAGCATCTGCTTTTCCACCTGACCTGAAGGATCTGCCCAGCCCAGCTGAGACACCCTTGGGAAAGTGGCATTCCCCAAGAGTGTCTGAGTATTGGGGCCAAGGAGTGGGGTGACAAGCATCATCGTCATTCCTCCTGTAGGGCACACTCCAGTTTATTGCTCTCTCATATGGTTCCCAGAAATCTGTGAGGTTGGTAGGGGTAATATAATGACTATTCTTAGAGATGTGGAAATAGAGGCTCAGAAATTAGAATGACTTGGCCAAGGCTTGCAGTTGCTATGACAGAGTGAGGACTCAGGTGCCTGGTTGAAGGAGTTAGGATGAATTATTAAAGTGGATGGATATTCTTTAGTCTCCAAGGCTGACCTCAACGAAAACAACCACTACCTTCAACATCACATTCCTTGGCACCGGTTGACAGAGAGAATTAGGTTGAGAGAATTGTAGTCTCCATACCGATGTTTTTAGTTTTCTTCCTAAGACTCCTAATAAGAAGCTGTATTAGTTCGGGCATCTGCTATAACAAGGTAACCCGGAAATAAGATAGATATTAAGTCTCTTAAATAAGATAGAAGTTTTTTTTCTCTACTTCATAACTGTCCAGAGGTGAGCAGCTTCTCCTTGAGGCCATACAGGGACCTAGGTTCCCTTCAAATTGTGGCTCTACTCTTCCCTTGATGTTGTCTTCTGCGTGATAGAAACTCGGTCTTGCCCAAGTCTCTTCCAGACTATGGGAAGGGGAAAGGAAGGAAGTGAGGGTAAGAAATAGCCTTTAAGCAAGTGACATGGAATTTGCAAGTCAGTTTTTCTTATTGGTAAGAACTTCTACTTCTATCTGCAAAATCCTGAGAAACGTAGTTTATAACTGAGTGGGTGTGTGTCTAGCTAACTTGTGTGTGTGTCAGGAGTGGTGGTGGTGGTGGTGGTGGTCCTGTTATTAGAAGAAAGAAGAGAAAAGAGGTACCAGGGACAGTTAGCAGTCTCTAGCACAGTGGCTGAAACCAAGTACCTCTCTGAGCCTTACTAATAATAGGGAAAATAAGAATAGTGAACCTGTACTGACTACGTACTGAAGGCCAAAGACCGGGCTAAGTAGTTTATGTATATTATCTTATTTAATACTCAAAATAACCATGTAACGTAGGGACTATTATTAGTCCTATGTTCTGCATAGGGAAACTGAGTCTGGGATCACACAGCTAGTAAGTGACAGACCCGAGACTGACACTCAAATCTAGCTGCCTCAAAGGACCATGATCTTAATTTTTATGCTACAATTCCTTACTCCTTATAGTCTGAATTCAAAACTGGGAACTCCTGTTTGGCAGGATGGCCTAGGCAATCTAAAACATTCAGTCAAACAAAGAAAATATCCACTCGCCACTCTTCTTCAACAGCTGATTATACTTAACGTAAAAGAAGTATTGGAACTGCTGTTCCACCAACTAAAGCAAGGCAATCCATGGGGGCATTCACAAACAGTTCATTCATTCATGAAGGAGAAACAATACTGAGCACCTTCTAGGTAGCAGGTCTCATCATTGCTTATTCAGTGCTGAACAAAACAGACATGGCGTCTGTCCTCAAGGAGCTTACAAACTAGAGAAGGATGTGGACATTAACTGGGACAGCAACAATAAAACAACAACAACAACTAGTAATTCCACAACTACAGATTGTACTAAGTACTATAAAGAAAAAGCCATGAGAGAAGACAATGGGAGGAGGCACTTCCTTTAGATTGAGTGATCTGGGAAGACCTCTCAGGAGAAAGAGCATCCTAGCAGTGCTATGAAACGTGCAAAGGAGGCATAACAAGAGTGTGAAAGGAGGTCTCCAGAAAGAGGGAACAGACTGTGCAAAGGCCATGAGGCAGGAGGGAACATGGCATAGTCAAGGCATGGGAAGGAGATCAGCATAGCTGGAGCTGGGTGAGTGGGGGAAGAGCCAGTAGAAAATGAGGATATTCTAGAAGACCCAGGTCAGGCCATGTAGGGCCTTGGAGGCTGTGCTAAAGAGTTTATATTTTTATCTCACATTGATGAGATGTTTTCAGTGGTAAAAGCATTGGTTTATATTTTACTAAGATCCCTCTTGTTGACGTATGGAAAATGGATAGGGGAGAAGCAAGAGTGGAAAAGGAAGAAAGGTTAGGGGATATTGCAGTAGTTCAGGTAAGAAATGGTGGTGGCTTGGACTAAGGGGAGGATAGTGGAGATGGAGAGAATGGCGTGGATTTGGGATCTATTTTGGGTCAAGTGATGAATTGTACTGGATATGGTGGAGGTGATGTGGTCCTGAGCCGAGTTAAGAAAGATTGACTCTCCCAGGTTTCTTGTTGAGGGGCTTGGTGGGTGGCAGTACCTGCTACTGAGATGGCAAAGATAGAAGGAACAGTTTAAGGTGATGAACTAAGGTGACAAGCAAGGCGGGCTTAGTGAAGATTTTAAAACGAGTATAACGACTAAGGGACAACAAAATTAGGTTAGGCCTGCTCTGGGTGAACATTCTACATGCGTGTTACACATGCACATTGATAACTCCTAAATGAGGGGCTCTTTGGGGATTAGAATCAGTTCACCAGATCAATCCAGAGGTGCGGGCAGAGCTTTTCAAATTGTGCCTGTCAAGGGCCATCCCTAAATCAGGGGAGAGCGATAGTGTACCCCCGGGGAAACAGTGCCATTGAGAAAACAAACTTGAAATTACTCTGTCTTTTGTTTTATTGTAAAAGCTAATGGGAAAACTTTCTTCTATTTCAGAATAAATGTGTATGTATATATAATATATATTTATATTACAATATACAAATATAATGTAGTAAGATTAATATTATTAACATTAAATTGTGTCTCAAATTACTTATGATCAAGTAAAACTGACCATTCAGGAAGAAGTACCTATTACACGGTGGTTTCATGTACCTCCCGGCATAAGCCAGACATTCCTAGCGGTACATGTGCCCCTTTCTGAGAAATATTGTTGTTAATGAATAAATATCGGAATAGGAATGAGTAGGTCTGGCTTCACTATCCTCTTCAGTCTTGGACGAGACGGTTTTCCCATCCCTGAAGTGATGAAATACTGTCTATCTCCTCAGCCTACAGTGACCGATTGCCTTCACAGTGCCACATGCACTTGGCAGGTCGTTTTACTGATCGCCTGAGCAGGGATTGTCTATCTCTAGTGCCTTTCTGCTCCTATGCCATCATAGTATGTGAAGACCAAACTAAGCAGTAACAGCAAACTACGGTAATACACTGTGAAACTGACCCAGGGCACACAACACACACACACACACACACACACACACACAGGATTCTTGTCTGAGGAGGAAGCTATCTCCCCAGTCCTGGGCTCATTTCATAGAAGTGGGAGTGGGAGGCCTGGCTGGGAGGTAACCTTCATTAGCTCTGAACCGGCACTTCCTCCTCTTTCTTTCTCCTCTCAGAGATTTATTTATTCATTTGCCTTGGCGTAGTTAATGGGGACTCAGCTTGGGAATGGCGGGTGGCCAGTAGACTGCCATGGATGGAGGGTGTTATATATTGCTTCCTGAAGGGTGACATCTGGGGGTGGGCAGGCGGGAGGGAGAAGGAAGGAGATGGGCGGCTGTGGTCCGCTCTAATTGAATACCGAGTGAACAAGATGGATGATTCCCCCCTAAGGAGCAATTAGAACATGAAGTAGCAGGAAGAGGAGGGAAAAGCCTGAGTAGGCAAAGAGAAAAGGAGTCACAGAGACAAGACCCAATGGGTCCAAATATCAGAATAAGGCAGATAAACCAGGCCATGAAGGTGGAGATGGATGGGAAGGGTGGTGGAAACTGCATCATGTTCCTAACAGCAGGCACACCCCCGGACACAGCGGTCTGGGTGTGATTTAAAAAAGGCCTTCTTGTCTCCCCTTTGCACCTCTCATCTCTCTGTTTGATGGTGCATGAAATTCAGTATTTGGGTTTAGGATTTTGAGTCCCTGCGAGAGGCAATATTTTAAGCTGTTGCCATTACTTTGCACCACGGTGTGAACGAGCTGTGTGGTGGTGGTGGTCAGAGGGGAGGTTGTTAGGAGCAAATTAGTACCAGGAAAAAGCAAGTTAGGAGGTATGAGAGGAGGCATGAAGAGAGTGAATGGGATCAGGATCCCAGAAACAGATCATTTTTTCTTCCCTATCACCCTGATCCTAGTGCTCCATGGCTGAATCTGGATGCTTCAATGCCCTGATGCAGAAACACTGAGGAAGTGATACAGGAAGGATGCTCGAGGGAGGTGGAGGATGGGGGCGAGCTGGCGGGGAGTAGAGGGCATGGGTGGAGAGCATGTGTAAACATTTGGGAAGAGATGATGGAAACCTGATTCGGGGACTAGTATGTGCCAAAAGCAGAGGTTCTTAGGGAGAAGTTGATAGAAATGAGGTTCCAGAAGGAAGGTGAGTGGGTGGCAGGCAAAATGTGAAGGATCTTAAACATACACTGTGGAGCTTGGACCCAATTTTGTAGATCACCAGAAAGAACCACCAGAGTTTTCTGAGCAGGGAGAAGAGGAGGTTGAGAGGGAGAGTGAAGAAAACTAGCACCCAGACCTTACCTTGTTTGCTCTTCACGACACCGTGGGGAGGCAGGTCCCATCCTCAGCCTTCTGCAGATGAGGAGCCTGTGACCTCAGAGGCTCTGCAACTTGCCTGAGAACGTTCAACTGAAAAGCAGTAGAGCTGAGATTCAGTCCAGGTCTGTCTGACTCCCAAATCTGTGCCATCTTGTGACAATATGTTGAGGTGTTTTAGTGAGAAGGAAGTTTTCCACCAATACGCCATGTTTCCTTAATGAGTTATTAGTTTTCTAGGGCTGCCATACTGAATGACCATAGGCTCAGGGGCTTTAAATAATAGAAGTTTATTCTCTTAGAGTTCTGGAGGCCAGAAGCCTGAAATCAAGGTTTCCTCTGAAGGCTTCGGGGAGAGTCTCTCATTGCCTCTTCTAGCGTCTAGCGGCTCCCAGAATTCCTTCGCTTGTGGTGGCATCACTCCAGTTTCTGCCTCCATCTTCATACGGTCATATCTTTGTGTCTCTGCCCCTTCCTCTCCTATATGGACTCTTGTCATTGGAATTAGGGCCCATCCTAGTCCAGTATGATCTCGCCCTCAGCTCTTCAACCTTATTACAACTCTAAAGACCCCTTGCCCCCAATAAGGTCATGTTCACAGGTTCTGGGTGGACATATCTTCTGGAGGCCACTACTCAACCCACTCCAGTGAGCTTGGTGCAAAGAGAATAGAGACCAGAGGTTCTGAGATCCACTCTCTCCCCTTTCACTTACAGAGTCAGTAGCTGCGTGGCTGTGGCATCCTCTAGTGCTTTACTGTCCATGTTCTTATTTTCTTCTCACAAGGAGAAGAGAAGGAAGGGATGGTGTTTGTCCTCTATATAGATGGGGAAATGAAGCCCAAAATCTGAACAGTTGCCCTGTGGGTCCAGTCAGGCTAGAAGCAGACTTCCAGTTGGTGGCAAGGTGAGCGAGGGGGTGCCTGTTTCTTACCAGCTGAAATAGCTCTTTGTTCTAGACTCCATGAAATAGTAGCAGCATCCCCTCTCCGTGTGTCAAGACTCATTTCTTGTCACCACAATTTGACCCCGTGCCCTGTGCTAAGCGACCCTTAGCTAAGAAGACTCTTAGCAGATGGCCACCATCATATGTCTGCAAGTGAACGAAAACTTTTAATAACCTTGGCCAATAAGAAAACTTGGGTTCCTGGCTTTCAGAGAGCTCAGGGGAAGCTCTTTCTCATCTCAAGTGTTCCTGGCGGGCTGGTGCAATGGCTGTGGATGCTGAGCTGCTGAAGCATGGGGCTCCCCATTGCTGGCCACCTTCAGGGCTTACCAACAATCCATAAGGGTGACAATGTCTTACATTTGTGAATGACTGTGCAGGCCCTGAACCCCAGCCTCCAGTGCTTCCCTCCATCCACATGGCCACAGGGCAGCTGTTCTGAAAGCCCTGGCCGGCGGTCACTGAGTGGGCCTGGGGAAGTGGACAAGCAGACATATTTTAGCATATGTTTTATGTGTCAAGAGAGGGATTCGGGGAGTGTTTCAGATGCCCCCTAGTATCCAAGTGAGGTGTCAAGCCAGCCCTGCCCCTCATAACTTGGGGGAGCTGCTTTTCTGTACTGGGACTCATATGTCTGACACGTGTTTGCTGGGAAGTCAGGGCAGGAGGAGGGAAAGTAGAGCAGAGAAGGGAAAGAGGGGAGAGGGAGGAGGAGGGAAAGGAAGAGGATGAAAGAGAGATTGGTAGGGGAGTAAGGACTGCAGAAAGGCAGAGAAGGATGAATAAAAGCAAGGGAAAGAAAAATTAAAGGAGAGAAAAAAGTTATTGGTTCTTGTGTGGTGGGAGACTGAAGGGACTCTTGACTGATTTGTTCATCAGAACAGACAGCCTTTGATCATCACATCCACTGACAGGATGCTCTTTGAAGCCTTGAGCACTGAAAAATGTAGGATGCTCCTAGCCATGTCATCTAATAATAATAATGAGCAAATTCATAGAAGTTCTGATTTTTTCATGGACTTTTTAATAATAGCAAATAAAAATTTAATGATATTTTAAAATGTCAAATATTAATTTCTTCCCCAAACTGTTTTTGATGACTTCCTTTGCTTATGCTCCAAGCATAGGCCTAAGGCTAGGCTTACCAGGTGACGCACACCAAACAGATAAACATCTGCAAAGTGAAGGTGACGTTATTGGTGAGAGTCATTGTATTTGTTTGGTAGTTCAAAATTTACAAAGCTTTTCCACATAGACTATATGACCGGATCCTATGAAGAAAGATACAGCAGGTTTTTATTTTTAATTGGAAAACATATAGCTAAAGAAAACCAAATCATTCAGTCTCACCATCCAACTACTTACATTTCTCCAGAATGTCTAATAATTAAGCACATGTGAAGATGTTTACGCAACCTGAAGAAGAGTATTACAAATCTAAGCCATCCAAGAATGGAAGAACCAGCTTCAGGAAGAAGTGAGTAGCTTGTCAATAAAGGGTATTGTGGTTTCAATTGCATCCCCACCCCGTCACCTACAGATAAGTCCACATCCCAACCTTTAGTACCTGTGAATGTGCCTCACTTGGAAATAGGGTCTTTGCAGATATAATCAAGTTAAGGATCTTGAGATGAGAGCATCCCGGGTTTAGGGAAGGCCCCAAATCCAGTAACTGGTGTCCTTATAAGAGAAAGGAGAGAGAGGTTTGAGACACAGACACAAGAAAGAAAGCGGGGACTGGACTCATGTTGCCACAAGCCAGGGAATACCAGGAGCCACCCGAAGCTGGAAGAGTCAAGGGGGAGTTCTCTCTGGAGTCCTCAGAGGGAGAGAGAGGGCCCGCCTGCAGACACATGGAGCTCAGACGGCTGGCCTCCAGAGCTGGGAGAGAGGAAATTCATCTTGTTGTAAGCTCCCATGTTAGCAGCGATTTCTTGCAGCAGCCACAGGAAACTGATAAGGAGGGGTTCAAGCAGGGGATACACGCCCCCCTGGTAAAGACGTCTCCTCCAAAGGAATCTGAGGCTCAGAAAACAGGGCATGTGGCCAGGTGACTTTGCAGGTTCTTTCTAATCCTTAGGTTTTATAATTCCAAGCATTTTTAAGCAACTGCATTGTGAACTTATAATTTCAGGTTCTGCTTTTATATTTAGTATAATTTTATATGAATTTTGTTTATATACAATTTCATATTTTTATCTTTAATGGCTACATAACATGCCATAAAAAGAACGTATCATAATTCCCTAACTCCGCTCTTACTGTTGATGCAAATTGCTTTCATATTTGTTATTATAATGTGTAATGCTGTTACAGTTCTCATTACTCGTGCAGCCATGTTTCTTGTGATATCCTGGGACAGTGGGTCTCAAGCAGGGTGGCTCTTGTCCTCCTGGAGACATTTGGCAAAGTCCGGAGACTTTGATTGTGGCAAGTTGTTGGGGAGGGTTGCTGCTGGCATCTAGTGGGTAGAGGCAGGGATGCTGCTAAGCCGCCTACAATGCACAGGACATCTTTCCACACAAATAACTATCCAGTCCAAAATGTCAATAGTGGTGAGAGTGAGAATCTGAGCCATAGGAAAAAAACCTTGGGAGTGGAATCAGTAGGTCCTTGGGTTTGACTCCTGATACCTGATGGAGAAGTATAAGCACCTTGGTTATAGCTGAGGTTCCGAGAGTAGAGACCTGGCCCAAGAGTCACATGGCTGGCTATGGCAGAGCCAGGGCCACAGCTTTGGGACAGCTTTGTAGTCCAGTGCCGTCATTATGCCTGCCCACTTGCCTCTTCTCCAGAGTCTAAATCCAGAAAAGTAGCGAATGAGGTGTCTCAGCACCAAGAGCCAATGAAAGAGAAATATGCCTGGGCCTTCGGTGCCGAAGGTCTTGATGACATTGGGGAAACGCAGCTTGCTCTTCCTCTAATTATGTTAGGAAGACTTCCCCAAACACTCCAGTCCACATCATAAATGCTGCTCCTTGCCTGCGCTGCTCATTAAATATGTTCTGGTAGGCCCTTAATCGATGCTTGGAAAATGTCTGAATGATTATCAGTTTAATACATGGTTTTCTGCGAATTATGCTGGGTGTGAATTACTGGTCCGGAACTGTAGGAAAATACATTGTTCTTGAAATTTGGAATGGTGGCTGAACCTCCACCCTCTCTTGCATCTCCTGAGGCTCAGGGGCTGCTCCCCATCAGATGGTGGAGGAGCCCTGCCGTCATTACTCTCAGAGTGCAGTCCAGATGTGGGCCACCTGTGCGTCATCTGGGGAGCTTGCTAACAACGCAGATGGCTACTTTATAGGTTTAAAATCCATCATCTTCCTGAAGCCCAGAGTCATGTTTACATGTGGGGTCGAAGAGAGGCTCCCCTCCCCCACTTGATCATGGAAGGAGTTAGTGGTGCTGAAGGGGATTGATTTGGGCGAGGCACTATTCCTTGTCAGCGAATGTGATGAAACTGTGCAATAAAGCATAGGGCAGGAAAGGGGCAAATACTCCTTTAGCATAATAAGGTGAGGATTATTATCTTGCAAGAAATAAAATTAAAGTAAAAGGAATACAAATTTCTCATGAAGACCAGACAAGAGTCTTAAGAATGACGTAATTATGGTGATATAATGTGCTAGTCCAGAGTAAGGCCGTTTTGCCCTCATTTCTCTTCCTCTGCCCCCGAGTGTTGTCCAGAAACCCCTCCCCATGCCACCCCTTCTTGCTCCTTGGAGAATAGAACATGGTCCCCTTTTTATCAAAGCAATAGGGATGAGGGATTAGAAAAACTCATTGGGATTAAGTGGATGTTTCGGGCATAAGAAAGCTGAACAAATGGGGATTTCATTACTCTATGAGGAGGATGGCGCATCCTGGGCAAGGGAGGGAGAGGAGACACCAAAGGGAGAAGGTGTTAAAGGAAGAGAGCCACAGCAAGTGGAAGAGTGAAAGAGGAGACAGACGGGCACGTGAGCTTCTCCTCTTCATGAGGTGCGAGGACTGGGGAGTGAAGCCAGGGGCTAACATCTGATTCCCACTTCCCACTGTTTCTCTTGATGCTGGAGGAGCGTGATCAGATAGGGAGCTCCAGTAGGAAGCTGCTTCATTGGGACCCAGAGTGTGTTCGGTTGGAGAAAGGCAAGAGACAGAAAAAGAAGGAAAACCCACATTTCATCCCTATGGTCATCTAGCAGGTATAAACTACACCCACTTTATGGATGATTGGGTAACAGGAAGTATTTTCCCTCAGACTGTGAGTGAGCTGGAAAAAGGTAAATAAAATTCCCCTTAATTAGCTTCACTGTCTGTGGGACAGTAAACAAGGGTCATTTGTGTGGGTTATATTCAAATAAAACAGAGAACCAAAGGACTCTGTTAATAGTGTCCTGGTAAAATAGCATGTTGTGAGTCCAGGGCATCAAGAACTCTGCTCTTCCCCATACCTGACTGTCTCTGTGCCCCTGTGAGGAGAGGCGGGAACCGCCTGTATGGTCTCTGGGGGCTGGTGGTGCCAAGCAGGGGACATGGCCATCCACACAGCCAAGGGAGTGGGTGTGATGTCCCACTCTGTGTACCACGTAAGGTTAATGAATCCCAATGCATGACCCATAGCACTTAATTTCTCCCCTCAGTGTTGCAGTGAAACTGAGAGAGGCTTTGCTCTCAAAAAAGCCTCAGGAGAGCCTTTGAAAGGCATTGGTAATTTCAGCAGGGTGGGTTATCTCCCTGAAGGACAGTTGGTGGCAACAGAGCAGTGTCAAGTGTGTCGTGTGCTGTGGATAGAAAGTCCCCATTGTCCGATAGACAGTGGAACATGCACACTGGACTTCTTTCAGAGAAATCCTTCGTATTTGTAAAGGAGCACAAATATCTTTTCTGCAGCAAAAACACGTTCACAATCCTCTCCTTATCTATCACAGCTCAATGAAAACTTAACCTCTTTCTTTCTGTTTTCTTGAATTTTCAAGAAGGGAACATGTTGGCATAGGCCTTCCTTTTCTTCTTCTTTTCCTCACTTTTCTTTGCCAATTTTGTTCAAAGGAGGCTGGAAGGTGGATGTGGAGGAGGCAGTGATTATCTTGATGAAAGGATTGACTAGAAGTACTAGTCAACTGTTTAACACATGTATTTCTTCATGCATTCAACAACTAAAAATATCGTTTATTCACTCAACATATATTTACTGAGCAACTATTATGTTGGTACTCTGAAGAATATGCAAGATGAATAAGAAAAATCTAGTTAACAAAGGAAAGTATGTATCCTGATTACTACAATATGAAGAGCAAAGTCAATGCCTTAAGATATATATATATATATATAAAATAATACAGAATTTGAGAGAGAACTTCCAGCTCAAAAGATCATGGAAGGCTTGGTTAAGTCCTAAGATGGCATTTTTGTTGGGCCTAAAGAGTATGTAGGATTCAGGCATGAGAGAGTGGGAAATAGTAGGGGTTACTGGCAAATGAACCTGCATAAACAACGTGGTAACAACAGAGAATTATCGGTTACATACTGAAGATGGTCAATCATATAGATTGCATGAAGTTTAGATAAAGTGCATGATAGGAAGTAGTGGCAATTATGTTTGGAAAGATATGTTGGTATCAGATGGTGGACCATATTTGGTGGATTACCATGGCAGCTTAGGAGTGGAATATGATGAGTGGTTCTTCACCCACACTCGCAGACAGCTGAGTGGAAGTGAGTCAGAAAGAACAGTTATAAGGCTACTGCAGAGGCCTAGAAGAAAAATGATGAAGACCCAAGCCGTAACCACGAACAGGGATAGAAAGGAGAGTGTGGCTGGATGTTAAATTACAGATGTTGAACTGATAGGGTTTATAATTGATCATTTATCAAGCCAAGGGAGAAGGGGAATTTCAGGATGACTTCGAGGTTTCCAGACTGTGAAGTAGAAATCAGGGTGATCTATTAAGAGAAATGGGAAACAAAATGAAAAGTAACTGATTTTTGAAGGAAGATCGGAAATTCAGTTTTAGAAATATTGAATGTGTCAGTCCGCCGGGATATCTAGATGGAGATGTGTAGCTGCTCTTTTTCTGCAAATGCAGGGTTTTGGTTTCATTAGGAGTCTTCAGAATAGAGGTTATAATTAGAGCAATGGAGCTGGCTGAGATTGTCAAAAACAAGACCAGATAAAGAAGAAGAGAAGGATGGAATACAGAAGAAAGGAGAGGTGAGATCAGATCTTTGAATAAGCTGTGGTTTAAAAGGCAGAAAAAAGAAGAAAAGTTAAAAAGAAAAGAAATTGAACGAGATAAGAAAAAGGAAGAGGAGGAAGAGGAAGAGGAGAAAAGGAGAATGAGTGACCAAGAGGAGTTAATTTGAGAAGCTGGAAGACAAAAATAGCATTACAGTGTATTAGAAGTTGAATCAGAGATGATTACATTTGTTGTATAAAATGGAAAACTAAAACAACAATGGTTTAAAATTTTAGAGATTTGTTTTTGTCTCATGCAGAAGCAATCTGAGATAATAGATAGAGTGTCATGGCTGCTCCATGTTGTCATCAAGGACTCTGGTTCATTCTATGCTTCTGTTCAATGATGTTTCATATATGTCTTCCTTGTTGAAGTTTGCCTCATGGTCCAAGATGGCTGTTGGAGCTCCAACCATCATGTCCACATTACAATAAATGGAAGAAGAGGGGAAGAGCCAAAGTGCTTGTGTCACCTTTTTGCACTACCTTTAAGAAACTTTCTCATAAGTTCTGTCAGAGAACTTCTACACCCATATTATGGTTGCATTTAGCATCAGTGAGACTGGGAAATGTAATATTTGCATTGCTGCACAGAATAAAATCAGAGTTTATTAGTAAGTAAAAGGGGAAACGAATATTGGATAAGCCGTCAGCAGGAGGCTGTACCATCCAAGCCAAAGGTGGAGAGTGTTTCATGTAGGAAAGAAGAGTCAACAGCAGTGGGGTTAAAAGTGTGGTCACCAAACCAGCAGCTCCAGCATCCCCAGCATCCCCTGTGAACTTGTTAGAAATGCAAGATCTTGGCCCCCCACCTTTGACCTACTGAATCAGAAACTGGGGGGCAGGACCCAGTAGTCGCTGTTTTGACACGTCCTTCCAGTGATTCTCATGCTCCCTAAAATTTGAGAACCACTAACCAATAGGTTTAAATGCCACCATCTATCTCAAATGGTTTGCTTCAAATATCATGTGTCAGGTCCCTCTATCTATATCATTTAACAGATGGTTTACTTAAGGGGCCATGAGAGCAAATCACACTTAAAATTATAGTAAAATGGTTAAATGTTTCTTTGATGATTTAAAAAGGTCTATTATAACTCAATGACATTCTTCTGAATATCGCTTCTTATTTTACAGGACTAAGCAAAAATCTGGTCATGTGATCATTCTATTTAATCTGGAGTTTTAGGTAAAGAGAGTTTTGACCAGAAAGAGTTCCCAACCTAGTGGAATATCTGGCACATGTGCAGTGTGAGGTGTTGTCCCAATGGGCAATGCACAATTGTCTGTTACTAGTTGAGGAAGAGACACATTGTAAACCTAGAACTCACCAATAATCTCATAACCGTGAGGCCATAGAACCATGGGCACTTACTTCCTCTTATAAGTTTTAATAAGAGCTGTGAACAGACGGAAGTAGACTGGTTACAGTCTTTCTTAGTTCCTATTTCCCCTACAAAGAGACAAGTAAGAAAAGAAATAGTAACTAAGATCGTTAGAAAACTGAGGTAGGAAAGACCATAGTTTTGGATAATCAGCCAGAGAATTACCGAGGTTTATTCTCATTCATTCATTCATTCATTCATTTAAGCAGCATTTTTAAAGTTCCTACTACATCGGGCATGGTGCTAAGCATGGGATACAAAGGCAAGTAAGACCCACGTCTGCTCTTAAGGAGGACAGGGGCACTCTGCAAAGAGGGGAGATGAGTAGGAGAAATACGTGCAATTGAGGGCTGCATGGTAGACATGGATACAAGCTTCCATAGGCCACAAAGGCCAATTCTTCCTGGGAGAGATAGGATCCAGGATTTCACTCTTTCAATTGGCTTCTGTTCTAGATTGGAAGCTTTTCAAGGGTAGCAGTAAATGCGTCACAGTATTACAGAAACTCGTTCTCTCTCCTATTGTCAATCGGCCCTATAAAGCTTGAAAGTTGATAGTTCTGTTGCTGCTGCAGCCAGTGAACTCCCAGAGAGCAATGTCTTGAATCTTCAGAACCTCCTTTTGTTGCGTGCTTACTCTAGATTTGCAGACCCACGTTAATATCCAAGGGTCAGCCCTGAACCATAACTATAGCTTCAGTTAGCTGTGTGTGTTGTGTGTGTGTATAACATCTGGAGAACATTAAGAAAGTAAAGAAACCCAACCTCATCGTGCTGAAACACACCATTGTTATTAAACCCGGGTACCCCATAAACGTTCTCTTTGACTCAGAAAGGAAATATTTGTTCTCACACCTGTTGTTGGCTGTTACCAAGTGACTTCCTATGGTCTTCGGTCAGATGCACTTTTTTCTCTCTTGTTTTGACATTTTCTTCCCTAAGATCATTGTGAATTCCTCCCAGACAGTGTTCTTACACAAAACATGGTGAGACATTCCCATGACACGGAGAGGCTGGGCAAACTATTTCCAGGGGTGGCAAGTGCCACTGATTCCCCCATTCCCGTCATAAAAATATCTACCCAGGGGCCTGCACTTTGATCCAACTCGCCATGCTATAGGGGAATGAAAAATAGAAGACATACAGGACGACATTGTGTTGTGCATGAGACAATAAAGAGCATGGCCTAACTGGAATACAGAGTTGCAAACAGTTCCTGGACCCAGTTCTGACGTGTGTGTGTGTGTGTGTGTGTGTGTGTATGTGTGTGTGTGAAGCCTCCACACACCAACAAGCAGTTCTTGACCCCTTTAGGGGTCTGAGAATTCAACTCAATCCTGATGCTGTCCACCCAGAGATAGAATCAGATTCCACAGGTATAGGGCTCAGCCCCACAAGACTGCCCTCTACTTCAGGTTCAAGGTGCAAGCCCAGGTTGTTCCCTCTGCTTTTGACCAACAGGCTACAAACTTGAGGTCCCCGCATGCCCTCCTCAGCTTCGACGAATTTGCTAGAATAGCTCACGGAACTCAGGAAAATGCCTTTCCTCACTAGATTACTGATTTATTACAAAGAATATCAAAGAATCCAAGTCAACAGCCAGGTGAAGAGATACATGGGGCAAGGTCCTGAACAAAGGGATTTCTCTTCTTGTGGAGTGTGGGGCCTGGCACAGTGGCATGTGGAGGTGCCCTGGTTCCCGAATGTGGAAACTCTCTGAAAAAAAAGAGTCTGAAATGAAAAGGGCTGTGAGCTGTCCTTTTGCGTTTTTATGGAGGCTTCATTACATAGCTGTGATTGACTAATCATTGGCCGCTGATAATTGATTCAACCTCAAGCCCCGCTCCCATCCCAGGAAATCAGGAGTGGGGCTGAAAGTTCCAATCCTCTATCACATGGTTGATTCTCCTGACAACCAGCCCCTATCCTTGGGTGGGGTCTAAACGTCACCTTCATTAACATAAGCAAGACATCATTTCACCTCTATGGCCCTGAAGCGTTTTCAGGAACTGTGGACAAGAGACCAAATAATATTACAAAAGATGCTTCCATTGCTCTTACCACTCAGGAAACTCCAAAGGTTTGGGGAGCTGTGAGCCAGGACTGTGGATGAAGACCAAATATATCTGAGAGATGTATTTCACTCATCTGAATGACCAAATATATATATATATCTATCACTGTGGTGCTCTCCCACCACTGCTCAGAATTCCAAATCAATGGTAAGGCTGACTTTCTGGTGTAGCTTTCCTTGGTCCCCCAAAGAGTTTAGCGTAACTTCTTCTGGATGGCTGCGGGACGGGGTCTCAGGGGTAGTGAGGCCTGCTGTCTTGCCCTCTGGTTCTCAAACAGCCGAAGTGATCTGCAGAAGCAGGCCAATCACATCAGCACGGAGGATGGACCACAGATTGTCAGTGAACTCAATTTTTCAGTTGCACATGCAGCCCTATGAGGGGCGAGGAGGTGGGATGGCTAGTCTGTTGCTGTTACAGCTCTCCCCTCTATCAGGGCTTCCTGGTTCTTCTGCAGCACAAGGACCAGCGCTGACCCCTGCTTCTGCCACCTGTATTTGCCAAACATCCTTATAACAACATTTGTGTTGGTGCAGAACTTGGCTGTTTAAACTGGTCCCCGCTACAACCCTGCAAGTAGGTGGGACAGAAGTTGTTACATCCACTTTACATATAAGGAACCTGCAACTTTGTTTTGGGGTGACCTACCCAGTCCACAGAGCTACTAAATTTCGAGCTATAACTCCACTTGAGTCTGCTGCCTCCAAATCCATTGATTGATTCTGGCGGATGGTCTCATCCGAGCCAGGGGAGTCCACCCGACTTTGAAGAGACTTGGCTATTGGAGAAGGAATACTCCACCTCTGTCGTCCTGAACTCCAGGCTCCAGCCAAGGACCCCCATTGCCAGAACCCAGTTGGGAGCTGGGCGGCAAGAGAGTCTGCGTGGTGCTGCAGAGAAGGGCACTGTGGACCTGGAGAGGCAGATAGAGGCTGACCAGCATGCCTGGCGTCTCACGCTTACCTCCGTCACTGCACTCATACTTGACCCAGTTTTCACTAAACAGTGGCACCCTAAAAGTGGCCAAGATTTAGTGCCTGCTGCTCTAGGGTATAAGTTCATAACCCTCTCTGACATAATTCAGGGGATCAGTGCACTTGGATTGGTAAAAATGACATCTTTGTTTTCACTAAACTCTAACTGAAACTTAGCATTTCCTTCAATTATGAAATAGGCAAAAAGCCAAGGTAGAATTAGCAGTAATGGTGACATTGTCATCAATAACATATTTTTATGTATATTACAGCTTTTGCAGATATCTGGAAATATGCTTTACATTCTTTCCTATTTCAAAATCACGGTAATTATTGGACCTAACTGTAGATCATGTTATTTAATGTGTTATTAAAAAAGCATATCTATCATTGTATCACAAATTTGTTTTTTATTATTTTGACAACTGTATCTCAATAAAACTGATATCGCTTTTAATCTCATGTATTTTATTTTATGCACTTAAAATTTTTTTTTTCTGAGTTCTTAGACTTCGTCAGACTGCTAAAGGGGTCCCTGGCACGAACAAGTTTTAGGAACCCCTACTCTCTGGACCACGGCAGAGCTCCCAGAGCAAGGGTCTGGTAAAGTCCTGGGAACACTGGTTCTACTGAGAAAAACTCTTTAATACATCTTTGGTTATAAAAAAGATAAAGCTCAAATCCTATTCTGAAATGGAAAAGGGATGACAGTGAGGACCTGGTTGCCCAGAGAAGCAGAAATTATCAATGGTGTTGCTCCCTTTGGGGGTTTGGGTCCAGGGCCCAGGGAGTGAGGGCAGGAAAGAGGGTGCGCCATGTGGGAAGTCACAGTGGTAAGGGACTCCCTGGAAGGGGCATGGCTGATGTGCTTGAGCAGTTGTGTTCGTTGTGACCAGTCCTGGGTTTTCCATTTCTGTGCTTTAATTCTCTTATGCTCTCCTCCACCTTCCAGACAAATACGTTACAGCCCAGTCAGTTGTCACTTGAGGAATTGAGGGCAAAGCAGTGAGAGGAAGGGGTAGTGGCAGCCTGGTGAAGCAATACTGAGTGTCAATGGATGGCCAGAGAGAACCCAGACAGAGGTGACAGTCAGGACATACATGCTGGCCTTGCGATTCCTGAGGCGGTCTAGAAGCCTTCAGTAAGAAGACCTGACAAAGATTGGATCCTGCAGACACACAGACTGGGGGCTTGGCTGTGTTGCCTCCTACATTGAATCTAAAATGTCAGATGACTATAAGATGCATCATAGCTTTATGCACCACTAAAAAAGAAGAAACGCTGCCAGTTATAGTTGTGAGACACCATCCGTTGTAAGATGAATCCTGGTTTCAGACATGTTAAAGTGTGAATAAATGTGTCTCTCAGAATTGATGAAATGCAGTAGTTAAATATTTAATTGAAGAGTGACTCCCCCCTCCCGAGGTTGGCAGGCTCAGGGACATTCTTGTTTCCTATAGTGATCATTGGTGGCCTTGTCTTTCTCCTCCATATGTGAGCCTGTTGAGACCCAGGGCTGTGTCTTAGCCATTTCTATTTCCCCAGCAGCAAGCACAATGTCTTTCTCACGGTGGATGCTCCAAAAATGCTTCTTGAATTAATAACTGACGGGCTGAATGTACTGATGAAAGAATGAACGAATGAAAGTGTGGTTCCGTGGTGCATCACGATGAGGCAGGGAGCGCAGGAGGTCGTCTACCCAGCAGGACGGACTAGTCCGTCACTGGCATTCTTCGATTTGTGATGCCATGGTGATAATAAAATGCAGACTAGCTTTTAATCCATTTTGTTATTGTTTTTAAATCCTCTGCCCACAATGCACCCCCTTACTGCTTGCACCCAGGGCAGAACATCCCTCGGCCCCTCTTTGTGCTCCCCATGCAGATGCATGAAGTCGTGAAGCTCCAATTCGCTGCACAATGGGTCAAACCAGAGTAAAAGTGCCCAGACGTCTCTGGTTGACGACTTAAGTCATTGTGGCCTCTCTTTATTTGAAATTTCCCCCTAGAACCCTGCAGAGGCTGAGGAGCACTGAGAAGATGTACTGAATGCAAGACTGAAGCACTGAACAGACAAGTGGGAAGCGCTTATTAAGTATTTCTGTCCTGCTCCAGACACTGTCGCCACCCCTCATCTCACTGTGACAGAATCAGCACTGCCATTCCCGTGAGGAATGATGCCCCGAGGGGGCCACTGAGCATGTGCTTTTGGCACCATGAATTGGGAGAGGAGAGTGTCACGTGGGGCTTCTGCCCCTGTCAGCTCTGCCTCCCAGCCCTGAATCCCAGGGACCGGACCAGCAAGCTTGGTGAAGTGAGGATGGGGCTAGAGAGGGAGGGTGGTATTGACTGTGGCCAGGTGGCTTCTTGGGATGACTTGGGAGGCCTGGGGCAGCCCTGTGTTCATGAGTCACCACAGCTAAGTTTAGTGCTGGCTTCAGTGGCAGAACAGATGGGCAGTCATAGCAAAGACATTCTGCTGGACTCTAGCCCGGCATGGCCCTGTCCAATTGGTCAGCCTTAGAGCTGATCGACAGCAGCCAGGTCTGAGCTGACACAGACATGTGCCTGGAACAGTGCTCCTAGGTCCTGGGAATGGAAGAAAGAGGACAGGAATCTGTGACTGCCCATGGTTCCTTCTCCACTCACTCATTTGGAAACATTTATTGAGCACCAGTTATACAAAAATGAATGTGACAAGTCCCTCCCTCAAAGAACATGCAATCTACATGGAAGATAGACCGTAACTACATAGTTATATCAATAGAATGCAAATAGATGGGAAATAGACAGGAAATAACAATGGCTGAAACTTGGACAGTGTTTTACAATGAATACGGCATTCTCTCAAATGGATCACTTTATTTGGTTCAAACCATAATCATGTGAAGTTGTATTATTATCTCCAAGTTACAGACCAACACACTGAGAAGTAGACTAAGTTGCCCAGTGTCTCAGAGGAAACAGACTGTGGGAGTCAGGCGTTGAGACTTCCTCCTTCGATTCCCAATTCAGAATCTTTTTCATACGACTCTGCCATTGTGTCAACTTGTTCTTAGGGTGGGTCGTCGAGGACGTGATACCCATTTGCTTGACTGAGAGAGAGTGTTGCTTCAGAGTCTTGGTTCAGCATAGTATTGGTAATGTAATGATCTTGGCATCTCCTGGCTTCATCCTTCTCTCAGCCGCTGAACTTAACATTCATTGTCTCCCCCAAGATACTGTTGGATTTTTTTCCTTCCAGACATGAATGTGCTTTACCCTCTTTATATCTTGCCCTGCTTCTTCAGGAATCATATTTCTCTGCATCTGTGGAAGAGCCTGTGTCCTAGACAAGGGGAAGGGACAAGTTGGTGGGAAAAGGCTGATGTGATTTTTATGGAGCTGCTACGAGAGTACTATGATACAGTCCTCGAAGCCTTCACGGAATCTTTTTGTTCCTGCCCGGTATCTCTCAGGGTTTTGGTTAGAATTCAGCATAGTGGCACCCATGTCACCTTCCGTTCTAGGAACTCAGGGCCACATGCAGTTTCTTTAGGGAAACTCACTCTTCTCCCAGGTAGAGAAAGCGCAGGATGAATCACCCGGGTTGGAATCTGGAGGGCAGGTCTCTTTAAAGTCTGTTTGATGCTTTTTCAGGCAAGACCTGAGACCTTGTGGTTCTAGGATCTGTTATGATCCTCTGATGGCCACTTGGTGGGTTTGCTAGCCTGAACTCAAGCATGCTCCCTGTTTTCCCTCTAGGCACGGCTCTTGCTCATTTCCAAACTCCAGCTTTTAACACAAAATGTGAAACTGTCTGTAAGGCAAGCTCTGGCTGCTCTTCTGATCAGGAGCAATGAATCCTGTCGGATGTCACTTCTGGATGAGATGATTCGAGTCTCTTTGGGATGTGGGGAGAGAGAGGGCTGGAGGGGAGGGGACTGTGCGGGGAGGGTGGTGTTGGGGAAGGGGTGGGAATGTCGACGTGGTTTATTGATAGTTGGCAGGATGACATTTTTGTTTCATCACATGATGAGCGTTTTCAAGGCACTGAGCCAAACCAGCCGTAAACCTGTCGGGGGAAACATCTCTGTGAAATATTCCCGGGCTTGCAAAGCAGATGTCCACAGAGGCATCACGGCTGCCCTGATTCGCTTCTTGAGGCAGTCCTCAAGCATGTGATCTAGAAGGTGGTGATGGGTGGGCTTCCTACAGCCAGATGGTGACAGAGCCAGGATTGGAACTCAGGTCTAGTGAACCCTAGGTTCCTGTTCTTTCCACAGCCCCAGAGTGTAGACACTCAAGTGGTGGTCATTCTGGTTCTAACTGTGCCACTAATTCATTTCATGATCTTGGTCATGTTACTTAACCTCTCTGGGCTTCAGTTTCCTCCACTGTAAGATACAGTTTTGGAAAAGCTGACCTCTAGTGCCCTGAGGGCAGGGACTGTATCCCTGAGTGCTGCCAGGCTCTCACTGGGAGAAACATGAACGCCTATAGAATGAGCGAATCCATGCTCTATGATTCTGGGCATGTCCATTCTCATATTAGCTCCACATCTTTAAATCTGCTCTCCATTTGTTTATAAGTGATCTTCCTTACTCTCCCTATTTTATAGGGTGAGCTTTTAAAAGAGAAAAACTATTTCTAGCCCATTCTATTAGTGTGGTGACCACTGCAACACTCTTGTAACAAGAGGCTTGACTTGTTCTGTTAACAGTGACAGCGACAGCGGTGGTGGTGAGCAGGTGGAAACTTCAGGTGTTATAATTCTTTCCACTTGAATGATGGTCCTTTTTCACCCTTTCTCTTAAGCCTTGGGTCATTTGTATCACATTAATGTGCACTTCTTTATATATTACTGTTTTAAGGGCATGAGAAAGCATGTATGCATAAGAGCGTGTGTGTGTCCTAGTCTTCAATGTAGTGAACCTCTATTATCTTTACATTCCTAATATCTGTTTCCTTTCGTCCTCTAACACCTCAATTTTCTTTAGATTTCGCCCCCCCTCCCCTGTTATTTATCATGAGTAGAGCTGGACCTGCTTCAGCCCTAGATAATTAGAGCATTGAACCCTCCTGGCCACAGGGCTTTGTCCCATGATGGGCATGTGATCAGATCAGATCTAAAGAGCCTCGTCTCTAGGACTTTGGAGGGACCCACTGGGACTAAAGGTTTTTATCTTTCTTCTGGATTTAGAACCGTGAGATGTAAGCCTGTACTACCAGAAGACAGTATTCTTACCTCCACTATGAGGGGAAAATTTGCCTGAGAATGAAGACTGCACAGAAGAAAGCAGAGCTGAGAGATAAAGACTTTGTCTGAGCACCTGGAGTCAACTGGGCCTGAAGCCAAACCTCCCCCAGGGTTTTAGTTGTGTGAGCCAATAAATTCATACTTTTAGTTAAGCCACTTTGGGTTGGTTTAGCATCACTTGCAACTGAAAGAGTGATAAAATTCCATTAAACTGTGAAGCTCTGGATAGTCAGAGCTTGTGTTTTCTCTCTTTCCTCGGCATCTCCTCTCAGGGTCGAGTTCAAGTTGGATGAATGCTGAGCCCTGGTTTTGTCCTCTTATCTGACCTGTGTTCAAGCACAGCCTTGCACAAAACCTCAGGTGAGGACGGGTTAGAGGGTTTGGGGGTACCCCTGGAGCCTGGCCTGCAATTATCTGCTACTACCACTGCTTCTCATCGTCTTCACCCGGTTTTATGGTTGTTTTCATACTTACAGTACTGTGCCAGCTTCCACAGAATGTTCAAATGAAGAAGATATTAAATTTTTTCATTTTAAGGGAACTTTCCCCTGTTACCCATGTCATCTTTTTCTGCCTCTTTGTTGAGTTCTCTGCTTCAAGGAAATCAGTTACATAAATTATCCATATGTTGAATTGTCTTTCTTCTCCTCCATGTCCATTATATTCCAATCGATTTTCTCACATTATCTTTTTCTTCTGCATTTGCTAGGATTATCTTGAGCCTTTCCTCTATGTTAATACTTTGATTTTCCACTAAAACTGTCCTTTTGCTCACTGTTTCTTATTTATTAATTTTTTTGTTCTGTAATAGCATTGTTTTTAACTCAGAATTTTCCCTTAGATCTAAAACATCTTATCTCATTGTTTTACCATCTGGCCTTTAAGCTATTTTGAAAAATTTAGTCAAGTTCTTATTAAATCGTTTTAGAGTATGAAGCATACGCACTTTGATTCTCTTCCCTGGATTATGTTTCTTCCATGCTGAGGTTTTGGCCCTGAGTTTGGGTTGTTCTTGCTGTTGTAGATTGCACATGATTGTCGTTTCTTTTCGTTACGCTCATGCCTGATGTGAGTGTTTTGTCCAGCTTCCAGCTGCTCCGATACCTGTAGGTGATTTTGCCTCTGCTCCTTTCCCTCCTGTATGTGAGAGCTGTGTGTCTTCTCCAACCACCTAAGTCTGGGAGGATGAGAACTGCATTTCATCCACGTCTTTGTATGAGGCCCTGATATCTTAAAGGAAGCGTCAGCCAGGGCTATGCCGTTTTGGTTAACGTCCTATACCAGAATTGACTCCCCTGGTGGGTGTGGATCCTTCCGTCCTGGGGAAATGCCCACATTCAGAGCCGGTCCACGGAGCTCAGCTTCCAACAGAGAGGGCCAACCTGTATTCATTTCCCGTTTCACCCTTGTCTCTTATCCCCATCTACTCCCACCCAGCCAGAGGTGGAGGAAGATAAAAACACCCACTTCCTCTGCCTCTCCTAAATTCAAGAGTGTTAACAAGATCCCTCAGTATTTCTCAGCACACTAGTTCTGTTTCAGGGGTGAGGGGATGTCAAGAATTCCATTTCTTTCCTTGGGTTCCACGTTTTGAATTTTTTAGTTTGAGGTTGTGTCTCTTTCCTTGTTTAGCTGTTGATAGTAAGATTTGCTGACTTTTAATATTTTTATGTTATTTAATATTTTTGCTGAATCTTAATATATTTGCTCCCTGGATCTAAGTGAGGGAGACATCAGCAGAGGCAGCATGGCGTCGTCAAAAGAACAAAGGTTCTGCAGCCGGCCAGACCAGCCACGGGACCCTGAGTCTCTCTGAGATTCCATCTATTCTCTGGTCGTGAGAACAGTCACACTTAACTTGCAGAACGGGGATGTGGCTTAGGGATGCTGTAGGCAGAATGCTTGGCACACGATACATGTTCAGTACAGTGATGTTACTGTGTAAGGTTGGTGCCAGGTCACGCAGGATGGGCGGTCCTCCTGAAGCAGTGCAGAGTGTGAGGGGTGAGGAGTGGGGGTTACTATGTGCACTTTCCTGGGCTGTCTATAAACCTCTTGGCAAGATGTGGAGCTGGTATCTATTTGGGGACAGGATGTCATCTTTGCCTTTGCACCAACCTGGCCCTTGACCTACTTGTCCTCTCTGTCTTCATAGGGACCAGATGGCTTTATCAGGGAGTTATCTTGGTTCACCACGTTTTCTTTACCTTTTTTTCTACTAAACCTTTTGTGAACTTCACCCATGACTATACGCAGAACTGTGACCTGTGGCAGAGGGACAGTATATTACCGTTTCTGGATAGCTATGATGAAAGTGCTAGGAGATAAGGAGCCCACTGGTTTTACTGCCCACATTTCTCATGACCAGTTTGTGGTCGACAGTAGGACTTTCCAAGTACTGGGCTCTCCCGAATGCTGAAACCAAGCCTGGCTGAGGGAGGGGCCTGCACTTGGAGTTGTGATAATCTGCCAGCTCTCCTCAGGTGCTCCTCTCAATTAATGAGCAGTGTTTGTAGCATGGCTGAAGCATGGTGGCCCTTCTGGCACAGTCAGTGGCCTCTAGGTGGTGTGTGGATCAAAGGCCTCCATGAGGAACATGGATGATCTCTTAAATATTAGATACAAAAAAATCACATCTTTCAGACTCCTGAGGCAGCCATGTGTCAGGCCTGCCACAGCCACTGCAGCAAAATACAGAATTAAGAGCAGAGGTAGCAGAACAGAATGCAAGAAAGCAGAGAATTTACATGGACACACATTGGCGTCGATCCTGAAGTAAGTTTTCTCACCCACTGCACAGCCAGCTAATCTCTGACACGGGCTGTAGTGGAAGAAAGTAAGAATTTTATTATTGCACAGTGCTAAGCAAGGAGAAAGGGCAGCTAATGCTGAAATCCCAAACTCCCCAAAAAGCTAAAAGTAAGGGTTTTTATTTGGGGTTTTAGATAGGGGAGGGGGAGCATATGGACTTTGCCAGTCAGAGCTTTCCCACCAGCCTGTGTTTGGCCTCGAGACTACTTGCAGAGAGAAGGGAGCCCATGACCTTGCTGGTCAGCAGCTTTCCCACCAGCCTGTAGCTCCTTGGCGGGAAGGAGGAGGAGGAAGAGATAACGAGTCTAGGTGGTTGTCCTTGGCTATATCTGTCTCCATGGAAGACAGTGGATTCTGGAGCCAGGAAGCCAGGGAATAAGCAGGGAAAGAGTGCTTTGGTTTAAACCCCAAATATGCTGGGTTTAATGTAGGGAAACTGATATCAGGGCTGGTATCAACATCTATCTCTGCAACCTCGCTAAGACTCATTTCCTTGTCTGTGCGGTGGGATAATGACAGTACTCATAGATTAGTTTTATTGTTAGGAGTAAGGTTTGTAGAGTGCCTGCTATATTGCCCAGTAAAAAGTAGGCACTTGGTAAAGGAAATCCGTTAATGTCATTTTCTTCTAGTTGTGTTCATTTACTCGTTAATAGTCAGAGCTCATGTGATGCATGTACACACACTAAGAAGCTGTGTAATCATCCTTTTCAATTTGAGATCATGATGTTTATGCAGGGGAAAACTAGGGACTGTATCTCCTCTTGATTTTGTCTCTGGTGCCTGGGCACCGGGAGGGACTTAATCTATTTTGTTGAATTATCTACAGTATGGTACCTGGAGAGGTGTGCAGAACAGTGCTGACACAGAGTTGGCATTCACTAAATATTTATTGATTGAATTCAAATGAATGAACAAATCTCCTTTTAAAAATATCTTAAAAGAAAATGAACTTGATCTGTATAAACAAAATATAGGCAAACCACAAGAGATGACTTCACAACACTGAGCAATGACAGTTTATCAGATAATTAGAGACTATAAGCTCTTTTTCTTAAAAATATAGGATGGATCTCGAGGTGAGGGGAAGAAATAAACTAACTTTACACCTCATGCAGTCCTCGGACTCTAAAAATTCATTGATGCAAATCTTTGATATTGAAGAACTACAGATGGGTGCTTTCAAAAGCTATTTGTGTCACAAATTGAAACAGGGATAGGACATTTTGAGAATAAATTAAAACAACCCAACAACTCAACCCAAAGCAAGACAACCCAATCAAAATCCCATGTTCCAGTTTTAGGCTCCTGTTGTCTGTCAGGATCCTATACTCAGCTCGTTCATCTGGTCAAGTAGAGGTGCAACCCTAATGGGTGGAGTTGTGAATATGCAAGCCCAGAACAGCTTGTATTCTGTTATTTGTGAAATACAACTCTAGTACCTTTGCTCCCACACTAACGTTGAACCTTAATGAACACCCATTTCGGGAAATCTTACCATGGGCGAAGGAGTGAACTGGATTAGTGTTGTGGGAGAAAGAGTGTCTGGGGGGCTGTGTGTTTCAGGCCACAGGAAGTGGGTGGAAAGAGCCTACATTTGAGACTCTGAATCTAGCCCTTGCTGACAATACTGCACTGTCTCCTCTAGCCAGTGTCACCCAATTTAGCACTGAATTATTCTGTAATGTTTTTGCACATTAATTTCTTTTTCTTTAAAAGCAAGAAACACAGCTTATACTCTTTGAATCTCTCAAGTGCCCAGCTCAGTGCAAAAAGGAAGGGCTTCTTCATTGCCATGGATTGACAGATTTTCTTTACTAGGTTTGGGCACAGCATGCCTTAGGCCTAGCCTGCGCCTTAGTATCAGATGCCAGACAGGGTCTAGCATAAAAAGCGCCCATGACAAGGAGCTGACTTAACCCCTAGAAAGTTTTGGCACTTATAATTTTTTATTTTTGTCTTTGGTAGGCAGAAAAATTAGGGAGCCAAGCCCATTGGGTTGTTAACAGGGAATTAGGAGGAGTGGGGCAGAAAAGTTCCAAGTGCCTGAGGAATTTGGGTAGATAGTTTGAAGAGTTGGCATTTTGAAGGCAGGATAGAAACACTGCATGTGTGCACATGTGCACAGGTGTGCTCATAAGAATGTGTTCAAGGGCTTGTGCTGGTAGCTTCTGGAAAGATAAGAAAATGTGGGAAGAAAAAACAACCTGGGGCATATAATTTTTTGCAATAGATCATATTTTTAAAGGAAACAATATGAGGATATTATTCACTTTGCATATTTTTTTCTTTTTTAGCAGTTAGAGTGTCTTTTCTGCACTTGCCCAACCATGTCCCTGTGCAAACAGGGGCAGATCAACTTTGAAAGAGGAGACCAATAAGTCGAAGGAGCCATGCATGCCTCACCTACACTACCACCACCACTCCAACCCCACGATCAAAAGACCATTAAATCAATGCTTGGCCCAATATGGCACCATGTGGGAGCCATGGAATTATTAGCCAGACATTGTTCTTATCTCAGATGGCATGATGGATTAAATTGGACCATTTAAATAAGCAGAGCAAATATGATTTCTGAAGAGGGCTAGGATTTAGGGACCACATTGTGCCCTAAAAGCAACCAGCATCTTTGAAAAGATTGTAAATGGCAGACATTTGATTCTTTTGTTTTATCATCCCTTTTCAAGCATAGCTCTCTCTCAGTAGTCCAGGCTAATAAGAATGGCAATGCAATAGACAGCCAGGGGACATATTGCTAAATCCTGGGAGTCTGTGTGCCTGTGTGAGTGTGTGTATGTATGTGGGGGGGCACACAAATACAGAGCATAAATAGAGAATAAATCTATACAATTGATTTTCAAGAGCGTTTAATCATGCTGATTTAGCTACTTAGTTCTTGGACTCCCGTAACTACAGAATCAAATTCTCTCATTAGGATTTTTTGATCATCGCTGAATCCTTTTTTCAGAGAAAGAAAAGATGCAGGCTTAGGTTCACGTCAGATTTTACTATTTCATAATTGATCGAGACAAAAGGAAGTTTTTAAACTGGGCTTCACATAATGAGGCAGAATTTATGAAATGCCCCTTGGATCTATCACCAGATACTTTTAAGGGAGGATTAATCATAGACCCCAGAGGAAAGGGCTGCTGGAGGAAGCTAGAGGGAGGGGGATGTGGCTGAGCCTGGCTGAGGGAAAGGAAGAGAGAAAGTGGATGGAGAACAGAGGCCAAGGACTGGTTACCTCATCCCTTCAGTCCTGAATTCCTTCGCAGTCTCTGTTCTGCTTTCCAGAGGGACTAGGCCCTTCTCTCCCTCTTCCAATCTATTCTGAGCACTGCGGCCCTATTAATCCCCCTAAATCACTGCTCACTTCTCATCACTCCCCTTCTAAAGAGCCAGGGGTGGCTCCCTATTGCCCGCTAAATCAAATCCAGGCTTCTCTGCCTCACTTGCACTGGCTTCCGGAGCTCAGCCCTCCCAGCCCGTCCAGCTTGATCTCCCACAGCTCCCAGTCGCCACCTCTGTTCCAGACCAGACTCCTCACTGCTTCCTGCACAGATCGAGCCATTTCTACTCTGTGCTTTTGCTCCTGCTGTACTTTCCCACTGGAAAATTGTGCCACTTCCTGCTATCCAGTCTCCCTCTGATCCTTAGGCCTGTGTCAAGTCCCATCTCCTCCGTAAATGCAGGCCTCTCTGATCCCTCCACTCCTCTCTGTCATATGTCTTCTCTGAATCAACTGATGTGCTGGCAGGTATTTAACAGCAGGCTTTCCGGGGGTGGAGGTGAGGGAATAAGTGCGCTCATGTACGTACGTGTGTTTATTATACACTTTAGTGATGTAAAGAATGTGTAATACACAGTTTACAAGGAAAATATACAATACTCTACTGTAAATCCTGTGTAGCAAATTGATTTTCAGAAAATGCTTTCGTTGATGTTTGTCACACTCTTGTCTCTGCAGTCAACCTATGATTGCAACTAACAAGTGTTGTTCTGACACGCATGCTGGTTGACACTTTAATGAATAAAATGAAAGTGAAACAACAAAGACATATGTCAAAATTTCATTGCCTGTCATTGACACCAGAGGCTTCTTTGTTGAACTGGGTAATAGTTTCCAAATACTTAGGGTTTGCGCGTGTGTGTGTCATTCACAATGTAACGACACAGACACTCCCAATTTAGTTTGCGTTATTAACATTTTCTCTGTCACTTTCTTAAGTCTACACAATTAACAAAATGACCACTGATTTCTGGCGTTTGCCAGTTTCTGTGGCGTAAGTAATCCTGCCGTAGCCAATTTCAAGCTCCCAGTGCAACACTACTGAAGTGGGGAGATGTGCAACCGCAGCCTAGGGTACAGGTACATATGCGGGTGCAATAGACACGAATAACCTCAAGTGCATAGATAACAGGACAAAGTTGCAACATATCAGGAAGTGATGAATTTTGAGTATCTATAACTGTTGTTTTGAATAAAGTTTATTTGTTTATATAATATAATTTTTAATATTGGCTGGCAAAATTCCTGAAAATTTAACAATCAGGTCTTGCAAGACAGTTTGAGTTCTCAGTACAAGTTGATTCTATCACCATTATCTGACTCTAATATTTAGAAAACTACTAAGTTCTAGGCACCATGTGAAGCATTGGGGATGAAGAGATGCATAACGCTCCTTGCCCTCAAGGACCTCACAATCCAATGGGGACGACAGATATGTTAACAGATAATGACAACAGATATGTTCTGTAACGGAGGCATGACTAGAGTACTAAGGATTCTGGGAGCCCAGGGAGATGAGGCCATTAACTCATGGTTGTAATCAGGCAGGCCACACAGAGGAGATGATTTTAAATAGACTCCAGAAAGACAATGAGGAATATGTCAGGTGGAGTAGACAGAGGTGCACATTCCAAGCAAGGAAAGGGAAGCATGCGTGCAAAGACTCATGTTCTTGCAACAACAAGTAATTTGGCATGGCTGGAGATGGGGCTCTTCGGTGGGGAATGGCTGGAGAGGAAAGTATTTAGGAAGGCTGGAAGATGGTTGAGAAGCACTCGTATTCATTACCACTCACTTCATTGTTTAATTGCTCCCTAGGTTTTCCTGGGTGCATATTTTCAAAATGTTTGCTTCTTATGGAGGTAAATCTTAAGTTTCACCTGTGTAGTACCGCCTTATTTATCTGTCCTTCTGGCTGTGGAGAGAGCCAGAGGAAGAAGAGCATCCTGACCTTCTAGAACTTCTCGGATTATTGGCACGTGAGACCTTTGTGGAACACTTTTTTCTTCTTGAATGCTTCAACTCCTTTGATCTATTTTGTTTCAGAAAATGGGATGCAGGTCGTTTGCTTCCCATTATTTAGGCAGACTGACAGAGAAGGCCCAGAGTGGCAAAACTTTAGAGTAATCCTGAAAATCACGTACTTTATATCTTCCAGAGTCACAAAATTGAAGCCCAGTAGCCATGCTGGTTGAAAGACCCAGTTTTCTGCCTTTCTGTGCAGGCATCTGCCCACCAAATCTGTGATTCCACCTTAATTTCACATTTTAGCCGCACGTCATTCATCCTCCTGGGTGACTCTGTAGTTTTCTGTGACAGACTGATGTGGAAATCATTTGAAATGTGAAAGGACATTACAGGAATCAGAGAATTGGATTGGTTGACTAAAAAGTTGAGCCAGCTTGAGCAGGAGGAGCACAAAATATCTGAAAAACCATCAAAACCTTGTTAGAAACATTTTGGAAACCAAAACTTTTGAACCCAGATCTGTAATAGGAAGATCTTAAAAAATTGTTTTGCTTTATGTGTATTCAGTATATTCAATTAATGTGAGAGCTTGCTTTCCAAACATGTGGAAGAGAATTTTCATCCAAAGGACCTTTTACTGGGTTTCAAATTTCAAGTTGTTGCCTGTCACTTGACACAATATCTGATTCTTAAGATTTTTTTTAAGCCAAGCAGAAAAGTAGATAAAATTGCTTTCTCTTCCAAAATGGGATGGAGGTGTGTTTGTGGGAGCTTATAGAGGACAGTCTCCTTGGTGACAATGTGACAAGTCAATAAGGAGTGAGAAGACAAAACAGACTAAATGGCAGGTGAGCATCTCACTTTCCTAGCAGAAAAGACTAAAGAATCCTATGGGAAAGGATTCTTGTCTCCACGGTGAACTATGGGGGGAATCGGAAAGAGGAAATCTGTGGAAACATTTGAGAAAACTCACCTAAAGTTATGGGGCTACATGTCTCAGGATTACCTGCAAGGGACAAATGGTAGGAAAGACTTTATCCGCTGTATGGCAATGCCCCTTCAGTGTCAGTTTGACAGGTAGAAAACCCACCTCAGGTAGTCCTTTCCAACTTCTTCTAGTATCTTCACTCAAATGATCCAGTTTGTTTTCCCAACCAACCGCACGGCATTATGCCTAAAAATCTCTTCATGCTCAAAAGGAGAAGGAGCAAAAGGAAAATTGGGTGGTCTGGGTTCCAGTTCTGTCTCCACCTTGGGAAGAGATATTATTGTCAAATCCACTCACAATTTGGACCTTGATGGCTAAGACCACGCCTAACCCTGGACCTGCTCTCCTTGCATCCCGTGTGTACCTTCATTATAGTAATTATTACATTGCTTTGTAATTTTCTGATTATTGATCCCTTGCTCCACTGGACTACAAGCACTGTAATACTAGTCATTGCCTCTCATCCATCTATTTCCAACCCAAAACACAAGCTTATATATTAAAGGATTTAATAAATATACGATGAATGAGTTTTAAAAAATGACTTAGGTGACACTAGGCAAATCATTTTTCTCTCTGGGACTCAATTTCTCCATTTTTAAGATGAAGTGTTGATATAAAGTTCCTTCCAATCATCATATTCTACATTTCTTTTTCTCTGACTCTTCTCTCTCCTATTATAACATAACTTTGTAGGCTCTGAAACCCTGTCTTATACTTCTAAAGGGAGTCTCTTATGTGCTGACAGCGACTACTGATCAGAAGGCTAAACCCTGACAACACATCCCCCTGCCTTCATTTATTCAGAAAAAGGCAGAAAAGGAAGTGTATGAAAAGGGGCCAGAAGTCAAAAATTTGTTTTGAATTTTTAAAAAATTCATAGGCTTATTTTTTTTTATTTATTGGCAGTTTGGGGTTTATAGAAAAGTTGAGTAGAAAGTACGGAATTCTCACATAGCCCCTATACTCCTGTAGGTTCCCCTACCATTTTTGCGATGCTGCGGTACATTTGTTACATTGAAGAGCCATTACTGATAGATTAGTATCACCCAAAGTCACTAGCTTACATTAGTGTTCACTCTTTCTGTTGTACATTGTATGGGTTTTGATAAATGTACAATGTCATGTATCTGCCATTACAGTATCATGCCCTAAGAACCCCCCTATTCACCCCTCCCTCCTTCTCCGTTCCCCTTAACAGCTGCTGATTTTTTTCACTGTCCCTATAGTTTTGACTTTTCCAGAATGTCATGTAGTTGGATTCATACAGTAAGTAGCCTTTTCATATTGACTTCTTTCACTTAGCAATAAGTGCATTTAAGTTTCCTCCATGTCTTTGCGTGGCTTGATAGACTGTTTCTTTTTATCATTGAATAATATTCCATTGTCTGAATGGATCACAGTTTGCCTACTGAAGAACATCATCGTTGCTTCCAAGTTTTGGCATTTATGAATAAAGCTGCTACAAACATTCATGTGTAGGTTTTGTGTGGATGTAAGTTCTCAACTCATTCAGATAAATACCAAAGAACATGACTGCTGCTGAATCATGTTAAGAGTATGTTAAGTTTTGTAAGAAACTGCCAAATTGCCTTCCAAGAGTTCGTACCATTATGCATTCCCACCAGCACTGAATGAGAGTTCCTACTGCCCCACATCCTTGAAAGCATTTTGTCTCCCCTTCAAATTTCCTGTACTCCATATCTTGATCAATGGAACCACCCTGCGTCCAAGCACTCAAGCCAGGCATATTCCCTGTCCTCCTCTCTCCTCACCACCTGGATGAATCAGTCACTAAGTGCTATGGACTCTCACACTTGTATTTCTCTGAGATTTGTTCCTTTTTAATATCCTTTTCTGCCTCCATCTGTGAAGCAGCCTCCCTTTGGTTTGCCCCTACTCCACACTGCAGGCAGTTGTCTTTCAAAATTCCACATTCACTTCATGGTTAGAAAAACCTTTGAAGTTCTCCCATTGCCTTCAGGTTAAAGCGCCCCCCCTCCCCTGGAAGGCCTGCAGGGTCTCCAGGAGCCTTGCTCTGCTAATCGCCCCTCCCCTCATCGGCTGTTTTGCTACCCCCCCGACTCGTGCAAGCTGGCTATGGTGTTTGCAGTATTTGCAGTTCCCCGAACTTGCAAAGGTTGTCAACCATTGCCTGTGCTGCTCCACTTGCTTGGATCTCTTCTCCTGATTTCCTCCTTGGAGAATTCCAACTCAATTTCAAGACTCAACTCAAACAGCACCTCTCTTGACCGCTGGGAGAATAAGGACTTCCTTCTTTGAGTCCCCACCGAGTCCCAGGGTCTAGCTGAGTTATGCTCTCACCTCACTGACCAAAATTGATTTGTTTATGGGTCTGTCTTACTCTTCCATTTTTGTATCTATATCCTTCAAATCTAGCACTCTTATGAAAGTTTGCTAAATTAAATTTTGAAAAGGCAATTGGGGTGGAGGGGCAGGTTAACTATGCCTCCAGTAGGGCCTAATCTCTTCAGGGAATGCACAGCCTCTCAACCACCACTGGCTGGTTTAACCACATACAACTGGAAAACAACAGGAGAAAGGGATAAGAGGGTGGCTGCGCTGTGTAGCCTCCAGCCATATATATTCCCCCATTTCACAATCTGGAATAGGTTCTGAGGGAGAAGAGGCAAAGGTCATTGCTAACTACTACTCCTGTACTGATGGGGGAGGGAAAATTGCAAAATGTGAGACATGCAATTAGTTAGATGGCTGCAGAAAGACCATAAAAATCACTCATTGTCACAGTAAGGATTTATTCTGGCTCATGAAAATTATCCTGCTTCAGAGAACAGGCCTGCAAGTAATTGCAACAATTCTGCCTGAATCTCTTTGGATGCTATGCCTGGCCCTCATAGGTAATCTCTTGCAGGTGCCTTTGTGCGCAGCTGAGCAGGGCGGGGGAGGAGCAGGGAGCAGCTCTTAGGTGGGACCAGCCATCCATGTTTTGGGTCTTACTGTTTTTCCTGCTCATCAGTAAAACTTCTCATGTTTCATCAGTTATTTTTCCATTTCTTTCACAGAAATCATTTTGACAATCTTAGAAATTGTATCCCACTTCTCCATGGGTTACCTAAAAAACTGTTCAAAATGTGGTGGTGACCTGGTCGTGGCCACTCAGCCTGTCAGAACAAGCCTCAGACTCTGACGTTCCTCCACAGGCAGGGTTGGTCGTTTCTTACAAATCTCCTCCCAGCTCTTTAAATTATTGCAGGAAGGAACCTTGGCTATCTATTTCATATTCTTCCTTGTTGTGTGTTTTTTCAGCTGCTTGGACATTAAGTCAAAGGGATCTGAGTTGAAATCCCAGCTCTACCACTAGCTGGCACACGACCACAGAAGCCCTAGAGATGATTCTGGGGAGCGTACCCAGGAAGGTTCTTTGAGAAGACCTGAACAGGGTTTCCCTTCAGCTCTGACGGGTTCAGATATCATGGTTCTCTTGCCTTGTGACTAAGATGGGAGAGTTTCCTCTGACAGAATCTCCACATTTGCCTCCAGAGCAAAAATTAGCTGCAAGTAAGAGCCAGAGTGAGAGGGGGCCTGGGACACAGTCTCCCTAATCTCTTCCAGAACAGCCCACAACTTTGGCGTGCCCTTCCTCCAGCAGGACCCCAGAACCTCTGATCTGGGGCTACCAGAACCCTGCTTTGCAGAGACAGTGCACTTCTTTGGTCCTCCAGTGACTTCTAAAAGTGCTAGGCATGCTGAGAAATGGTGAGCAGATGGGGATGTGGATGGTTGGGCACCCGGGGTGGGGAGGAGGGGAGTTGTGGAGGTCGTTGGATTCTTTTTTTTTAATTGAATTATAATTGACATACAGTACTATATTAGTTTCAGGTGTATAACATAGTGTCTGGATACTTTTATAGATTATGAAATGATCACCATGATAAATCCAGCCACCATTCCACCCCATACCAAGTTATTACAATATTACTGACTATATTCCCCATGCTGTACACCACATCCCTTGACCCATTTATTTTATAACTGAAAGTTTGTACCTCTTAATCTCCTTTACTTATTTTGCCCCCCACCTCTACTCTGGTCACTACCAGTTTGTTCTCTGTGTCCATAAGTGTGTTTCTGTTTTGTTTTGTTTGTTCATTTGTTTTGTGTTTTAGATTCCACACGTAAGTGAAATCATGCAGTGTTTGTCTTTCTGCCTGATTTATTTCACTTAGCATCGTACCCTCTGGTTATCCATGTCGTCATTGCGTTCTGACACTGGGCTGGAAGCTAAGTCTGCATTCTTTTCTCTGTTTTGAGGCAGATTCATTTCTCTGAGAGTTTGGTATGAAAAAAGGCAAAAAAAAAAAAAAAGAAAAACAAAGCAAAAAACTAACTATGCTATTATGCTATGCTGCCTCCCAATCTTAAAAATGTCTGGATCCTCTTAGCTCTCATGACTTTAATCTCCACTCCACCTTAGCACATCCAGACCTCATCCTGTCTTGTCATCACTTGGAACCACTCTATCTCAGATTCTTTTTTAATGGACAGTTTTTTTTAGAGAAAATAATTATTTTGAAGTCTTGATATATAAGAGTCTTCCAACTCTAAAATTTTATATTTTTACGATCTATGATAAACAAGTTTGGGAATAGTATTGTCAGAAAATAAAATCACCCCAAGAGAATTTAATCTAACTTGGCTGCTCTATTTCAAAAATCTGAAAATAAGAATTTACAAGACTATTGTTTCTAGTTTAGTTTAATATTTATGTTTTACCTAAAATCTCAATACCCGCAGCTGTTCTGACCACCATTTCTCTAGTTTTAAGGACAAGGTCTCCATGTTTTCATTAAAAATTCATATGGCTCCAGCATGCCGGTCACCTCCTCCCCTCCTGCCTCCTACAGGCCTCCTGTATCAGTCACCCTCTCTTGGTTCTGTAATGCAACCCCTCTCTAATATTGTTCTTTCCCTTTAACTAAGTCTTAAACATGCTTGATTCTCTTCCATTCTAAAAATAAAAATCAAATAAAATCTCCTTTTGACCCTTAGTACCCTCATATCTACAGATCTTGCTCCTTCTCTGCTCACACAAACTTCTTGAAAGATTAGTGTATATTTTCCTTCCTTAATTTCTCATTCATCCAAGTTTCGGAGGTTTTTTCCCTTAGCCTTTTATTTACTCATTTGCTTTGTTTTGTTTTTAGAGATGAGAAAAAGTATGAAAGAGTAAAGAGGCAGAATTTTTAACATAGCTGCTCCTGGAAAGAAACCATATGATAACCGATTAAAAACATTCTGGGGAGAAATTTAAATGTTTTAAAAATCAAAATTTGTGAAATAGATGCGATCCTTTCGAAATCTACAGTCTATACCAGAATGCATTAGTTTCCCAGGGCTGACGTAACAAATGTCTCATAAGTCTGGTGGCTTGAAACAACAGAAATTTATTCTGTCACAGTGCTGGAGTGCAGACGTCTGAGATCAAGGTGTTGGCGCTCCCACCAGAGGTTCTGGGGTAGAATCCATTCCCTATCTCTTCCTACGTCTGGTGGCTGTGGGCATTCATTGTGGCTGTGTTTCTCCACTCTCCACCTCCATCTTCACATGACATTCTCCTCCATGTTTTCTCCTCTTCCCTCTTTTACGAGGACGTTTATCATTGGATTTAGGGACCCACCTGGGTAATCCTGGATAATCTTACTTCAGGACCTTTGACTTAGTTGTATCTACAAAGACACTTTTTCCACGTAAGGTAAAATTCACAGGAGCCAGGTATTAGGATATCATTTTGAGGGCCACCACCACACAGGGGGTGGGCTAATAAAATGTTTCGGTAGAAGGTCAACCTTCATATTTTAAAAAGTGAATATAAGCATTGAATGTAAATTGTAACTCAGATAAGATTTGGATTCAAAGGATAAAGAGCTAAAATCAGGAGAAGCCATGTATTTTGGAGTACTTACTATACCAAGGTTATAAACTGCCCCTACACTGATTTCCTATTTTGGCAAGTTTTTTGTAAGTGTTCATAGTAAATATTTGTTGTTATATGACTCCTCAGTATCCATTTCATCTGTTTTCTGCCATTTGGTAGCAATACTGGGAATTTCCTCTCTAAGTCACTAAACTTCTGGTAAGCCCCTCCCCCTCCCCCACTACGAGGATGAAACATATGACATGAGTTTAGCCAATCATACATTTTCTTGGCCGAAGTGGTTGGTTCAGAGATGGGCATATGACCCAATCAGAGTCAATGAGATTTCTGCTAGGATTGGTGAGAGAGGCAGGGAAATTTCCCTTAGAGACTTGAACCTGAGATGATGTTCAGACTGTTGCTGCCAAGGCTTAAGAATGAAGCCAACACAACAGGAGCAGAACAAGGCCTGCCAAAATCACTTGAGTCCTTGGAATAAGTCATTTTCGAAGCACTATCCCTTTGTTATATGAGTCCATAAATCCCCTTTTATTGCTTAAGCAAGTTGATGTGGGATTTTCTGTTACTTGCAACTAAACTAGTCCCAGTTGATTAATACAACATTCTTTCAAATAGAATAGAGTTATACTAAACACTTCAGATATTTTGAGTGAATTTGTACAATTAAGTATTTTTTAGTATATTCACAGAGTTGTGTCACAATCACCACTATTTAATTCCAGTACATTTCCATCACCCCCAAACAAAGCCCTGTACTCATTAGCAGTTGCTCCCGCCCTCTTCTCCCCTGAGACCCTGGTCACCAATAATCCACTTTCTGTCTCTGTGCATTTGCCTACACTAGATGCTTCATATAAATGGAATCATATAATATGTGGCTTTTTGTGTCTGGTTCTTTTGCTTACCATAGTGCTTTAAAAGTTCCTGTAGGTATTGTGTAATAGTACTGCATTCCTGTTTACTGCTGAACAATACTCTACTGTATGGACGTATCACCTTTTGTTTATCCATTCTTTAGTTGATGGACATTGGTTGTTTCAATTTCCACTTTTTGGCTATTATGAATAATGCTGCTATGAGCATTTGGATACAACTTTTGAAGGGGACTGTGCTGGATCTGTAGATCACCTTGGGGAATATTTCCATTTTCACAATATCAAGTTTTCTGATCCATGAACATAGCATGTCTTCTATTTATTTGGATTTTTCTTTAATTTCATTCAACAACATTTTGTGCTTTTCAGTTGACAAGCCTTGCACATGTTTTGTTAAATTTTGGTATTTAATTCTTTTTGGTGTTATTATAAATACAATTGTTTCCTTAATTTAATTTTTTGATTATTCATTGCTAATGCATAGAAATTCAATTGGTTTTTGTATATTGACCTTGTATTCTGAAACCTTGCTGAACTCATTTAGTAGTTCTCAGTTTCCTGTGGATTCTTTAGAATTTTTCTGTATGCAAGATAGTGTGATGTACAAATAGAGATAGTTTTTACTTCTTCCAATCTGAATGACTTTTATTTATTTTGTTTGCCTAACTTCCCTGGCTAGAACCTCTAGTACAATGTTGAATAGAAGTGGTGAGAATGAGAATCTTTGTCTTGTTCCTCATCTTACAGAAAATATTCCATCTTTTACTATTAAGTATGATGTTAGCTGTGGGATTTTTGTAGATGCTTTTTACCAGGTTGAGGAAGTTCCCTTCTTTTCGTAATTTGTTGAGTGTCATATTATGACAGCGTGTCTGATTTTGTCAAATGCTTTTTATGTATCTTTTGAGAAGATCATGTGGTTTTCGTCCTTTAATCTATTAATATATTACACTGATTGATTATCATACATTAAATCAACTGCAATCCTGAGAGTAATACTATATGGTTTTGATATATAATTCTTTTTATATACTTCTGGATTCATTTTGCTAGTATTTTGTTGACAATTTTTTTCATCTACATTCATAAGAGATATCAGTCTTTATTCTTTTTGTGATGTCTTTGTCTGCTTTTGGTGTCAGGATAATATTGGCCTCACAGGATGAGTTAGAAGTATTCCCTGCTTTTCTACTTTTTGGAAGAGTTTGTGAAGGGGTGGTGTTAATCTGTCTTTAAATGATTGATAGAATTCACCAGTAAAGCCATCTAGGCCTGGGCTTTTTTGGTGGGAAGTTTTTTGATTACTAATTTAATCTGTTTATTTGTTATAGATCTATCCAGATTTTCTATCTCTTCTAGAGTCAGTAGTTTGCATCTTTCTATGAATTTGCTCATTTCATCTAGGTTAACTTATTTTTATTTGGCATAATATTGATAATGTAGTACTTTTATTTCTGTAAGGTTGGTAGTGATGTCCACTCTTTCATCCCTCAGTCCTGATTTTTGTAATTTGAGTGTTCTCTCTCTCCCCTCTCCTCCAATCTTTTTCCCTACTCTCTTCCTTTTCTTGTATCTTTAGCTAAAGGATTGTCAATTTTAAAAGTCTTTTTAAAGAAACAACTTTTGATTTTGTTTATTTTATCTATTATTTTTCTATTTTCTATTTCATATATTTCCACTCTAATTTTTATTATTTCCTTCCTTCTTATTGTTTTGTGCTTAATTTGCTCTTCCTTTTCTAGTGTCTCAACGTGGAAGATTAGGGTATTGATTTGAGATATCTCTTCTTTTTTAATGTAGGAATTTACAGCTTTTAAATTGCTAATAATAGTGATTATCTAATCACTGCTTTAGCTGCATTCTATAAATTTTGGTATGTTTTGTTTTTGTTTTCATTCATCTCAAAGTATTTTTAAATTTCCCTTGTATTTCCTCTTTGACTCTGTATCAGGCTGCTAGAGCGACCACAACAAAATATGATAGGCTAGATGACTTAACCAACAGAAATTTATTTTCTCACAGTTCTGAGGGCCAGAAATCCAAGATCAAGGTGCCATCAGGGTTGGTTTCTGGTGAGACGTGTCTTCCTAACTTGCAGACACGGCCTTTCCTCTGTACTCATGTGGAGAGAGAGGCGTCCCTGCTGTCTCTTTCTCTTCTTATGATCTATCTGATTATGGGCCCACTCTGAGGACCTCATTTAACTGTTCTTACCTCCTTAAAGAGCCTGTCTCCAAATATAGTCACATTAAGGGCTAGGGCTTCAACACATGCATTTTGTAGGGACACAGTTCATCCCATAACAGACCGATTGTTCATTCAGGACTGCATGGTTTAATTTCCACATATTTGTGACTTTCTGAAATGTTTTTCTCTTTTTATTTCTAACTTCATTCCATGTGATTGGAGAATATACTTTGAATGATTTCTATCCTTTTAAATTTGTTGGGGCCTGTTTTATGGCTTAACATATGGTTTATCCTGGAGAATGTTTTATCTGCACTTGAGAAGAATGTGTATTAAGCTATTGTCGAGTGGAGTATTTTATAAATGTCTCTTAGATCTAACTTGTTTATAGTGTTTTTCAAGTGTTATATTTCCTTGTTTGTCTTCTCCTAGCTGTTCTATGCATTACTGAAAGTAGATTATTGAACTCTCCAACTATTGTTATTGAATTGTCTATTTCTCCCTTCAATTCTGACAGATTTTGCTTCATGTATTTTGAGGCTCTGTTGTAAGATGTATGTATGTTTATAATTATTATTTCTTCCTCACTAATTTATCCTTTTATCATTATCCAATACATTTCTTTGTCCCTAGTAATAATTTTTGTCTTAAAGTCTATTTTTGTGATATAAGTAAAGCCACTCCAGCTCTCTTTTGGAACTGATTGTATCTTTTTTGACACTTATAATTTTCAACCTATTTGTGTCTTTGAGTCTAAGTTATGTCCCTTGTAGGCAGTATATGGTTAGGTCATTTTAAAAGATCCATTTGCTAGCTTCTCTCTTTTGATTGTAGTGTCTAGTCCATTTACATTCAAGATAGTTAATGTTAAAGTAGAATTTATATCTGTCATTTTTCTGTTTGTATTCTATATGTCTTACATTATTTTTCCTTCTTTCTTTGTCCATTACTACCATCTTTTGGGTTAAATAGATATTTTTAGTGTACCATTTTAGTTCCCTTCTTGTTTCTCTCAGTATATATTTTTGAGTTATTTTTTTAGTGGTTGCTCTGTGGATTATAATTAACATCTTAGTTTATAAAAATCTAGAACATATTAATACCAACTTATTTTTAATAGTATACAAAAGCTTTGCTTCTTCCAGATCCATTCCCATCTCTGCCTCCACCCCCCCCCCCCAACTTAGGCTGTTGTTGTTACCATGATATCTTTATGCATTGTGTGTCTATCAGCACAGATTAATAATTATTGTTTTATGCAGTTGTCTTTTGAATCAGCTGGGAGAAAAAAAGAGTAACAAACAAACAAAAATACATTTGCAGAATATTTTATATTTGTCTATGAAGTTCCCTTTAGTAGTGCTTCTTATTTCTTTATTTGGACTTCAGTTACTGTCAAATGTCCTTTCACTTCAAACCGAAGGAAGGCTTTAGTGTTTCTTGTGAGACATGTGTGATAGCAAGGAATTCACTCAGTTTTTCTTTATCTAGGATGGCCTTGATTGCCCCTTCATTCTCAAATGGCTATTTTGTTGGATATAGAGTTCTCAGTTTACAGTTCTTTCTTTCAACATCTTGACTATGTCATCCCACTGCCTTCTGGCCTCCATGGCTTCTGATGAGAAGTCAGCTGTTTATCTTATTGAGGATCCTTTGTACATAGGACAATTTTCTCTTCTTTCAAGATTCTTTGTCTTTGTCTTTCAAAGAGTTTGTTATGTCTGAATACGGATTTCTTTGAGTTTATCTTATTTGGAGTTTGTTGAGATTCTTAGCTATATAGCTTAATTTTTTCAGGAAATTTTTAGCCATTATTCCTTTAAATATTCTTGCCCCTTTTTTTTCACTCATCTTCTTCTGGTACTTCTGCTATGTGTATTTTTTTTTTTTTTTTGAGGAAGATTATCCCTGAGCTAACTGCTGCCAATCCTCCTCTTTTCACTGAGGAAGACTGGCCCTGAGCTAACATCCATGCTCATCTTCCTCTACTTCATATGTGGGACGCCTACCACAGCATGGCATACCAAGCAGTGCCATGTCCGCACCCAGGATCCTAACCAGCAAACCCCGGGCCGACGAAGCTGAACATGGGTGCTTAACCGCTGCACCACCAGGCCGGCCCCTACTATGTGTATGCTGATGGTGTCTTTGAAGCTCTGTTAATTTTTCTTCATTATTTTTTCTTTCTATACCTTAGGCTGAATAATCTCGATTGACCCTGTCTTCAAGTTCACTGATTCTTTCTCCTGCCCATCCAAACTTAATGTTGGCCCCTGTTAGTAAATTTTTCATTTCAGTTATTGAACTTTTTGATTCCAGAATTTCTCTTTAGTTGTGTGGTTTTTTAAAATTTATTTTCTGTCTCTTCATTGGTATTCTCTATTTGATGAGACACTGTTCTCATATTTTTCCTGGAACGCAGTTTTAATAGCTGATTTAAGGTGTTTGTCTGGTAATACAATCTGGGCTTCCTCAGGGATAATTTCTATTGACTGCTTTTTCCCTGTATATAGGTCATAGTTCCTGTTTCTTTGTGTGTCTCATAATTTTTGTTGAAAACCAGACATTTTAAATATTATAATGTGGTAATTCTGGAAATCAGATACCACATTCTATATCCAAAGTTTGTTGTTATTACTGTTTTAATTGTTTATTTTGCGTCTGTCTTGAACTATTTCTGTGAAGTATGTGTCTTTGTTGTGTGTGGTCACTGAAGTCTCTAGTGGTTGGCTTAGTGGTCAGCTAGTAATTGGACAGAGTTATCCTTAAATGTATTTAACCAAAAAGTTTCACGGCTTTTGTTGCATGTCAGGGCATGGATTCTGAACTCTGGTAGTTTATAACTCTGCCTTAGCCTTCACTTCCTGTTTGTGCAAAGACTCAATGGCAGCCAGAGGTAAGAAATTAGGGCATTCTCAGGTCTTTCCTGGGCGTGTGCACAGCCCTGCACATGTGTGTGGCCTTCTAAATTCCTAGGGATGTGTCAAGGCTTTCCACTGCCCTCTAGGGACATCTCATTCCCCAGACTTTCCTTTTAAGTTTTTTAATAAACCTCTTGTCTCACCTTGAATTGATACCTCAAGCAGCTGTGAAGTTAAACAAATGTCACTGATTTTTTTTTTTTTTTTTGACAAACACTCTACGGTTAGGGCTGTTAGCTCTGAGTCAGGTAAAATAAAGAAAAGCCTGTGGATGAGGCTTTTCCAGGAAGCTGCCAGACAGATCAAATAGTGACAAATGTCTGGGGATGGGGCTTTTGTGACAGCTCCAAAGTCATTAGGTCTTCCAGCAGTGGCTGTGAGGCTTCTGGCTTTCACAGCTACCATGGTTGGGAACATGTTGATTTTCAAGGTCACCACAGAACGAGGGAGGAGATAAAAATAGAGCGAATTTAAATACCAGAAATCTCACTGTTCTTACTGAAATGCAGCCATTTTTCTTGAATAAATGCTCCTGGGGTTAATGTGGTTTTTCTAGAGTTCTAAAAATTTGATTTTGATAATTTTTAAAATGTTCTCATTACTTTAACAGAGGATCAGATTTTGAGGGTCCTTATTCCACCGTTTCAGAAATATTTCCTAAACTCCTCTCCTTTTAACTGCAAAAGATTAAGATGAGTCTTGTTATTTTCCCATTTAGATATTGACTGATGCTGGCAACTGATTTGATGCTGGCATCATATTTAACCCTTTTCACACCAGTTTTTCCATTTTTCCTGTCTGACTCTCTGTGATATAATGGCCAACCATCCTCTTTGTTTTCCATCCCCATGGTGGGACACTCTATTTTCCACTTTAATTTCCTGAAAACTGAAGGTCCAACTTGACTTGGCTGAAGTGTGCCTTCTTAAACTAGTAGTCCATGGGATGGAGACATGCAACTCCTCTTTAGCATTTTGCATGGTCATTGCTATCATTCTAAGAGATAGGTAATAAGACAAGAGTGTTGCCTTCACTTTAAAACTTAGCCCACCAGCATGTGTAATAAGAATAAAAACAAAACCAAATTTCTATAGAAACTCATTTTTAGGCAGTGGCATCATGTTGCTTACCAGTCTCTGGCTTCTTGGTCAAGTTATACTCTTAGCTTTGGATTCCTTGTTTACAGCATATTATAAAATAATTGTAACAACAAACTCTCAAGTTATAGTGAAGAGCAAATGACAAAGTATATGTGAAAGATTTATAAGTTAAGTGCTGCAAAAAACTTTATAATTCCACACAAAACTGATTATCGGCTCTGATGTATTCGAACGTATTGGAGCCCAGGTATATTTAATTATTTGTCCAAGGTTTAGCAGGGATGAGTGACAAACTTGAAATACTGGAGGACTACTCACAGGTTCTACAGTGAGAGTGTATTCCTTCTTACGTTTTGCTCGCGAGTCACCTCACGTGACTCACCCTCGTCTCAGTTCTGCTACTCATTTCATCCTCCCCTGTACCCTTCCTAAATGTTGACATTTTTCTTTGTTTTTCACAAGTGTGGGTGACAGAGGCCAAATGCAGAAAATTTAAGCAATGTAGTGGTTCTGGACTGAAGTGTGCCTGCAGCAGACTCAGAGCAGACATTGCCAGCCCTTTTAACACTCCTTAGTTCATTGTCTACCTGGCCAGTGGTTGCTGCAAACAAAGGAGGGTGTGGAGTGGCAAGAGGGAGAAGGCTTTGTTGGGGAGGGGGTCTTTTGTCAGAGCAGGGTCCCTGTGTCAAAGGGGCTTCTTCTGGGAATTCAGCCCTATGGAACCACAGGTATGCACAAACAGGGAAAAAAATAAGTCAATGAATGCCTGGTCTGTGTTTGGGCTTGTGGAAAAGGATTGCATTTCCTTTCTTTTTGTCTATTCATAGATTCTCAGACCACTAATTCCTTTAATCAACAGCAAAGATTTGTACCAGGTGTCTCCGAGATGCCAGCATTTGCTTGTTGGGTTAATGCCATTTAATCCCCTCTCTTGCAGAGTGTGCTCAGGGACTCTTTAAGTAGAACTGAGTTGGGGGCTGGCTCCTTCAGAATTGTTAGGGAGCATGGGACCAGGGGTTGAGGGAGGCCAGCAGCAACCTCTCTTTTACTAGACGTTGCTTATATGCATGGCACTTCCCAGTTTACAAAGCACTTTCACACTCACACTCCAGCAGGCAGACAGGACAGAGATTATCATATTTCATAGAATTTAATAAATAAAAATGCTGCAAATTAAAATATGGCACACCATTCACTATAAGACGTATCTCAACTTTAGAGACATTAAAATGTGATTAAATAAACATATGTGTGTGCATGCATGCATGTGTGTGTGTGATCTTGGAATCAACGAAATTTAGTTCTATGCCTGTTTAACGAGCAAGAAACATCAAGGTCCAGAGAAGTTAAACGACAGAGCTAAGTTCCTAGTTCACTAGTTTCCAGTCTTCCGGTCCCTAGTTCAGTGTGATTTTTAATACAAAGTCTGTAACACAGTATTTAAGAGAACTCGGGCAAACCATATACCTACTTTGAGTTTCACTTCTTTCATCTGTGAAATCGGGATAAGAATATTTGGTCTCCCTGCCTCAGAGGGCTATTATGAGGCTCAAATTAGACGATGCAATTGATTCTCCTATTTTTTCCATTAATTGACTAAGAATTAGTGTATCTTATCAGGTTCAAGGAGAGAATGGAAGCAGATATGGCCCCTGCCTTTGTGAAATTTCAAATATAGCACTTTGTAACTTGCAGAGGATTATATGAGTATGAGGTATTATTGTTCTACTGTTATCATAGGAGATGCTCACAGAAAAGCCCTTGTATGGGGGCCTAATGGGGTTGACAATGAGGGAGTAGAAGGTGGTATCTCACCTTTGCCTAAGAGAAACTCTAGATAAGGTGCCTGGAATTTCCCCAGGCCTAATGGAAACACCTAAACGTCTTCAGTTGGAATTCTGGCCCCAATGCACTTGCCCAATTCTTTCTTGCTGTGTGATTCCTAATTCCTCCTCCAGTCCCTTGAACTTTCCAGGGGCTTTCTCATCTGTGTGTCTTATTCCCATCCTTTCATCTTCTCTACTTGATTTGGAAAAATCCTGCCCATCGTTAAGCCCCAGGTTTTCTGAATATTTTTCTAATCACCTCAGACCATGGTGAGTTCCTTCCTCTCAATTCCTTCATCATGTTTTTGCTGCGCTGGTGATTTAACATTTACCATGTTCTAATTTTACTGAAGATATTCTGTGCATGCCTTGTCTTCCTGCCTAAGGAAAGGGCCCTATCCTCCCCTTCACTGTCTCTTCCTCAGTATCTAACATCTGCGTATTCATTCATTTATTGCTGGTTGAGCATTTTCCCATCTTAAAATGCCTCACCATCCCACCCTTGGACTCCGTGAAGTAGAGAGTGAATGCTGCCTTTTATAAAGAGGAAAGTTGCAGTTCTCTACAGTGAAACCAAAGGTAGAAACTGGTGCAGCTCCTAATCCAAAGATGCTTTCCAAGTTGAGAGCTGAGGCCAAGTGACAAATGAGCTACAGATTGACAAGCTCCACTCCGCTCTGCTGTTTGTTGTATTTTTCTAGTGCATTCTCCACATTCTCATCTTAAGGAAAGAATGGAATTGATATTTAATTCTAGGAGAGAGTGAAGTTATCAGGAGAAGCTCCACAGGACCTGGCACTATACTTAGCGCTTACTAAATATTTTTTAAATGAATGCATGAATGAATGAGAGGTACGTGGCCATGTAAGAGGGTGGCCAAGGGAAGTAGCAAGGCCAGAGGCCAGAGTCCAGAGGCTCAAGCCACTTGTGCCTTGTGCTACGAGGTCTAAATAAATTTTTGGTAACTGACTGATGGTGCCTTGGTGTCTGGAAGAGAGTTGGAGGATTACAAACAGGCCAAACCCACTTCTACCTTAGGACCTTAGTACAGTATTCCCACTGCCCAAGGTGGTCTTTCTCAAGATTATGTGTATGGTTTGCTCTCTTACTTCATTCAAGACTCTATTTAAATAAAACCTCAGCAAAGAGTCCTTTCCTTTCAAAACTACATCTTCCAAAGCACCTTCCATCACTCTCTATCTCGCAACCTGCTTTCTTTTCTTCATAGCACTCAGCACCACCCAGAGCTGTGACTCTCTAGGTGAAGGTACTGCCTGGGAGTGTGCAGTGCATAGCCTGTGCGACTATATTCAGTGGTGTGTCTGTAGAGAACATATTATGTATGTATTGCTTTATTTATTGTCTGTCTCTTATCACTAGAATCTAAGCTCCATGATAAAGACTTTGTTGTTCTTGTTCACTGAATTATGAGTGCCTAGAACAGAGCTTGGAACATAGTAGGCATTCAATAAATATTTGTTGGATAGATGGATGAAAGGTTGGACAGATGGATGGATGGATAGATGGGTGAATGGACAAGACCTGAAACTAACTTTGTATTTACTCTATAGCTTGATACTGCTCTCCTCCCTACATTTCTTGTCAAAGAATGGAGAGTAGGGTTCTAACAGCTTCTTTTATAGATCTGCATCATATCAGAACTTATAGTACAGAAGTGACCATCTCATGCAAACCCCTCATTTACATGTACAGAAACTGAGGCTCTGAGAGGTGCTGTAATTCATCTAACAAGCTCATGAACTAGTGGCAGAGCTAACCAGAATCCAGACCTTCTGATGCTCAGCCCAGTGCCCTTTCATTCTACATTGTTGACACTGCCCACTTGAATAACGGAAGATTTAATCCCTGTATGGTATAAAATTAAACTTTACTTTGGACCAGAGCTTTCTTTTTGAGACAGGGAGTTGAAACTAATTTTTATGGCCCAGAACGGCTTTCAATCCACTCTGACCATATGAACCCAAGCCATACGCAGGTTGCTTTCCTAGCAATGGACCTACTTGTAATAAACATCTGACCCCACATACAAGGATACTCCGTTCTGCAGGGATCCTCCTGTTAAGCAATCAGAAGACTGGTAGATGATTTTTCTTGGTGGAGTCATCCAAAAATATCATTTATAACCCAGACATTACATAGGCAGGTAGATACTGAGCATCCAGCCTTCCAGGTAATTGCTCTGACAACCCATTCCAGGCTCAGTAAGTCCCTAATGCTCATCACAGAAAAGTGAGGGCCAAAGTGTATTCAAATCCATCAAGTGCTTATTGAGGGCTACAATGTGCCTAACACTAGGTTTTAATTTAGTTGTAGAGATGAAAGAAAAAGTCATATCAAGTGCATAAATCTTTAAGGATCAACTGTGATGAGCTGTATGTGGGAAAAAGGATCAGAGAGTCCAGGAAGGGCTGGATGGGTCAGAGAAGGTTTCAGGGATGAGGCAGAAGTTCCATTGAGCCTTGAAGGATAAATAAGATTGGTAGAGATAAAGTGCATTCAGAACATGTACAAAAATGAACAAAGCCATGACAGTGGGAATGGTCTAGGACCTAGATTCCAGATGTATTTACAAACCTGGATTTATAGACTGGATTATAGTGAAAAGTGTTTTCAGGGGTAGAAGAAAATAAGTAGCAGAGACATGTTATGGGGAGCTGGAAGGCAGAAAGAGGAGTTAGACATGATACTGTAAGGGACAAGCAGTTGTGGAGGGATAGTGAACAAAAAAGTGACATGGTGGAGGGAAGCCACTAAGAAGTTGATACAGATTGGTTTGAAGGGAAAGGAAAGAGACAATTGAAGGCAGAAAAATCCATGTAGAGGGCAGAACCAAGGAGGAAAGAATTTAACTGAAGATGAAGGCCACTTCTGCCCATGGGACCCTGCCTCCAGCCTCTTCAAATGTATTCCGCTTTAGGTGGGCAGATTCTATTCTATAAAATATCAAGGAAATAGATTCTACAGCTTCCCTCAGTCCCTGCCTTTGTCGTTCATGACCCCAAATGTTGGAAAGTTCTTCCTTTGGTTTAACTTAATCTTTCTCATGGTCATTTACATTTCCCTTCCTCTGTACCCAGCACTGAGAGGAAAAGGAAGTAATCCTGTATAACAGATTTCATAAAGCCGTCCTAGAGCTGCACTGCTGAAGGGATCTTTGAAAACCTTCCATTCTACCTCCTTCTGTTAAAGATCAGGAAACAGGAGGGGAAGTTCACACAGCTAGTTTGTGGCTGGGCTGGGACCTTCTACTACCACCCACCCTTCAATTCCAATCCCCTGGTCACTAAGAGCCTCCTCCCATCCTGCTGGTCCCCCTACTCCCACGAGCTCAAAAGAGAAACGCTTTACCAGTCCTCTCCGGGAGCAGTCAACGTGCAAAATTCCCCAAATGGTTTATTTTGGGACCAAGGAATCTTTATTTTTAAAAGGAGATATTGATTTGGCTGACCATCACTGACATTCCAGTGATGATTTACAACCTTCCGTGTTTATTTCCAAATCCATTATTCTCTGGGACGAGTGCAACCACACCTGAGGATCTGACTGTATACTCGTTTCAGCCTTTGACATGATCCAGGGGCTGAGCAGATTCCTCTGCAGCTCCCTGCCTGAGCAGCTGCAGGCACAGCCTTTTATGACATCGACGTACATCTTGACTTGCGGCTCCAGGCAATCTTTCTTCCTCTTCTTCTGCTCCAAAGCTGTCCTTCAGCCTGGCTGCCTGGGGTGCACATGCCAGACCCCTGGATTCTATCCCCTTCTCTAATGCTTTAATTGCAGGCAAAACCACAAGGAAAGATTTCCCACAGTAAGCCCACTTCAAACACACATACCCAGCTAATGCCCACTAGGCTAGGGTTTGGGGTTGGGAGGAACGTACAGACCTGCTTTGAACTTGCTGACACGTCATGGATTTCTTTTCCTATTTGTACCTAGGACTCTGGCTAGGGAGATGACTGTTTTTATCTCAGGGCAGTTTTACTGCTGCCAAGTTATTTTTCTAATTCACCCAACTTTTCCCCTTTTCCCATTCTGGCATCCATTGCTCTATGTTGGTCGGTATATAATAGGAAGCAGAAAGTGCTTACACAGTGGAAATTTTAACGTATGCAACCCATTTAGTGTGGAAACTTGCCTGAGGGCAGAGACTAGGCTTTCCAGGTGACCTGGTGTGTGAAGTGCACATTCAAAGCATCCCAAGTCTCGAACTTGACCTCAGGGGTCACCTTCTGGGCTAGCTGAGCATTAGCCATGCCAGGCAGATAGATCCCCTGACTCTCTCCAAGAGTTCTAGAGAAGAAGTTTTCAGGCTGCTCTGGTGTCCTGCTTTAGGAGCCAGGAGAGAGAAAAATATTTGCCCGTTCTTACAGGACCTTGGCCCCGCAGGTGATCTTATTGACAAAAAGGCCATGGAGAGTAAGTGAAATGGCTTATTTGGCAAGGCATTGAAGGGATGAACCTAGAATGGAGGATTGACTTCTTCTTAAGTCTACAGCCTGCAGGCAGGACTCTGGGACGTAAACTGCTAGCCTAAAACACTGGGTCCGTGTCAGAGGCCCTGTGGGGCCCTGAACTACATCACTCAAGGACCCACTGCTCTCCTTCGTCTTCCTTCCTCCTCAGCCTTACCCTTTCCCCTCTCCAGAAACACTCATTTGTTTCTTAAAGCAAATCAAGCTTATCTCATGGTCTCCTTGAGCTGCAAAGGTGATTAAGAAATTCCCTACAGTCTGCTCTCCTATCTCCAGGCAAGGCTGCAGTTTAGCCAATGACCATGCTCTTCATGGCCCAGACATGTTTGGATCTGAGACTGGTGTTGTCCTAGTGGACTCATTCCGGTAAAGGGTTATTTCACCTGAGTTTGATTTCAAAAGTACACAAGAGAATAAAAAGACGAATAACCCAATTAAAAATTGAGCAAAGGATTTGATTAGACATCTCTCCAAAGAAGATATACAAAGGGCCAATAGCGCATGAGAAGATGCTCCATCTGACTTATGTCGCCTAGCATGATACCCTCAAGGTCCATCCATGTTGTCTGAAATTTACACAGGGTTATACACCAATCTGACCACAATAAAAAAATCAAAATAAAAAACTCCTTAAGGAAAAAATAAAAGAGAATATGCTCCACATCATTAGACAGTAGTGAAATGTAAATCAAAAATCACAAAGAGATACCACTTCTTACCCACTAGGAGGCTATAATCAAAAAGAAAGAAAGAAAAAAGCATTGGCAAGGATGTGGAGAAACTGGAACCTTCACACATTGCTCAAAATGTTGTAAAATGGTGCATGCCATTTGGGAGTCAGAATAGCCAAAAAGTAGAAACCGCTCAAATGTCCCTCAAATGATGAAACAATAAACAAAATGTAGTATATCCATACAATAGAATATTATTTGGTCATAAAAAAGGAACGAAGCACTAATATATGCTACAATGTAAATAAATCTTGAAAATGTTAACATAAGTGAAGGAAATCTGTCACAAAAGTCCATATCTTGTGAGCTAGGGAGCCAGTGACATGATTCCATTTATATGAAATGTCCAGAATAGGCAGATACAGAGACAGAAAGTACATTGCTGGCTGCTTGGGGCTGGGTGGGATGGGGGAAAGGGGAGGTGATGCTAATGGGTGAGGGGTTTCTTTCTGAGGTGATGAAATGTCCTAGGACTAGATAGGGGGATGGCTGCACAACTCTGTGAATATACTAAAAACCACGAAATTATACACTTTGAGAAGGTGAATTTTGTGGTATGTGAATTTTGTCTCAATAAAAATGTTATTTTTAAAAAGCCATCACAGGCAAAACGAAAGCATGAGAGGAGGAAATCAGGCAATTTAAAGGAACCAGAGAGTGAAACCATCATAAAACACATACTGTACTCTTTTTTTAAGTGAATTAATATATTCCAGACAAACTTTATGTATTTTGCAATGCTGGGTTTTAAAACTATGTGGTTTTCTCAAACTGGGGTCCAATCCAAAAGCCATCGCTAACATGAACCTCTGCAGGCCTTTCTGACAGGGCATGATAGCCAGTGCTGCTGTAAGGCCCTTGTCGAGTCTTTTTCCTTTCACCTCCACCTGTCTGTCTGCAGATCTACAGGAAGCTTAGACAGAGCTCCTCTCAAAGAATCTGGTAGAGTGAACCAAGGACGTGAGTTCTTGTTGAATATTCTCCCAGCTGAGGGTTGGGCGTGAGGTTGGTTTCCTTCAATTATTTCCTCCAGAGATGGGATGGTGTTGGGGAAGAGGAGGCCATGGAAGGGAATCTAGATCTCTAACTCCCCAGCAGAAGTCACACGGATTCTATTCTCCTGAGTGCTTTAGGGATTAGGAGACTATTCTGGAATCCAGTAAGGAAGGCAATTGCCATGGAAGAAATTAACACGGCAGCTAGGAAGTGGGGTGTGCAGGACATCTACTGGCTATCAAGAGGCCAGTCTTCAGGTCTGCCTCTTGACCATCTGCATGACCTTGGATTAGTCATTTAATCACTCTGGGCCTTGGTTTCCTCAGCCATAAAATGGGACAAATGATTCCCTTCCTTCTTGAATTTTATAATCACAAGAATTGTTAGAAATTATCTAGCACAGTCTATCTCAAATCTTACCCCCTCTTGGAGCCCACCCCTCATTCCCACCCACCCCCAAGATAGTTTTGACAAATGCTTGGCCAGTTTCTACAAGTTGACCAGTCCTAAAAATGTCTATAATATATTAAGCTGAAGTTTGTTGGCTTGAAATTCTTAACATAGAAACTTACGTATTCCCACTACACCTTCCATGTGACAGAAGTCTAAAGACCAAGATCCAGCACCATCAACATCTTCCCTTATCCAGGTTAGATGCCTCCACTTCATCTAACAACTCTTCATCTAGCATGGTTTCAAGTTTTCTACCATCCTGGTTATTCTCTAAACACATCCTGGACTACCAGTTTCTCTACATACCACCAAGAGTACTGAAAAGTCAGCAAAATAGAGTGGGGCTTCACCTTCATTCTGGACAGTACATTCTTATCATAGTAGTATAACTTTATTAGTATTACTATAAATTTGTATGCATTTTTTGTGACAGCCATATTCACCTGTAATTCACATATTACAATCTGTGAAACCCACAAACTCTTTCACGTGAGATCCTTAGGAGAATCTTCTTCAGTCCTTACATGTGCCCTTCATGTTTTGGACTAAAGCATTAGATTTTCCATTTTCCCCATCAGGTCCCATGATTTCACTCCATTTCTTTCCCTGCATTTGAATATTTGGTTAAGATGTTTGATGACGCACTGATGACAACGAATGGAACGGGGAGGAATAGAGATACCAGTCCTGACTTTAAGGCTCTCTGTTGAGAAATTAGTGTCTACAGATCTAACCTCAGAACCCCTACAAGTGTGTACACAGAAAGACACACCACTGATCCAAGCTCAGGCTTCTGCCTCGTCTAGAGCAGGTGTTTTCTGGTCATGTCATCCTCAGTCCTGAGCCAGGAATCATACAATGATCAGTTGAGCCAAGCCAAAGGTTTCAGTGAGGGAAGTGAAAGGGGAGTAGTAGAGGAGAAAAAAAGAGGTGAGAAAGGGAAAAAGGGGTGGGAGACAAAGGGAGAAGTAAAGTGGATGATTTGGAGAATGCCCACTTAGCTTTGGCCACGTTCTTGTTCTTGAGTTCTAAGGGATATGCCCATATTCTTATAATTAGTTCTGTTTTATTGATTTGTTTGTTTATTTTATTGATTTGTTTATTTTGCTTATGCTACATGTGATTTCTTTTGCTTGAAACAGTCTTGTCAATCCTAAATAATCTAAGAACACAGCCATAAATATGCTAAAGATCTTAACAAATGTGGAAACTGAGGCCAAGACAGGTTCAATCAATTGTTTGAAACTCTACAATAGTCATTGAAGAAACACTGAAGCTTCAAGGTGTCCCAGGGTCATAAAGAATGGGTAAGAGAATCCAAAGTTGTCAAGCAGAGAGATGAGAAGGCTAGCAGTATTGACAAGGACATGAAGTGTTTTATGAAACACATACTGAGCAGTTGCTTTAATTGAAAGAAGGAATTCTGGAAGGGCATAAAAGTCACTCCCCAGTTCATCAAATGTCTGAAGAGTCTGTAATTGTCTGTGCATCTTCTGCCCCTGTGGAGCTTCAAATGAGACTAGACAGCCAATGACTTTGGATGATGAGACATTCAACCAACATTGCTGAGCACCTGTTGTGCATCTAGCAATGTGCTGGATACACAAGAAATGCCATACACAACCCTGCCCATAAGAAGCTTAAAGTATTACTAGGGACATAGAACAAAATCTTTAGCAAACAATATAAGGCAGCGTATAATTAATTTTCCCAAGGTGTGGCATGGATCTACCCATTATAAGAAATCAGTAAGCGGGAAATTCAGCACAGTCTGGAATTGATGGCAAAGGCTTCAAGAACAAGTTTGGACTTGAGCTGAAGTATGGAACTGTGGAAAAGATTTCAGTAACTCACACGATGGGAAGATAAGAGAGAGAAGAGAAGGAAGGTGGGAAGGAGACAGGAGGTGTTAGGAGAGGCTGCAGTGTAAGCCAACAGACACTGGAATTAGCCTGGTTGGTATAAGGAAATGAGCTTGGCTGAAAATGGCCTTTGCCATCCCCCTTGTCTTTGTCCTATTCTGGCTCTGCTTTTCCATGAAATCCCTGCTAACACTAGAACTCTCCGAACTCCTAATATACTCACCACTCTTGTATGTGCCTTGTACAGTTTTAGGTATCTGGTATTACCAATGTCTACACCCTTTTATTTGAAAATTTTATGTTCCCAACAGGATGGGAAGCCCCTTGAGGATAAGGACCATGTTCCACCTGTTTTGGCATCTACCCAGAACCCAATGCAATAGGTTGAATTTCAAGTTCTTATAATAAGTAAACATTTATTAAGTGGATCAGGTGGAATCTGGATATCATTTCTAGCTCTAGCCTTCTGGGAACTGCTGCCTCTTTAATTCTTTTTTTTTTTTTAATAGAGATTGGCACCTGAGCTAACATTGGTTGTCAATATTCTTCTTTGTTTTTTTTATCTTTATCACCCAAAGCCCCCCAGTACATAGTTGTATATTCTAGTTGTGTTATGTGGGACACCACCTCAGCCTGACTTGATGAGTGGTGCTAGGTCCGTGCCCAGGATCCGAACCAGTGAAACCCTGGACTGCCAAAGTGGAGTGTGCGAACTCAACCACTGGTCCATGGGGTCGGCCGCTGCCTCTTTAATTCTTCATTCTTCATCCCAAGGCTTTGCTGAGTGTTGAAGTCAGGAGGTATATGCTTGAAAGAGGAGGTGAGACAGGGGCCCTCCGGCTGTGCTTCTCTTGTTGTGATTGTAGCAATCGTCTCAGCTCTGCTCTTGCTGGTAACTGATCACAGTCCTGGCATTCAAATGTTGAATAGAAGTTAGGGACACTCAAAAAGAAGTCAGAAAGCTGGTACAGATTTCCAATAAAACAGAAAGAAGGGCCTCTGTTTCTCCCACTGTCTGCTGAGACACTTTCATGAAGATGCCAAGTCTGGGATGGAAAGGGCAGCTGGTGTCCAGAATATTAGCACCCAAGAGGACTTCAGACTTTGGAGCCCCTTAGGAAGTATTTAGATTGCCTCTATCTATCTTGATGGACTTCTTAAATCCTTTGTGAATCAAATTTTTAGGTGAGAAGGCAGCTGGATATATCAAATGCATCTGCCTCCAGATATGAAAACATCTGGAACCTTATGGTAAAGCCTAGAGAACTTATCTGAAGGCTTTGGTTTCTCTTTTGGATTTGGGACTTATTTGGCTCTATTGCGACTCTGATGGCAGATCACTATGGCCATGTAGACCCCACATCTGGGAGCACTAGTGGTGGCTCTGCTTAGTTGAGGTAAGGAGTGGAACTACTCCCAGGGCATGGAGTTTGGGGGAAAACTAGGCTTCTTTGGACTCATAGTATACTGAGTTCTACCTTCACTATGCCATTTAGTAGCTGTGTGCCCTTGGGCAAGTTATTTAGCCTGTCTCTGTTTTCTCATCTGTAAAATGAAAATAATAATAATACAAGACTGAATGGGTGGTTGCAAGGATTAAATGAAATCACATATAAATGAAGCCTTGCGCACAGCAACTGGGCAGAGTGAGCATTTGGTAAGTGATAGCTATTATAACTATTATCCCCCGGTGCGTTCTGGAACACCACCCCCACTCAGCCCTGCTCAGGGGGTTCTGGCTTGCATAGGGCTTGGGTAGAGCAGAGGGGAGGTGGTGGGTCTGAGTGCGTGGCTGGCAATGTTTGTTGGTCAAGAAAGGTAGGTGTGTCCTGAGAACACTGCAGTATCACAGGTGTGTCTCAGCCCCAAACCAGGTTGAAGAATCTCTGACAAAGACGAGTCACAAGTCTGAGCCGCACGCAATGTTCATGTCCTGGGCAAATTCTGCTTCCCGTCCTGCCTGATGTCCCGTTCCCACAGGAAGAGATTTAGCAGTCATATGAGCTTAAATTTCCTATACCTTTCTCTCTTGGTCTCTTCTTGGTCTTTGGACTCAATGGAAGAACTGGAGCCATTTTAGGACCTCATTTCATCCCCATTAAAGGAGCCAAGTGTAGCCTATGCTTGACATACCTGTTTGGACCTACTGGTAAATGACTGGATGCCACTCCTTGTTAGGTGGATCAGGGCTGGACTGACATGGGAGATTACATGTTTACTCATAGGTATGATTTTGGGGAGCATCAAAAACCTTGCCCAAACCATCTTGCCATTTATCTACCATAGAGCCAGAAGTTCTAGCACACTAGAACCCTTCTTCAGTGTTAAAGCCCCGTCAAACTACAGATACTTGAGGAGGGTGATTCCTTAAGTCCAAACCTGCCACTAACCCCTCAATATGAAATAATTCACAGGGATTTCACTCAAGATAGAAATTAGAAAAAAATAATGATGAGGCTATAAGAAATGAAATAGAGGCATTGGATGGAAGGGCTAAGGGGTTCTGTGAAATACAGCTAAGAACTTCGGTCCAGAGTGTGGAGCACTGGGCAGCTAGGCAATGGGAGGATGCTGGCTTCTGGTTGCCTGGAGAAATCTATTGAAAGGCAGATGGGAGAGCAAGGACAAAGCATTCGCCCACTTCACGATTCTGCCTCGATTCTGAGGCATCATTCTTTTTGCCCCGTCTGAAACTGAAGAGTCAAGCTTGGAGACAAAAGGCAGGCCTTTATCAAAGAGAGAACACATGGAGCGGGATTAGGCCCCATGGCCATGAATAACTTGACCAGGCTGGCACTGATGTCTTCCCGATCTGCTCCGAAGGGAGTGATCCCACAGGCTGAGACATAACCTCACCGCCAAAGCCGAAGTATGTCATGGAGCTTTTAATAACCCTGCCTGTCCCTGCCTCCCCCACAAAGGGGAACAGCTGGCCTCACCCTCCCTTCTTCTCATTGTCACTTTCCCTATGTGATTCCAGGGCATTGTCTTCGAATGGGTGTCCCCATGCTAAGAAGCATGCTCTCAGGATATAAGCAGCAATCATTTTATAATTTCTTTAATGCTATTGTTGCTAGGATTGCCTCTTTACATGATGGTTGCAAAGACAGATGGGGAGATTCAGTCTAATTAGGGGCCCACCAAGCTTTGCACCCATCTGTAGTTTCAGTCCCACCTATGTTTACCTGCACCACCCAGGCCGCACTACCCCTCCTGCCCTCAACACAGGGGGATCTCAACACTGAGAGCTTCAGACCAGCACTGTGGGCCAGGTCTACATTTGGAGACTTCCTATCTCCCCTTGCAGTGCCTCTCTTCCCACTTTTGGAGACCCCCAGCAGTGTGCTGGAGCCCACACTTACCCAGCAGCGAAAACCAGCCAATTGTTAATTTCCAGGAATTTTGTGAGCCAGTTGACAACACATCGGCAGCTTGAAATTAGCCATGGTGGGAGTACTTACATTATGGAGATCAGCAGACGCTTCAAAACAGCACACCACTGCCCTCTCGTTTATTCAGGAATCCTGCTCCTCCATGCAGCCTACCAAGGCTTTGACTTTCTTTTCTCTCCCACATTACATTTTCCTAAGTATGTGGCCTTTCTTTTTTGCTCTCCACTAGCTCTGATTGGAAAGGATCTAATAAAGTACTTCCTGCTATTGCATTAATAGACATTAGTAACTGCTGTCCCTCTGTTGACACTTGTACTTTAACTTCAGGTAAAACTCTAAACCAAGGGCATAACCCTGTGGTTCTCTTCAAGGCACCTCAACTAGCAAGGTTTGGGTGGAGACCCTCCTAGAACGACTGGTCCCTCGAAAGTCGTCCTAGTGTGGTAGGTGGCAGGGTGATGTCATCTCCCTACTCAGAATGATGCAAGAAAGGCCTTGCCTAAAGGTGGGCAGTCAGTGAGGTGAGCCTCTCAGGGCCCTTCCCACCTAAGAGCTCAATCTTATGTCATGTTTTCAAGTGGATCCTTCCATATTCAAATCAGAAAGACTGTTCTAGAATCTTAACCTAATTCCTCACGATTTAATATTTCCTTCCAATCAAATTAAGGTCCCCAAGAAACAAAGTGGTACTTTAGAAGTGAATGTGTGTTGTTGTCGTTTTAATCCCTGAGATCCCCCGTTATCACAGGCCAGGACATTCGGTTATATTTGCATGTCCATTTGGAGAAGAGAAGCCATCATCCTCTAATAAAAGGAAGAGCAATCGGATGGCTCTCCAATTCTTGAGCTATTTTAAGCTTCTTTACCCTTTTTTCTAATTCTTTCAACTTCTCCAAGGTCCTTCCTGATCTCACTTCAAGTTCTTGAATTATCATAGAGCCCAGCTTCTGGAAAAGATCTGTCTAGGGCAGGAGGTGGAAGAAGGATTGACCCAAAGCGTCCACATGCCATTTTTTAAAAGGAACATGAACCCTGCCACACTCAGTCACACCATGCTGCCCCTCGCATAGGATTCTGCACTGGGGCAAGCCTGGGTGTGATGAGTCACAGATGATAATAGTTGGCACCTTGACTTCTATTTCTATATCAGGTTATAACAGGTGAGCTTTGAAAATTATAGTATTATACTTTACTATGATCCGTTGTTCTCTACCATGACACTTATCACAACTGTAATTAGTGATTTGTGGGCTTACTTGGTTAAATTATGTTGCCTTTCCTAAACTGTAAGCTTCACCAGGGCATCAGTGATCACACTTGTCTTATTCATCAGTATTTCCCCAACACCTGGCAAATAATAGTAGCTCAGTAGATCCTTGTCAAATGACCTTGAGATCTTTCTCAACAAACCAGAGGCTCTTCCTCTATTTTGAGTTTGAACTTGTTTTCCCTCCTACGGCACAGTAACTTGGACTAAATAGTATTGAACTACTATTTAACCAGGAAGCAGAGTGGTCTAAAAGCACAAGTTGTTTAAAGATTTCTGCTTTTTGGTTTTATAGTGATTCTGTTGGGGAATCCAGTTGCTAATCCATACTCAAGCTTGTAAGACCCCTACGACCCATACCAGCTTGCTAACACTGTTTGTGACCCAGTTAGCTCGGCTGCTTAGACTGGGTTATTGATGAGGCCATGGTCAGAATGAAGCTGAATAAGGGACTAGAGCTATGTCTTGAACCTCATCAATGTCCTGGCTATACAAGGCTTTTGGGAAGAGACTGTACATGGCTCCACACCCATCCATCTGCCTTGCTGCTAAAACAACTCTTGGGGCTTGTCCTTGATGGGTCAACAAAGGCAAGTGATTCCCCAGCCCCAGATAGTTGTCCTTGTGTTCGGTCTTTCAGGGCTGTTTCATGGAGCTGAGATAATGGCTACAGAAGTTCTTTAACAGGAAAACGCACTGTGATGAGCTGTCCTTTATGTAGAGAGAATATGATATTGATCTGCCTTCAACAGGGCATGTCTTGGAAGGTGTTTGCTCAGCAGTGGGGCTGGGCTCCTACTGGCTTACACACACTCTTTGACTAGGTTTTCCTGAGAATAATGGATCTGTAAGGCCAGAGTTGGGTTATAGACACTATCAACAGCTCCTAGCATCTGTGGGGTTTTCTTAAATTCTGATGACATCTTTTAAGGTGCAGTTTCAGACCCCTGACTGCTCTTCTTCTCAATCCCCCACTCCCATTGAGCATATTTGAGTCTGGGTGCAGCCCCTGAAGTCACCTCTTGCTAACTAGGTTCTGTGACCAGATCTGTAAATAACTACTTCCCAAGCATGATCATTAACCTGCTTGGAATTCATCTGAGTGTTTTGGGGTCTAGATGAGAGGTTCTCAAAGTGTGGTCCCTAAAGTAACAGCATAAGCATCACCCAAGAACTTGTTGGAAATGCAAGTTCTCAGGTGCCATCATACACCAATGAATCAGAAACTCTGGTTGTGGGGTCCAAAAATCTGTGTTTTAACAAGCTTTTCAGCTGATTCATGTTCAAGTTTGAGAACCGCTGGCCCAGAACATATTTTAGTCCCAGTGTTCTTCAAAGTAGAACTTGGAATGGAATTTTAAAGCAGCAAGTCTTTTTAAATATCATATTGTTCACCCTCATTTTTCAGGTGAGTAAATTGAGGCTGGAATGATTTGTCCAAAGATACAGTACATTCATAGGGTCTCATGGGTTCACATTCAGAGCTCTGAGAGTATAGATCATAGTGTTCCCACGAGCTTCAGCCTTGGAAATGTGTTCGCGTGTTGTATCAGGGCAAAAACCAATGTTTCTTGGGCTTTGACCTTCTCAGCTGAGACACAAATCTCTCCCTCCCCCTTCTAATCTTTCCTTCTAATCTCTACCCACACCCAAAGGCAGAACCGTCTTGGAGAAAAAGAAATCTCCAAAGGCTTGGCGCAGAAGTATGGTCTCTCTTCCGGAGCTCCAACAGGTGATTCCCAAATGTAATTGTTACCCAGATTCCCTGCATGCCTGAGAACAGATGGGCAGTCTGTAGAGGACTCCCTCCTGGAATTTTGGGAAAACCTATTCACAGAGGTGGAGGAGGGGCTGCAAAATATCTCTGAACAGGTTGGCTGCAAATGCACAAGGCCTGGCAACCTTCGCTGCCCTTAAAAAGGAAAGAGCTTTCTGTGTTTGGGGACAGTCCATTATCACTTGGGAAAAAAACAAAACAAAACCCTAAACCTCTTTCCAGCCTTCACTGCCTACATCCTTCCAACTCAGGACGATTGCCAGCTTTAAATTTCATCTATCATTTGAGACCATATGTGGAAATTCTGATCACTGACATTTTTATTTTTATCTCTCAGACTGAAAAGTCTTGTCTCTCTTCCAAACTGTCTTATTAAAAAGGCTAGAGTTGACTCCAAGTGCTGCAGGCAGAATGGTGACAAGTGAGAGGGAGGGAAACTTGGTGCTTTGGGAAGGACAGAGTTGGTGCAAGTCCCAGCTTGTCTCACGCTCTCCCGGAAGATGCCTGCAACATTCACAAAGACTCCACTAACTCTCTCCTCCTAAGACCTTCCAAAACCTTTGACTTATACAATCTGCCGATCCCCTCTCCCCTAAACAGAGTTCTGTGCATTACTCTCTATCGACAGAGGTTTAAGCAGGAAGTTGCTGGAAGAACATTGCTTCCCTCTGCTTCCAAAAAATTCTTTTTTTTTCCCTGGCTTTAGCTTTATGTTTTTGGCATTGGGTGCCCTAGCTATTTGCCTTCAGGAGATCTGTAAGTTAATATTTACAAAGAGATGATCACTAAAAGCTAATATGGGTTCACTGAGAACAGGTCATGCGAAATAGCCCCATTTTGTCTTTTTAAAATGGTTATCAGGCAGTAAATCGAAAGAATGCCAAAGCTGTATGGGGTATCTTCATTTCAGAAGGGCATTTCACAGTCTTTCTTGATAGCCATATTAAAAAAAACAAATAAGCAAAAAACAAACTGGAGAAATAAAGATTGTATCTGAGTACTGCATGTGGATTCACAGTTGTAATCAATCAGCTTGAACAGAGGTCGTGTGTGCCGTGACCCCTGTCCGCCCCCATCGTGTCCTGCCTGTCTCTTCTTCAGTGATTTCTACGAAAGCACAGAAGCATTATTCATCAAATTAGTGTAAGGGATAGGGTGAGAAAGACGAACTCTTTGGACAACAAGATGAAGTCTCAAACATTCTCCAAAGCGAGGAATGGTAGGAATTTTTAACACAAATTTCTGCAATCGGTTACAGAAAGAGAAGATGAAGGGGACCTGGCTCAATAGTTGTCAATTAACAAAAAAACCTACAAAATTTGGTGTTCCCATTGACCATGAGTTCAGGAATGCAGCTGCCGAGAAAGCCGGACACGTTGGTTGGGTCTCTATTAATAGAAGTAGAGACAACAGATCAAAAGAGACAATGGCCCCACTGTACCCTGCACAGGTCAGACCACAGTTGGACTTTCGCCTTGTCCTCTTCCGCAAGCCACGTTCTAAGAGGGACATTGACAAATAGGAGAGTATGCAGAGAGCAGGAACTGGCATGGTCAGCAGCCTGGAATCTGATTAATCTAGGCTCCAAGAAATACGAAACTTCAAGAGATTCAAGAAATTAAAAGAAGGCAGGTTTCAGCACCATAAAAGGAAGATTTTTCTAATCATCAAAGCTAAGCAATAATAGTGTACTTTTCCTCACAAATTAATGAGCTGTCTTTTAAAGAAAACGCGCAAATGCTTACAAACTGAAGCTATAAGAAACATCAGATACTTTATCTGTATAGCATGGGGAAGCTAGATTAATATGAGTGTGATTTCTACATCCTTTTAAAGACTGCCTCCAACCCAGTGATTTTGTTTTTCCTTCAGATCAATACCCTGGACTGGGAATCGTGAGATCTGCATTTCAAATATGATGTTGCTAAGAACCAGCTGAGCAAGTGACTTCTTTCTGGGCTTCAGTTTTTTCTTCCAGAAAATGGGAAGGATGAAATACATACTATATAAGGTCACTCTTAGGAAGAATATCCTATTTTATTATATTAGAGAAATTATCACTAATGAGGTGGAACTAAACTCTCTGGGAACTTATCTTGCAAAGCGTAAGTGCCAAGATCTATTTGAAGAAGTCATTTTTTCTATTCCCCACAATTATAACTAGAGGTATTTCAACACTCTTCTCTACATAATTTGACAGGACAAATAGACATAAAACAAGGATATTGAAGACATAACACTGTCAACCAACCTGACCTAGCGAACATTTATAGAACACTCTGCCAAACAACCGGCAGAATACACATTCAGTGCACAACTATTCACCAGAATAAAGCATATTCTGGGCCATACACAAGTCTCAGTACATTTAAAAGAGGTGAAATCCTACAAAGCGTGATATCAACCACAATGGAATTAACTTTAAGCAGCTTTTAAGAATTTTTAAAAGGGTAATTATAACTGTTGTAGGGGGTTGAGTGGGAGAATCCAGAAATAAATTTACTTAAAGTCATCAAAAGTGTTGAACGGAGCTCTGTCTTCTTGACTTTTAAGGTGGCACAAAATATGATTGATTCTCCCCTTCCTTTCAACTCCTTCAAGGCCACAGACTCTTTCAAGACTTCTCCAGTCACCACCCCAGTATCCAGAGATCCCTTTTCGCAGAAGCAAAATTGGCCATGGCTGTAAGGTATGTTCTGAAACATACCAGGAAAGGTCCCTGCCCTTTTCCCCCAAATATGTCCCTCTCTGCCTGTCATGGTGACTGCCATTAAAGCTGTGTTGGTCATTCACTCAAGTATAAAATACTTGAACCTCAAAAGAGATGCGGGCATCAGTCACAAATATTTTAGAGTGGACCACTTTTATCACAGGTAAACAACTCAGATCATTAAGGTACCAACTCATTTTTATGTAGAGAAATGAAAAAACATTAGTGTCCAGATTATGGTTCTCTCTAAGTTGAACATGCCCAGAAGGGATGCCTCGGCACATGCCCTGAAGAAGCTCACATTGGCGAGCATTATCAAGAGAAAAGAAAGAGAGATGGCAGAGGTCAGGATACAGTGCAGGAAGAGACTGCAGACCCAGGCCTATTCATGATTTTCTGAGGACCACCTCTGTAGTGGGAAGGCAAAACCGCTAGTACCAGAAAATAGGTTCCTACTTCCCCTGGAGGTATTGTCATAGATCTCATTGGAATGAGGACTTACTCCCTCACTTTTCTCTGCACCCCTAGGGAATGTGAATGACTGAAACACATCCTGGCAGGCACCCCATGGGAGGCAAGATCTTTACCATGGAATGTTCCATGACGTGGACCAAATGGGCCCAGAGGGAATATTTTCCTAAGGGATACTGGCTAGAAGATTTATTTTGTTGGATGGCATTCCTTTGTTTCCCAGAGTCTAGCTAGAGATCCTTGCTCCACCCCAACCACTACCCCTACCCATAAGATTGTCTTTTGAGTTGGTTGTGGCCATGTGACCCTCTTGCTTTCTGTACCATGGGAAATCTAGAGAACCTGACAAGCAAGACAACCAGTCACCTCCTCAGGGGATTTGAGGAGTCAACATTTCCTTCAAGGCTACTTTCTTCCATCAAATCTCCCTTTTTACAATTACAGCCTCATTCTTTCTGAGACTCAAGCCCATCAGTTGTATGCTTCTTCAGGGCAAGAATTCAGCCTTATTCATCTTTGAACTCTTTTAAAGAAAGGTAGGACAATTCTTTGCTGAAGATTCCTTGCACACAAATTGGCTCCATCGATATTTGTTGGATTGCATTGAATTATGCTCTATTAAAATGTAAAGCCTCTTGGAGGAGTGTAGCATTAAACCTTATCAGACAGAAGCACATATTCCAGAAGTATGGAGAACTCTCTCCTAAGAGAAGTTTGGTGGGAGGGAAAGGTTATAAAGATGGTAGATAACTTTTTGAAGAGGTCAGATAGACACTGAAGCAATGGAAAGGTATTTTGTTAGAGGGATGTAAAAGATGCAACTTAGTTTTTGTTCTTTTTTCAAGTGTGCTAGTATAAGCATAATAAAGACAACGTGGTGCTGAGCACAGAGGGGAAAGGAGAGCTGGTTCCAGTACTGGACTATGGACATAGTTGTGTGATCTTGCACATGTCATTTCCCCTCTCTGGGCCTGTCTTAGTCTGTACAAGGAGGAGGTTGGCCTAGATTAGTATTACTAAAGTATGAATAAGTGTTATACTGAACAGAAGTGCTACTAGTATTTTGAGTGGGATAATTATCTCACTGGTTCTCATATCACATGATGTTTAGCATCCCTGGTCCCCACCTTCTAAAGGCAATAGAGCCTCCAAATGTTGTGACAAAAATGTTCCCCAGACTTGCAGAACTAGGAAGATAGTATTGACTGGCTTTAGTACCATTCTGTTAATCAGAAATAAAATAGTTTCAATGATCAAATAGGTTTAGGAGATACTGTGTTATTCAAAGTTGCATAGGTTTCTTTAGAGTAGAATTTCTCAGAATCTTTGCTAAGTGAATGTGCAGAGTGAATAGATCTGCTTCTCCCTTAACCCAACTCTTACTTGGGATAGGGCTTGGGTATAGCAATAAACAGCAGATATATGCTCCAGGCAAATCGTTTTTTGGACACACAATATGAACTACAAGCTTACGAACTCTACATAACCACAACTTCATTTCAGTACAGAGCAGCACATTTTATGAGAGAGAAGGGAATAATGAAACAATATTTTTTGTTATTGTTATTATAAAGGCCAATAAAAGAAAACTCTGGCTGTTACATACTCTTTCAATCTGTCTACAAGCAATTCTCTTACTCACAAGAATAGTAAGAGTAGGAAAGTCCATATGGGAAAGTCAAATGGAATGAATGCTACAGCTAGAGTATGAAAAGCAGGAAATGGAGTATGCCCAGTCTCCATACCTCATCTGAATTTTACAGGCCAAACTCACTGAGGCAGGGGAAGGGAAAGAGAGCATTGGTTGAAACAATTATGGGCAAGTGTTTTAACTTTTTGGCTGCCTAAAATGATGGATAACAGTTGGGACAAAGAATAGATTAACCCTCAGCTTAAAAGGAAAAGCTGGGAAATGAGATGTCAATAGGGCTTTGAAAAGCTCCAACATATTTCTAAATATCTAGAAGGCCATATTGATGCACATGTACCAGAAAGATGTGAAATGGTGTTAAGTTTTCACCTCTGCTGTCCTTGAGGCTGTGTGCAAGTAGAAAAGAAGGCTAAGGCAGAGCTTTAAATGGCCTGGCGGGGTGTTGAAGATTGCCCCAAGACATATATACAGAGGCCCTTGGAAAAGACTGAGAGATTCATTGCTAGATTTATCAAGTAAAAATGGGTTTTGCCTCAATGGGAAGAAATCCAAACAAAACAAAACAAACAACAGAGAAAAAGCAATGGCTTAAACAAGACAGAAGTTTACTTCTCTACTATGTAAAAAATGCTAGAGCTACACACTTCGGGACTTGTATTATAGCTCTTGACATCAGGTTCAGGCTCCTTCTAACTTCCCATGAAGTGTACCCAGGGTAGCCCATATCTTCTGAGTTCTAGACACCTGCTAGATTTCAGCTATCACATTTGTATTCTGAAGGCAGGATAGATTAAGGGGTAAATAAGAAAGGAAAAAGGGTACACACCAGCTATGTCTTAAGGAGGCTTCTCAGAAGTGACACATACCTGTCAGTGAAGAGAGTTTACTCACTGCAAGGGAGACTAAGAAATGTAGATTTTATAATGGGAGCCCTCATGCTCATCCTAACATTGGGCAGAATGGAAGAAAGGAAGTAAAGGGATATTTGGGTAGGCAAATGGCAGCGTCTGCCATTGTGTGATACATATCTGGGGGCGGGGGGAGAGCGAAGAGATATTGAGGTCTGCATCAAAGTTGGCATAGAGCAAAAACAGAGACTGCACACAATAGGGTCACACAACTAGGTACAATATCAGTGATGTTCCATAATCCTAAAGGGATATAAATCCTATACTAAAAACAAAATCCTACACTCCTGTTGCAAAAAGTTTTCATTTCAAGAACTGGTTAAAGACAACTTTTTATGTTCCATTGTCAGTGTTTTTTTAAGTAAAAAAGTTGCAATATTCAGTAAAATACTGTTGACTAGATGACCTTTATAGTCCTTCAGAACCCAAGAGCCCATCAAGGACACAGGCATAACTTTCCCCATGTGCTCTAGAGATGTCCAAGAAATGTTACCACCCCTTTGGGCTTGAGCACATGATTTCATTGTATCTCATATTTGGAAAGGTCTGATGGATAAGTTTCCACTATTTCTCTTCGAGCAGAAGGAGAAAAAAGTGAAGGATAATGGAGCTTATTAAGTTCAAATTGGCAGTTTTGATGATTTGAAACAAGTAGAATCTACTATTTAGGGACTTCGTGCCAGTAGCAGATGAAGTCTATGTAAAGGGAAACATGCTGTTTGTACCTCCAACAAGGGTGGACTATTCCATAAAAAAGAGCTTCTCTATATTTCCCAGAACATCACTTTACACGATGTAAAAAGGACTCAGAGGCTGAATAAAATTGAGAAAATTTAATATAGTGTGCTCTTGGACATTAATAATTAATCTTGGAGATTAGAATTCATCATATGTTCAAAGCTCAGAGAGTCCTTCAGTAAAGAAACTTAACTTTGTGAAAGCAAGTGCTTCCAATTACTCAACCAGGGAGCACCATCTCCTCAACACATTTTTCAGCATGTCGTGAAATACCAGATTCCTCAGAATATGTTTGGGAAACTGCCATAGGAGAGTATTTCTTTATCTGTGGTAAAATAAAGTTATTTTTAATGTCCACTTTCACAGACTGATACTTTATTTTAAATTACAACAAAAATTTCTAGAAAAATGAAAAAAAAAGGCAGTCACACAAAACACGAGCCAAAAATTTTATTAGAGTCAACAGTCATGAAATCACTGTGTCAAAACACCAAAAACTTTTCCAACTGTTCACCACAGAAAGTTCTGCAGCTATTTCACTGCTGACAGGTAAAAAACAGTTGGTGAACTGCGACCACTCCACAAGCCAGGCATCAGTACCACCGCCATACAGCATTATCCCTCTCTTGCATCCTTCCCAAGGTAGACTACCCCATCCCTTACCTGTCCCTGTCTTGTAATGCATATTTTGCTGTTTCTCTTTACCAAAAGGCCAACATTTGTATCAAAATATGATCTATGGGCTGGGACTAAACTTAAAGAAGCAAAATGAGAGAAACCCAAGCTTGGCTTTTGACATTTATTTCTTTTAATGTAAGAGAAAGAACCTTCTCTGCCAGGAAACTGTACTTAGTTGCCCCTGTTGAGCTTTTACCCTTTTATACACTGGTGATGCATCCAGAGGTAACTGGGACCCTAAATGAACAGAAAAAGCAGGTAACCTCAGCCTGGAATTAGAGATCTTCTTCACATTTTTGTGGACCAGTCTAGCTTCCCAGTTCTGCCCAAGCTTTGACCTCACTGTCTGACACTTACCCAGAGACTGCTTTTCATATCACCTGCTCCTTCTAGCCCATCTACTTCTCTCCTTTGGTCCCTATTTATCTCACTTAGAATACCTTCTGTGGTGGGTCTCCTGGACTCTCAGGATACCCAGATCCCTCACATTAGGAGGGCACCTCCATTTCCCCCTAGTTCTTTGGAATATAAAAGTGCCAGCTTCCCAGAAATAGATGAGAGGTACGTTTCTGGGAAAATGAAATGAGGAGGGTTGATCCTGAGAAGGGAGGAATGGGGATGAAATGACATCTAAATGTCAAGATTGAGACAGAGATGAAGAAAATTTGTGAATGAAGGAGTTATTCAGGGGTGGGGCTCTTCCAAGTATTAAGGGAGGGTGAATTGCAAGTGTAGGGGATAGAGACCAAAAAAAAAATGCCAGCTTTTATCTTGTCTATCATGAATAACTAACTTGGATCTCGCTCAGATGGAGAACCACTCCGAGAGAGGCCAAATAATAAATGCCTTGGGATCTAGCTAGTTATTTGTAAAAATGAGGCATGTTAAGGTGGCTCCGTTGCTAGCAGGAGGTGGAGAGGGATGTGCTTCATGTGAGAAATTCCAGGATTGCCTGCCAGGCCTCGCTGCATTGGCAGAATGTCCTGCCTTAGTCTCTACTGACCAGGGCTGACCAACTATCTCCCACCAGCCAACATAACAACTAACATAACACAAGAGATTTGAAAAAAACCACAAAAACCTATCTCCAAGAATCACACCAAAATACAATAGTGGAAAATTCAAAGAGGGGGAGTCATATGTTGGAAGGGAATTAGTAGTCCCTCTTCTTGAAATTGCTTCCATATGGAAAGACACCCATTAGCAGGACACACCTGGCTCCCTCTAATCCCTCATTCATTTCTCCCTGAGACAGAAGTGACTTTTCCGGTTGGTGAGTTTGAGATGAGCAATTGAGCCTGCATGGCTCAGCTCTTCCTTCTTTGGGAAATGTTGTGTCATGAACAATTCTGAAACACGCAGTAAAGTCTCTGCCCTCCTAGAGTGGACCTTTGCTTGTCCAGTGCCGTTTGTGTCTGGGCAGAGGTGACTGCCTACTTAGGAATTCAGTATTAGAAAGCCCACTGCTACCCCACTTCTAAGACAAGTTCTTCAACAACTTTATCAATAATAAGGAAAACATGTTATTCTCTAAATGTGTGTTCTTCTATCTCAGTTTGTTCAGAATTCAGATGAAAAAGAGAGGTATTATATATTGACTCCCTCAGGCCTTCAAATAATTCATTGTTATTTACATTGTCTCTTATGGAGGCAGACTCTCTGATACGGTCACAAAACTTGTAGGGCTCTTACAGAGTTTAATCAACCAATATTTAAGAAGGTACTTGTGAATTGTGATGTAATATACTAATGTAAAGAATTAATAATGATGCCGTCGATGACAATGATGGTGATGATGATGTCAACAGTGATGACAACAATAAACTGAAACACGGACTTCCCCATCCTTGTCCTTGCCACCAATTTCTTGCTTCCTCTTTACCTTCTCCACACCTCTACACCAGCCAACGTGTGTCAGATACACGGTGAATGTCCTTAAAATGAAGCATTTAAAACTTCAGTATCTCTAGACCAAATCAAATGCTCTTTAATTTTTGATTCTAGGAATCTATTCTAGGAAATGTGGTTACTAAGACAACATTTTGATGGCATTTACCAACAATATTTGGGGCTATGAGGATGGTAAAATTATTTCTAATAAGTTGGATTTTTAGGCAAATAATGAATGGGAAGCCACAGGAATATTTATTTGAGTTCCTAACAGTCTCCCAACATTCTTGTTCTGACAGTCAGAATCAAAACAAATGCTCCCATTTCTTAAACATTTCCTGGTATGATGAACATTTCTCTTTATTTAGGAAAAGAAATATTTTGAGTTGTGAAGTTGCACTTAAATTAAATAGTGCCTGAAAGAACAAATATTTTATTGAGGAATACTTTTAAAAGCGATGGGATAGACCTTCAACGCCTTAATTTCTCAATCTTTAAAACAGCGGGGAGAGTAATGTAGAATTAATATTTCCTTTCTCACAAATCTGCTTTCAAAATTAATGAATTAGTGCTTATTAAGTGCTTGGCTGAAAGGTGAAGTGAAAAACATCAAACATCATCTCTATTTTTCTGCTCCAAATGTTCAACTGCCACTAATAAAAGCCTGAGCCCCAGGCATAGTCTTTTGTACTCTTGTCTTTGGAGAGAATCGCCCACAAGTTTCCTTTATCCTGGTGATAAATCGTAATTAATAATTCATCCATTGTACTATCACAGACACAGGCCAAGGCTGCACCGCCCTGAGCGTTGGCAGGCTCAGCACTGCTCTCTCTCACTCTGCTGCCTGTTATTTGTTTGCGGTGCAGAGATGAGTCCATGGCAAAGGCCCAGGAGGCCTGAATGGGAAGGCAGTCTCTTGGTTGATTTAGATCCATAGTTTGGGAAGATGCATTTGGTATGTTGTGTGGCGATGGCCACCACTGGTCGAATCAGAAGACCTAAGGGGCAAGGAGGAGTAAGTGGCTATGGAATGGGTCAGACCTTAACCAGGCCTGGAAGCTAAGGGACCACTTTTTCTAATTCACGTTCTCTGGCTTATGGTGGTCTTATTTGGCATACTCTGAGATGTCAGGAGTACCTATTGGACTCTGCCCACTACATGTGACCCTCACTCAGTAGAAACTCACATAATAAACTTCATTTGAAGGCATTGATGAATGGTCAGAACTTCACCTTAAGAAACCACATCCCTCTTTCCCAGAGTTTACAATACACTGGAAATCCTAGGAAGTCGTCATGTCTCTCCACTGCCACCATGACCCTACATGCTCTCTCTTTACTCTGGCCATAAGCAAACGTCAAACGTCTCCTATTAGGCCAGGATTAACAACTGGATGTGCTAAGACAACCTAAAAAGGGAAGCAGTCATGAGCTAAAGAAACCATCCATTAATCCAGGAACTGAACAGGCAACAGAAACAACCTACTTAATCTGCCTGCTGATGGTTGTCAGACTTTGGTCAGTGGCCAAACCTCTCCAGTCAGACAACAGGGCAAGCTTCCATCCCAAAGTCCTTTCTTTTTACGGTCCCTGTCATGAGTTGGTAACAACTACAACGTGTTCCCTGATGACACATTTAAAGGCAGAATAATGGGCTGGGTGGGTCATGGGACTGATTTAGAAGGTGTCATTTCAGATCACAGTCAGAGGATTCTAAGTTGTATGGGATCTGGGAGATCATTCAGTGTAACCTTCTTGTTTGATGGATGAATTGCATGTTTGCTGGTGCCAGAGCCAAAATGCCCAGCACAGGGTCCCCTCATTACTCTTAATTATACTCTTCTATTTGCCCTCTTCCTATAGTAAAGAACTACACTCTTTCTGCCTGGGTCTAACTACCTCTCATCATGCAAAGAACAGACCAACTATGACCTAGTGGATTTCCCCTCCGACCCTCTCCCATTACCTCTTCAATAATACCTCCCACTCCGCATGTTGGTTGTTTATGTGTCCACCTACCTTCGCAAGGCTTCGAGTCCAGGTTCCCACACACAGTAGGCACTTAATACAATTTTATTTACTTGAAATGGCCTCCGAATATACGGAAAGAAGTCAGAAGATTCAAGTAGTGGGAAAGGCGCACAGTGTGAAAGACTTCTCCTCAAGGGAAAATCACAAATGTCAAGAAAAATCTGATCAAACTGCTAAATCTCAAGGGATGGGGATATGAGGCAACATTTTAATAGCTACAATACGATTAAACAATGATATCTTGTAGGGCTGCTCTGTATTTCCACTGTATGTTCAGTAGTTTCATGCTGTGATTTATTTTGTGCTCGACCCACTTTTATTGTCTGTTAGGTCAATTTGAGAAAAATTCTCAGATCAAGATTAACTATATTTGAAACATGAAGCAATTCTATTCCTTACTCGCTGGGACACAAATGCTGAAACAATGTAGAGAACTCAGAGCTTAGCACCCTGTCCCTACAGAAGTGTCAGCCATAAGGAATGTGGGTGAGGGCTGAGGCCCCCGCCAGGGCCCCCTGGGAGCTTTGTGGAGACTCTGCGGTCAGGGACACACAGGTCAGCACGGTGGTTAAGTGCACCGGCCTGGACAAAACCAGAGAATGAATCTGCCTTCTGCCAGTTCTGGACAAGTGACCTGGGACAAGTTGTTGAATACCTTGAGGGCCCAATTTTATGTCTCATGGGCTTATTCTGAAGATGAATAAAAACCCTAGTCTATGTCTGGCATAAATACAGCAAACACTCAATGAACGGGAGTTGTGGGGATGGTAGTTGTTTTTTGGGTTTTTTTCTCGCTTTTTTTCTCCCCAATCCCCCCAGTAGGTAGTTGTATATTTTTAGTTGTAGGTCCTTCTAGTTGTGGCATGTGGGATGCTGCCTCAGCATGGCCTGATGAGAAGTGCCATGTCCGCGCCCAGGATCCGAACTGGCGAAATCCTGGGCCACTGAAGTGGAGCGCACCAACTTAGCCACTTGGCCACCGGGCCCGCCCCAATGGTAGTTGTTTTTAACTGGAAGAAAGCTCAAATTTTGTGTTCTTTCCCCTTGTTCTGCCCATATCCTGTCCCATGATGTTCACCCCAGCCAGGCAAAAACCTCCCTTCGCATCAGCATGGGTGTGCGGCAGTGGCTGTGAGTTCCAGCTCCATGGCAGACCACCAGAGCTGAAATCTTGGCTTCGCTTCTTATTAGCTGTGAGATCTTGGGCAACTTATTTAACTTCTCTGTGTCTCAGTTTTCTTATCTAAAAATGGGGATGATAATAAAACCTACTTACTAATATTGCATAAGGATCGGATTAATCAGCACACAAAGTTTTTGGAACATGCTTGACAGAGAATGAATGAATCTTAGGGAATTCTCATCATTTAACTCTTTCTGAGACACCGGAGTCTTCTCCCAATATGAGCTTCCCTCCCTCTCAGGCCCTTGCTGTGTACCAAGGAGACCTGTCCACAAGCCAAGGTCAAAGCTAGGAAAGAAGAGAGAGATTATGGGGGTACAGTCCCAGACCCAGCGGCTGCATGGAAGCCCAGGGTCAAGGCAGAGTCAGGAATCAAATGTAGGCCAGCACTCAGGAAGCAGGGTCAGGCTGTACCCAGAAGTCAAGAGAGGTTTTCGGGTAAGCGCTCAAGGGGGCAGAAGCAGACACAACAGGCAAAACATCTAAAAACCTTGAAACTGAGGCAAAGCCACCCAAGAAAGAAAGTCTTTTAGACAACTGCTATTTTTAGAGACTTTCCAGGGCATGGTCCCAGACAGCCATCTGTAACCATGCATAAGAGATACGATTAATACTTTTTTTTTGGTAAATATGTACTGAGTGCTTGCTATGTGCCAGGCACTGTTCTAGGCACTAGAGATTTAGCAGTGAGTCAAATAGACAGAACTCCCTGATCTCAAGGATTTTATATTCTATTTATATAGTTATATTTATACTATACTAATTGCTATGCAAGATACATTCACATGTAGGGTAAATTTCCAAGGATAGGTCCCAAGTAAGAGCTCAGTGCCAGAGAAGAAAGGCAGTGGTTACGTGCAGTTGACCTCCCCACACCTCCACCCTGTTCAGTGGATTCTGTCCCTTTTCATCCCACCCAGGACTAAATATTGGAATGGGACATTATTGCAGGGGTAATCTTGGATCCTCTTCAATTTATACCTAAAATAAGCAATTTGCTTGGACATTTTGGTACTTTATCATTAGTAACAAAATTTTCTCTTCACAACTCATACCTCATCACCAATCTCTGCCCACCACGGATGAGTTTGGACACAAGGTCCTTTGCTGTAGCTTCTCGCACGCAACTGATCCTGAAAGATTATAAACGCAGTCAGGATAAGCAGGTTGACAAGAGCGTGCATTCAGCCTTGGGGACAGTTAAGGACCCTGCAGAGCTGTGGGGGCTTGAAGCCTCTCATCCCCCCAACCTGGTCAGTAACCACATTCCAAAAAGCTTTCCCCAGTTGCTGGCTCCTGTGCTGAGCGACCCAAGCTCAGGTCATCTGCCTGGGATGCTGACCAAGCCCTCTTTTGTTCAAGTTTGGGGCCTGTTCTTCAGTGTGTTGATGTCACTGATGCCCCAGTCTGACCGCCGGTTCCTCAGAATCTCAAAACGATAGTGTAAAGCTGTTCTGGTCTCTTCTAGAACGGGTGGGGATTTCTGTTGTTTCCCGGTTACTATGGAAACCCCTTCCTCACATAAATATTTGGATAAGGATGAGGAATAAACTCCCTTAAAGAGTGTGTATATTTTATTTAATGCCAGAAGTATTTAAGCATAGTTCAGAGTACAACTTAACCAGCAGTAGTCAACTCTTTCAGAAGGAATGTTGCTTCTCTTTGACCAGGAGCTATCCATTCCTAACTTCTCCTTTTCCCTCTCTTCTCCTTCCTGCTTATTTTCTCTTCCTTTATTCTTGGTTCTTTTTGTCTTCACATTTTCTCTCTCCTGTTTGTCCTCTTGGCACCTTTTTTACTTTCTCTCATGTCTCTTTCTTCTTCACTTATCTCCTGCTTTGCCTTCTCTCATTGTCAAGCAGAGAATATTCTGGACAACTAAATCTGTATGTAGCTGGGTTTGATCAGCTCTGGTCTTGAGACCATGAATGACAGAAGTCCCTGTCCCTTGGTCGCCTGTCACAGTACAGGCCTGTGGCCAAGACCCACTTCCCGTGCTTGCTGGAGAGCTGCTGAGTGGTCCTCCTGGCAAGTGCACAGATGGTGGGTGACGGAGGCCGGATGCCGGGACTTAGAGCAGGTCAAAACAATGACCACTCAAGTGTAAACTGTGCTAATTGCTGAGGACACAGGAGAGTCAGGCCCCAGCAGAGTACATGTCAGGGTGGAGGACCATAAGCAAGAGGTGACTTATTTCTCTGACTAACATTAAGGGTCCTGGCCTAAGCGTATAGACTGTCTTGGTTTTAATTCTCATTTTGTGGATGTAGAGACTGAGCTCTGCCACTTCACCCCAACATATAAAAGTGGATTTTGATCATTTATAGATCCTTTCCCAGTGGTAGAGATATTTTTCTTGAAAGACATCTCACTTAAAGCATTATACATAGATAGATAGATAGATAGACACACACAAATATAAATCCACAAATATGTACACACAATATGCATGTATAAACACACATATTTTGTTACAAAATAAAACACAGAAACAGAAAATTTTCCAAAACTAATGCTTATCCTAGTGAATTTCTATAAGGAAAACACCCTTAAATCCACCCAGGTCAAGAAAGAAGACTGCCAGCCACCAAGTGGCCCTTCCACATACTTCATCCCAGACACGGCACCATTCTCCCTCTAAAATCACCACCACCCGACTTTTATAGTAATCACGTTCTTCTGTTACTTTGTGGTTTTGCTGTTTGAGTACGTCCCTAAATTCTGTAGCAAAATCTTGCACATTTTTAAAAACTTAGTCTTTTAACTTCCCTTTAATCTGTGATTTCTTCCTCCCTCTCTCCCTCTCTTTTCCTTACAATTTGTGTTGATGAACCTGGGCCTTCGGCCTACAGCCTAGATTTAGCTGAATGCATACTCCTGGGCAGTTCAACATGCTCCTCGGTCCTCTGCGTTTCCTACAAATTGGCAGCCGGAATCTGAGGACTTGACCAGGCTCAGATATGAGCCCTTTGGCAAGACTGAGAGTGGTGGTGTGTCCTTTCATCACAACATTATGTCTGGTTTTCAGACTTTTTGTGATGTGAATAGCCATTGATGCTCAATGCCTAAATTCATTAATTCACTGGGGATTGATGACATCTTAATCCGTTATTTTATTTTCATCTAATAGCTGTATTATTTGTATAAAGAAACACTCTTCCTCACCCAATATTTTGTTGCTCAGTGGTAAGGTATACAGGTAAGGCAGGATAAATGCTTGAAACTTACCTTTTTTTTACCCAGTTTTCAAGATAATGAATTGATTCCCTGTCACTCTATTAAGAAGATCAATTGCAAATAAAATAATAAATTTGTGGATTTATAAATACTTGATAGGATTCAATTCATTGCAATTCTCTTCCTTATTGAAACTCAAATTGTCCCCTCTTTGGCTATGGAGAGCCTTTTCACGTTGGTTCCTGAGTCCTTTTGACATACTGTCTGGTATGGAAAGATATTCCAGGTTCGTCTTGCATATTTCTCTGAGAAATTCTGTTTTTTGTGTGTTTTTTTTAAGTAGGAATAGTGTTTCAAGACCACATTGTGGTCACTAGAGATGCTGACTGCTGCTGGGTTGTATATACAGTATAGATATAGATATAAAGATACAGATAGTCTTCTCTATGCACACATATAATAACTTCATATGTTCATACTGATATGTCCATTTTAAACCCGTTACAACATGGCATTTCCTCAACCTCTTCTGAATTACATATGTGTCTCCTTCCATCCATACTTATAGTCCCTGCTCTCAAGACACCAAGAATAATAGAATCAGAATGTCCCTTAACAATTCATTTGCTCTATCCTATGTTACACAAACAACCATCTCAGAATAACAATATTGATACTATTCCACCAATTATGATTACTCAAAGAAGTTAAGAAAATTTTGCTTATATTATCCCCATTTTCCTTTTTATTTTTTTATGGTTGTATAGTGCAGAATAGTCATCATAAAGATGTATTCTAATAACATGACCAAACTTTTTAAAAATTAAAAAAAATTATGTTACCATCTAGGTAAAAAAGAGTACATTATGTAGAGGGAATAAAAAATCATTTTGTCATTAGACTTTTCAACAGACTTTTATACCACAAGAAAATAGAGTCACTTATTTAATATACTCAGTGGAAGAAAAGATGAGACAATTATTTTCTATCTATTAACACGATCAAGAATCAGAGAATTTTGTTTCCATAAGCCCTTCCCAAGGAATTTACGAGAGGGTGAACTTCAGACAACCAAAAAAACCTAGAGGGAAATAGATACAAGAAGCAGTAGTGGTCATTGAATGACATGTACATGTACTTAGACATCTGCTTGTAGAACTTAGATTAAATAAGGGGTAAGCAGGAGAGAGTATAGTATGGAATATGCTCTGATAATGCACATATAAATGGAACCACAATTTTGCTTCTTTTCCTAGATTGTCACTGGAGAATTGTTTTAGTCATAAATCGATGTTGAATTTTATCAGATGTGTTTCCTGCATGTATGAGGTTGTTATGTAATTTTTCTCTTCTGTTCTGTTAATGCACTGAATAACATTGATTTATTTTATCGCTAGTATTTTGTTAAGGAATTTTCACTTATATTTATAGAAATGAATTTGTCAGTTTTTGGCTTTAGAGTTATTTTGATCTCATAGAAAACGAGTTGGAAAGAAATTCTTTCTTGTGTATTTTCTGAAAGACTTTGTGTAAGATTGTTATTATGTATTCTGTAGATGTTTTATTAAGTTCACCATTTTGGCCTAGAGTTCATTTTGTAGAAAGATTTTAGATTGTGGAGTCAATTAAAAAAAAATAAATATAGGACTATTCAGAGTTTCAAACTTCCTCTCAAGTTAGTTTTGGTAAGTTGTGCTTTTAAAAGATTTTTTCCATTTTATTTAAGTTGTCAAAATTATTGCCATAAAATTATTCACAAATATGCCCTACTGTCCTTTAAATGTCAATAGGATATTCATGTTGATCATATTTCATTCATGATATTGGTAATTTGGTGTTATTTTTTTCTTTAAATGGTTAGTATAATTTAGCAGTAAAGATATTTGGGCATAAAGCATTCTTTGTGGGAGGGTTTTAACTATGAATTCCATTTATTTAATAGATATAAAACTGTTTTGCTTACATATTTCCTCTTGAGTTACCTTTGATAGTTCCTGTCTTTCATGAAGTTATATAATTCATCTAAATTGTTAAATTCATCAGTGTAATGTTTTTCATAATATTTCCTTATCATATTTTTAATGTCTGTAGACTCTGTTGTGATGTCTCCTCTTTCATGCCTGATACTGATAATACAAGACTTTTATTTTATTCTAATTCTTCTGGCTAGAGCTTTATCAATTTTACTGGTTTTCAAATAACTAGGTTTTTAAAAATTTTTTTCTCTGATGTTTTTCTGCTTTCTATTTTATTGATTTGTTCTTCATTACTTCTTAACATCATTCTGGTTTAATGTTATCTTCTTTTTTAGTCTCTGTATATGGAAGCTTATATCATTGATTTGAGACCTCTTTTCTTTTTAAAAATAAGAAATCAGTGAAATTAGAGCAACAAACATTTCTCTAAATGTTGCTTTATTTGTATCTCACATATTTTGATATGTTGTGGTTTGGTTTTCATTTAGTTCAAAATGTTTTGGCCTAAGGGCTACTTAGAAGTGTGTTGTTTAACTTAGAAATATTTGGAAATTTTTCATATATCTGTACTATTATTGATTTCTGGTTTAATTCTGTTGTGATTAGAGAATATACTTTATATTATTTTAATTGACAAATTTATTGTGACAGTCATTGGTCTATCTTGATGAATATTCCTTGTGCACTTGAAAAGAATATGTAACCTGCTGTTGTTGGGTGGTATATTAATTGACTTTACAAATGTCAGTTAAGTCAAGTTGGTTGGTATTGTTATTCAAGTCTTCTATGTTTTTACTGATTTTCTGTCTATTCTTTTATCAATACTAAGGAAGAGTGTTAAAATCTCCAACTATAATTGTAGATTATATTATTCTTTATTTCTCCTTTCAGTTCTATCAGTTTTCACTTCATGTGTTTAGACGTTCTTGTTATTAGATGTATATGTATTTAGAATTGTTATGTCCTCTTGATGAATTGACCCTTTATTATAATGAAATATCTCTCTGTATCCCTGATAATATTCCTGGGTCTGAATTCTACTTTGTCTGATATTGATACAGTCATTCAGCTCTCCTTTGATTGACGTTTGTGTGGTATACACTTTCTCACCTTTTTCCTTTTAATCTGTCTTTGTCTTTGTAGACAGTGTATAGTCGTATAGTGTTTGTTATGCACTCAGACAATCTCTGCCTTTTAGTTGGAGCATCTAGTCTATTTAAATTTAATGGGTATGAATTTAAGTCTACCATTTTGGTATTTGTTTTGTATTTGGTCTGAGTTTTGTTTCCTATTCTCTGGACTTCTTTTGTGTGAATTGATTATTTTAAATGTCCTATTTTATTTCATTGATTAACTTCCTATCTATATCTCTTTGTTACTTTTACTAGTTGTTCTAGACATTATAATATGTATCTTTAACTTATACTTTATAAACATAAAGTATACTTTAACAGTATACTTTTAAGTAATATTACACTACTTTACAAGCAATGGAAGAATATTGCAATCATGTAATTCCATTTACTTCCTTTCCTGCCTTTTGCTATTTTGTCATGTGACATTTAACTTCCATATATACTATAACCCCCCAAATCCAATTGTTATTTATTTTGTTTAATAAATATATGCTATATGAAATTGTAGTATATATACATATAACATATATCAATAAGTCTGCAATCTAGGCCAGTAGATAGTCAGCAAATCATCAGATGCAGTAGTCAATACCCCCACACCTGGGTGAAATACAACAGAGAGACTCAGGTGGGTGATACTCAGATGTCCAGGTCAACTACTGCCAGCCAGGCATTAGATGGAGACTCACAGCAACCAAATAAGACCCCAGCCCCCAATTTGTGACTCATAAATGCCTCTGCTCCCTGGAAAGGAACTGCCAAATGCAAGACACGACTGCAGTCTACACAGTAGCTAAGTTACAACACAGGTGAATAAGATGGCAAGTGGTGCACAGGTAAAAAGACTAATAGTGATGGATTATGTTTGAGTCCACTTACTAGCCTACTTACCACTTACTAGCCACTTACTAGCTGTGGCATCTTCAGCAATTTATCTAACTTTTCTCATTCTCAGTTTCCTCCACTATACAATGAGGATAATGGCAGACACCTCACTGGGCTTTGAGGATATTCATGAGCGTAATAAATGTGAAAGTTCCTTGTTCATTCCGGACATCACTTCATCATTACCTTCTCTTCATTGGAAATTATGGTACTTGGTTTTTGGCTTTGATCAGCCCAAGCTGCTTGTGACTTTCTGCAGCTGATATTACCATCATCATTGTCACCATCATTTATCATTGTTGTTATTGTGGTTTTTATTATAGATTTTGGAGCACTAGAATGGAAAAGGCAATTAATTGACTGTCATACAGTCTCTGGTGATGTTGACAAACAGCTTTCCCCCAAATTTAATTTGTGAGACTGTGGGAACAAAGCCAGCTCAAAGGAATGGCTTGGGGATAATTTACAACAAATTAACTTTGGAATAATTTCCAGCAAATTAAAATGATGTTCATAAGCCTGTGGTTGTAGAAGCAAGTTTCCCTGTTCACACACATACCTGAGAAAACATAGCATGATATCTGAGATATATATCTCTGACCTCGATAACAGTGTTGATGGCCTGGGGTCTCTTCCTGAGGAGGCAGCAGCTCAGGCAACTTTCTCTCAAAACCACTTTCAAAGCTCCTAAATGGAAAGTCACGTTACATGCCTGCATGATGGCAAGAAGTTAGCGTTCACATCAGTCTGCATTTTCATTGTTTGTTATGGTTGATTAATTAGATGAAAAACATGGAAGCCCAACAAAGCAAATCCATTCTGTATAAAAGCATTCTTCAACCTCACTCATTTGTCACACCCCGGTTTTTGAAAATATGCAGAGCCCTCTAAACACGCATTTCCAACTACATTTGTACAGAGAAGCGCTCTACAAACGTTGACACGTGGACTAGTTCATCACCAACTTTGAGCCAATCACCGAATTGGTTCCCACTTCACCACTGGGTCTCTACCTCAAAGGAATTTTCTATTTCTTTTCCAGTTTCAATCCCAGGAAGGAAATTAGGAAGAGGAAAGAAACATTCATCTAACTTTTACTATGTCCTGCCTCTTTGCAAAGTACTTTTAAAAGGGAACATATGCTTTTATGTAGTAATGCACAATTTAAAGTATAGCAAGCTTATGACAATACATATCAAGTTGGCCCTTTTCATGTGGTTAAGACAATTGATATCCTGGCTCCAGTCATAACCTCTTTTTTGAGTGCTTGGTTTTGTGCCACCTTTAATCAGTTGTTGCATCTCAAATTAGCACCTATTAGGGCTGGTCAAGGTGCTTGTTTCCTAAATGCAAGGAGCTCTCAGCACCTCTCTCTTGTTCTGCTTATCCTAATGTTAGATTTTTGAGTACAGTCTTTAACAACTATATGTGAGTAGTTTTGGCTACTTTTGCTCCTAATTGCTAACACACAAATCCATACAAAAACTTGAAAATCCCCTCCACTGGAGAAATATGTCTACTTTTGCCATCTGGGAATGTTTACCTTTTCCCTTGACCTGGTAGGAAAGAGCTCTATAAACTTCCTTAATGGGATGTCTGAGCAATTCTTGAAAATCTCTCTACTCAAAAGCATTTCTTTCCTACAACGTAACTGGTTGAGTGCTTTTTTACATTATTCTTCATCACCCTCCAACCCAATCCCAGTCCCACAGAAAGATGTTAAAACTGCGTCCACTGCTTACTAGGGTTTTTGGATTACCTGTTTGATTCTCATTCTTAGATAAGTATGCTTTTCTTTTATATATGTTATCTCATTTAGCCTCACCATACCCCTACGAGTTAGCTCTAGAAGCTTTGTATAATAAATAAGAAAACTGATGCTTAGAAAGATTAAGTAGCTGTCTAAATTCACACAGAACTGGACTGCAAATTTAGGGCAATTTTAATCTAAAGTCATGTTGTTTCTATTGACTCTGGAACCCTCAGTTGTGATCACCATTAGCTGGGTGATGCCCATGGAGGCAGGTCAGACACAGATCCATAAGTATATCAGGGCTACATCCCATAATACTCTCAGAGAGCTTTCAACGGGTTCCTCTGTTTCACCCAATGCTATGCATCTTTGTCCTGCTGAGCACTGACTACAACATGGATCTCAGCAGCAGCTAAGCACAGCTAATTACATACAGGCCCATAGCAGTCAATGTCTCATTATAGGCCTCATTCTTAGGTTGTATTACAAAAGTCACGGAATGTCAGTGCTAGAAGGGAACCTAGAGGTCAGGTTGATCCAAACCCTTGTCTGATAGACTGAGAAGTTAAAGTCAAAGAGAATCAGCCCATAGAACCACCCGTAGGGCAGACAGCCTCTGTCCCTGGAGGGATGGGGCTGGGAATGTGAAGACGCGTCACCAAAGCTTTCGCACCCTGACAGTGAGCACCAAAGGCCAATCCTGCGTGGAGGAACGCCTTGGCTGCTACTCGTAGTCTATGACGATGCCTCACTGTGGATTTCGGCACTAGCCTTGGCCACAGATGCTTTGTTTGGATTCACAGTGGAGAACGTGTTCTGTCTATACTGTATAGTGTCATTGTGTAGGGCTTTATGATGATTACCATAACACAATCATTAAGAAATATTTTAGCAATTGACTGAGCTCAACACAAAACAATAGTGCAAAGCCACCTCCTGTCTTAGGGACTCACCAGCTAAGGCTTCCAAACCAGACTTCCAGACCACTGGAGACCAACTGGTTAGAAATCACAGTTAAGAATCATAGAGTTAATCTTTAATTTCCTGTGCTGTCAATTATGCCCATGCATCACTCTTAACCAGACAAAGCCTAATAGTATCTACATTTTATAATGTCCTTTACAGGTTACAATAGATTTTAACTTAAATCACTTCCTTTTACTTGGCACCACAACTCTATAAGTTAGGTAGAACATGTATTATTGTTCTTTTTACAGACGAAAAATGGAAACTCAAGGAGTCTAAGCGGCCAAGGTTACACAGCTATTAATTAGCAGAATTAAGACTTCAGTGCAGGCCTTGTGTATCTAGGCTGCAATCTTTTCATACTGTCGTAAGACCAGGGTGCTTTCTAACATGAGCTTGAACACAAATGCCTAATCCTTTGGCTTGGAGCCTAATATGCATAAAGTTTCACTCAGGGTCTTATTGGACCCTGAGCTCAGAGCTCTGACAAAATTTTCTCAGGTGTCAATGGCTTGCAACCTTATTCATTCATTCAGTGGTCCATTTTTAAGTATCTGCCTATACCAGGTACTGGGGACAAGCTAGTTACTCTATGACCTCACAGAGCTTATAGTATAGTTGGGAAGACAGACAAATAAGCAATAATCAAGTGGGTAAAAGCCTTAATGGAAGAAATGAGCACCATATGAGCACATATCATGAGAGGGTGTGGCTCAGAAAGGGTCGCAAGGATGAAAAGTCCAGGCTGAGACTTGAATGATGAGTAGAGAAATGTGCCAGACTAAAGGAAGAGTTTGCATACGAGGGTCCAGAATTGACAGTAGACCGTGCATTCAAGGAGGAGAAAGAAATATGATATGATGCCTAGATCATAAAGTTCTGGGCAGAGGAGGTTAAGAGATGAAGGTAGAAAGTCAGGGATCAGAGCATGGATGGCCTTTCAAGGCATGATAAGAGTTTGGGACTTTGTTCTGAAAATGAGAAGCTATCAATGGGATTTAAATTAGGCTGTGACATCAGACTTCCATTTTACAAGGATAACTGACTACAATGGAGAGGAGAGTTTGGGGAGGAGAGTGTGGAAGCGAGGGAAAGTGGACAAAGGGAGATCACTTTGGAGGCTGTCGTCTTCATTCATTTGAGAGACGTGACTCTCCGAGTAGACTCCCTCAGTCACTTAGTGCTATGTCGTTGTTCTGTTTTTATCTCCTCATTACATACTCAAGTAGCACTGCCATTAGACTTGGGCAAGAAGCCCCGTGCTTAGGCCTTGTGCTTTAGAGGGCTCCTCATATCATAAACACAAGAGAAATAAAGGACACTTCAGTACCTCTGTCACTTGGTTCTCAGCACTGGCTCAACATGAACCGTAATACCAACATTTTCTATTGGAATTAATTTTGTTCAGGCATCAGGAAACAGCTTCTATCCATCTCTGGCTGAAAGGCAAGGGTGTCTGATTAGGGTAAAATTATGTTGGTCATGTTGATGTTAGAAATTACCACTGCTTTAGAGATGTGAGGGGTTTGATAATTTTACTTTTGGATAAGAGAAAAAACCAATCAATTAGTTTATCAAATCTTTCTTCCCAACATGACTGTAGTAGATTCTTGCAAAACAAGGTGTTATTTCCCAGTAACACCAAGAATCTGTATTCTTGCCTAATCACACTCTGATTCTTGGTCCCAGAAGTACTCACAAATGAGGATAGTGTTCTCAACAGTAGTACATGGCAGTTAAGGATTATTTTGCAATAGAAAACACTTCATATTACTCTTAAATTTGTGTATCTGTAGGTCTAGACTAACATATGTGAAGTATGACATTGATTCTTGACATTACTGCATAGATATACATAGTGATGATGAAACTCTAAGTCAATGACAAAATTAAAATACTTTGATAATAGTAGTTTGCCACATGACCCTCCATTACAATATTTGAAGATGATTTGTAAAGTTCATATTTGCTTTCTAAATATAAGTATTGCTTGAAGAATTTTATTAACAGTTGTTTTTTTTGGGGGGGGAAGATTAGCCCTGAGCTAACATCTGCTGCCAATCCTCCTCTTTTTGCTGAGGAAGACTGGCCCTGAGCTCACATCCGTGTCCACCTTCCTCTACTTTATATGTGGGACGCCTACCACAGCATGGCTTGCCAAGTGGTGCCATGTCTGCACCCGGGATCCGAGCCGGTGATCCCTGGGCCGCCAAAGCGAAACATGGGCACTTAACCACTGTGCCACTGGGCCGGCCCCTAAAAGTTTTAATTGGTAATGCTTATGTAGAACAAAGTTTCTCCAAATTTAAATTAATAAGAACCTATCTAAAACTAGATTGACTCAAGAAATAATGCATAATTTGTACTATGAATGGAACACAAATTATGTGCACATTTTTATTGTAAGAACAAAATTAATATATATAATTATTATGTATAATATTATGTATAAATTATTCTTTTCATTTTATTGCTCATGTAAATATCATCAGTTCATCAGCAAAACATTCAGAAACGTACAATAAGAATTGAATTTAGTCATCTTGGGTGTCTCAGTCGTACAGAAACAATAGGTGCCCATATTTTTATATTTGGCATTATGAAGATACATTTGTTAGGGCAGAGGGATAGAACCTATTTTATTTAACTATTTGTTAGCTTGGTTTATAACTTGTAAGTAGTTAGACAGTATGTGGGCCTCCATAGATGTTCTTGCCCTGGGCCCCATAAATGTTAGGGGTGTGCCTCTGCCAACACAAACACGTTCTCTAGAATTCAGACGTCAGTCAGCTTCTTTCTGAAAACTCCCCGTTCAGTGATTTCATACTCATCTTTGACTTCACCTCTCGCTTTTGCCCAAATGACTTCCAAATTTCTGTCACTCAATCACCACTCCGGCCCCTACCAATTATTTTTGGCAATTCTACTTGTCCCCTACTTGGAGATCACATGTCTCTGGAGAACACAATCCTTGGATTACATATATTTTTCTTTCCTCCACAGTATTTGGCACTGTGCTTTACACTTACAAATGAGTAAATTTGGAGGTGAATGATAGATGGGGATTTCAGAGAAAATTGTATGGAAATTTGGATGCTAGAAGATGAACAGAACTAGTAGAAAGATAGCTGTTGTTACCAATATATATACGCTGCAGCCATTAGAATCACAGAGCCTCAGAGTTGGAGGGACACTGAATATCGTCTTGTCTAACTCATTTATAGTTGAGAAAGTAATGGCCCAGAGAGGGGAAATGACTTCTACAGAGTCATAGAGCTATTAAGTGGCAGTTTTAGGACTCCAACTCAGATTTCCTGAAGCCCAGATGTTCCCTTCAGGAGAGGCACTCATTCACCCAGCTGCTGTGTTGGCTATGGAGGACTCATAGCTGAATCCTTCTCTAGACATTGCCTTCTGTCAAAGAGAGCAATTCTTAGAGCTGCCTCCTCAAAGATTACACCCACTCCCCACGGCAACCTGCACGTAAGTACTGACTGATGTAAAGGCATAGATGCCTGGCCCCTTTGCTTCCATCAGGACATCCTGAGGGCTCATCTCAATTCCAGAGCACCCTGTAGGTTTGGCTGGTGCCTCTGGTGCCTCTGTTGCCACTGCATTGCAGTTCAACTTCTCCCTCTGCCTTGTCCTGCTGCCCTCATTCTGCATTGAACTCCTGCACACAAATCTCTATCTCAGAGCCTGTTTCATGGAGAACTTGGCCTACGAAATCATCTAAGGAGGCTGTCTTTTGGAAAGGCAACTGGTAGACAGATGGAGTCTCCGAGCCATAAGTACTTTGGTTCTGATTTAAAAAAATACAAGGATCATCTTTGCTTCTAGCCACCTTCCCTTCTCTTGCCCTTTTCTCTCCTCCTGCAATAGATCGCCCACTGCCCAGCCCATCTTAGGAGTCACCTATACTTCCTAACCATTACTGGAGGTTTTCTGACCCCAGTCCACCAAGTCCCACTTTTCAGTGTCCCTCTGGACTCTTCCTCAAAAAGTGTTTCCTATTTGTGTTACTCAGAATTCCTCTTGGCAGGAATGGGTCAGACTGGTTTATACACATAATGCTTACTGCTGTGCATAATGACTTATAATCCAACCTGCCTTCCTGGGCCCGGTTGTCTCCTGCTAGTTGTCTTCCACATCTTATAAATACAGCCAGACCCAGAGAACTTGGAAGTAGGCTGTAAGGAAGAGCATGCTATTTTTCTCCACCTTGACATAGGCCCCTCCTGCCAAAGCTTTCAGGGTGGGCTGTTCTCCCCGCAACTGGTCCGTAGTCTCCGGAGGGCAGGAGAAAGTACAGACATATATTAGGCTTATCCTGGGTAGGCAAGATTCCTGGAAGCCACAAAATTAAAGGTGGACTTTTGTGTACTACCAACAGAACAGCTTCCCCCCTCTTCTGGGAATTTCCGTAAATGGCCAGCTTTTTCCAGGAAGCCTTCCTCCATCAACTCTACCCATTCTGCAAACATTGACACAGTTTCTGACTCAGGAGTCAGCTTCACTCTCCTCTCCTGTCCTCTCCTTAAACCCAACTCCTGACCTGATCGTGTAGTATAATTGATTGTGGGTGATCAGCCACCATGTGTATAACTTGGATATGACCTAGAAGAATCTAAACTACCAATTAACAAACTGATGCCATGGGATTTTTAAAGGTGCGCATCCATCACTTTGGCTCCAACTTAAAATTTTCATTCTGTCTACTTTAGTGCTAAAGCCCTTCTCATTACTCACCCCTAGCTCTTCCTTACATACACTTCCTTGTACTGTCTGCAACTCTGTCTTCCTAACTAGCCTGGGTGCTCTTTAGAGGGCAGGAGCCGCATTAATCATCGTGGTATCCAATCTGTGCTCCTCCCCACCCCACTGTCTCTGATTTGCACATGTTTTGTATTCATTAAATACATGTTAAGTACAACTACTTAATGTACTATTAGGAGGCAAAAATTAGAGTTTGTAACTCTCAAGAGAAATTTTTCCCTAGTTGGCGCCACTGAGCACTCAATGTCCTTCATTAAATGGCATTGTCCTGGGGCTGATGGTGTGCACTGAAGTGTGGCAGAAAGGACATGGCGCCAGATTCCAGCCGCAGCTCTCCCAAGCGTCATCACATTGACTTTAAGCACTTCTCTGCAGACCTCACTGTCCTCATCAGTAAAGTGCTGGCGCTTTCCCAAGCCACGTCACATCTTCCTTCCTGTGACTCTTTATGATCTTCTGTGTTCTCCAATGAGTTAATTAGAATCATTTTCACCCACCCCACCCAGCCTAGTAGTGGCCACATAAGTCTCTTTTCTGAGCATGAAACCAGATGTGACTAATCTTACCCACAGAGCAATTTGGCCTTAGTGCAAAATGTTAATCCTTTCAGATGCTGAAGAAAAGACACTCTTCATAATACTAAACGAGGTTTAGGCGGTGGCTTTCTGTCCAAGCTCTCTGTGGGGATTTTAGCATATCCAGCCCAGCCCTCACCTTCTTTGGATTTTATTCGGAGGTGAGAGGAAGGCGGGTGGAGGCACAGGTAAGGCTGCTTACATCCATAAAGGTTTTTGTCAGGAGCTTACTTTGCACACGCGTGTGTGCTGCTTTCTGTCACCCTAACTAATCAGTGAGGTTCTTGTGGAAAGTGATTATCATCTGTTACTTTGGAATCCCATCTTGTATCCTGTCCCCAAATCAACATTACTACTTTGTCAAAAGGCTTGGCATTGGAAGAAACAAAATGTCTTACCAGAGATCACATGGAGAGAGTCAGTGATCCATAAGAACACATAAGGAGTGCTGTGGAAGGGATTAATTATAAATAACAGAAATATACCTGGAAAATAGAAAGATTGATTCAAGTCTGTTTTTTATAAATGTGTGGAGGAAGGTGCAGCAAAGCACAGTTTTTTCATATCAAAATCCTAATTTGCATTGGACCTGTGTACGTTTGGCATGGGGGTCTTTACTAAGATGAATCGAAAATTAACGGTTTGGTTAGATCCATCGTTGGTAATATTCTGTCAATTACAGATGCTCTCTTGATTAGTTTGCTTGGGCTGCCATAACTAAATGCCACAGTGGCTTAAAGAGCAGAAATTTATTTTCTCATGGTTATGGAGGCTAGAAGTCCAAGGTCAAGTTGACAGCAGGGTTGGTTTCTGGAGAGACCGCTCTCCTTAGCTTGCAGACGGCCATATTCTCCCTGTGTCCTCACATGGCCTTTTCTCTGTGTGGGCTCACTCCTGGTGTCTCTTCCTCTGCTGAGAAGGATAGAAGTCCTTTGGATTAGGGTTCCACCTTTATGACCTCATTTAACCTTAATTACTTCCTTAAAGGCCCCATCTCCAAACAGTCATACTGGGGGTTAGGGCTGCAACCTGTGAATTTTGGGAGACACAATTCTGTCCATAATACTCTTCAAACCTAGTTTTCAGAATCAAGTAGGCATGGAAATGAGAGGCTTAGTTTTAAAACCACGTAGGGTTAATTCACCATTACTCATTCTAGAAACAGGATGCCAAGAGCAGTCAGCTTAGCCTTTAATAAAGAAGTCATCTGTGTTCAGCCTTAGAAAGTATTTTTATTTTTCCCCCATTTTGCACCAGGTTGAATTTTCAGAGTAACTCTCTGTTCTAGTTTCCAAAGGTTGTTTCAAACTCTTTGCTATAAAATATTTTTGTGCGCATGTCTCTTTGTACGTGTGTTTGAGGAAAGTTGTAAGGAATAAAATTGCTGAGGATTGGGTATGTGCACACTTGACCAAATCGTATCCTGGCTTACCGCCCCCGCCCACCTCCCACAAAGTGTGTGAGTTTCCATTTTCCTAGTACTTGATATTATCCCAATACTTGACTTATTTTCCTATACTTGCCAGTTTCATAGGTATAAAGTGTGTGTGTGTGTCTCAAATTATTAGTTGATTTCACATTTTCCTGATTAGTAATTAAGTTAGACACCTATTCATATGTCTCTTATCTAATCAGCTTTTATGTTCTACAAATTGTCTACGTGTTTCTTGACCCATTTTCACTTAGGTTTCCTGACTATTTCTTGCAGACTCACGTAACTTTCTTATATATTCTGGAAGATTATTAGTCATGTTTTTTGTAGCGTGTTTTCTCTATCTGGCAACTGTCAAATTTGTGTAGAGGCTCTTTCTCAGAAAAAAATAATTCATTTTTATGTAGTCAAATCCAAAGTTTTTCTCCTTATGCTACATCCTTTTGCATCTTGCTTAACAATCCTTTGTTCAATAAAAGAACACAGAGATAGCCTCCAAGTTTTCTTGTAATAGTTTTACAGTTTTGCTTTTGATATTTAGACCTTTAATCCACTTGAAATTTATTTTTGCAAGTAGTTTGCATTTGCGTTCTAGTTACACTTTTCTCTGTTTTTTGATCCCCATCACAATCTACTACACAATTGCACCTTTCACTATTCATTTGTGAGCTCCCTTCCCTGATGAATCACGTTCCCTTATGTATGTGGGCTCTGTTTCTGAATCCTCTATCCTCTTTAATTGGTGTATCTCTCTGTCCTTGGACCAATATCATGCTGGTTTTAATTAATTTGTCTTTGTAGCATGTTTTAATATTTAGTAGGTAAAGAGTCTTTTCTTTTTCTTCTTCTTTTTCAAAATCCATAAGCCCTTCATAGACCTTTATAATCTCACATAATTTTAGTGTTACTTTATCTCATCCTGCTAGGATTTACATTGGAATTAGGTAAACTTTATATATTATTTGTGGGAGAATTTGAATTTTTATGTGTTCTCATTCATGTGGTATAATTCTGTATTTTATTTAGTTTTTTTCTTTTAATGTCCTATTGGGATTTTTTATCATGTCTTTCCATGTAGGTCTTGCACACTTTTATTAATTTCTAGTTACTTTAGAGCTTTTACTTGCTATTTTACATGATATTATTTGTAGATTCTTTGTGAGTTTATTATCTTGTTATATGCTACTTACTTTCAAAGACATTTTCTGGTTGGTTATTGGTGTTACAGTAGCTTGTTGATTTTCTGAGCTATGCAAATGATCTTAGTCTGTTATGATTTTTCTCTTTCCTTCCAATTTTTATGCCTCTTATTTCTCATTCTCGTCACTTATCCACTGGCGAGGACTGTTTGTACTCTACCGAATAAAGAGTTGCAGTAGCAACCAGCATTTTCTCCATCTTCCTAACTTTAAAGAGAACGCTCCCAGACTTCTCTAACAAGTAAAAAGAACAAGTCCAAAATACTTGAAAAACATTTTAGGAGTTTAATGAAAAGACATGATTACATTATAAACAGTGAGATTAAATTGTGGGTAGACACTGGCTTGTGGAAAACTCTGAGCCTGCCCCACTGCTGGAACAGGGATGAAAGGGATCTTATCAAGGCTTAAAGATGTGACATAGACTTACCAGAATTCCACGGTTTCTCCTTGATTTTATCAGAAGGATCAAAAGAGAAGTGAATCAACAAGTTGCTGACTATGTAAACCGATGTTAATTCAGTGCTATATCCTTATGCTATCCAAAATCTGTGTCCCACATTTTGGTAACACTTCTCGAAAATAAGTATTTTTAAGAGTGTTTTGGGCAAACAAATGAAATAATCAAAATGATAAAGGTTGGCTTGAATCCTTCCTCTCTTTGACCCCAAATGCTGAAGTTCACTGAAGCTTGTGGATTTCTGAACACAGTTTCATTCCATCATCTCTGTCCATGTGGCCCCCCTTGTCCCTGACTTCAACTATAGGACAAGCCTTCTGACTTCCTGCCTCCATGTTCTTCTGACATACCCTAGCACTTTTGAGATATCATATCTGAAAAGTATAAGCACGTCGCCCCTCAGAAGCAGACTTTCTGCTGAGCAAAGAGTATCTGCTGGCGTTAAATTAGCCCTCCTCCCCTGCTTTCCATTAGCACCGCCTCATCTCTATAACCATGCTTTCCGCCTTGTTTCCTGATTTTATCTCTTCTCCTGGGCTCTATGTCAGGGATCTGCTGAAAGATCCCTGGAATATTCAGGTATGACCTGTTGACTGACTCCACTTTGACACTTAGTGTCACTTACTTTGTAATAGGATTTGGCGTTCAGCTTCGTCTGTCTCATGCTGCTCTTCTAGACTGGACCCATGGTCCACTTTTGGTCTCTTTTTCACTCATGCCTAAACTACCATAGTGCCCTCTCCTGAGAACCCTCTTGACACCCCATGCATATAAGAGAAAGTCTGTACTCTTCAGTGCAACATGCAAGATCAGTCTACCTCTCCAGCATCTCTCCAGCCACAGCCAACCTCCCACGGACACCCAATCAGCTGCCATTCCTCCTGCTAGCCGCCTACTTGCATGCTTCTTTGTCTTTGAACTTTCTGTTTCCTTTCTCTTGAATGCAACTTTCCTCCTCTTTTTTTACCTTCTAAACCCTTATTTATCTTAAAGAACCAGTTTAAAGTCAGCCCTTCTGAAGCTTTCCCACTTTAACTGGTAGCTGGTACCTGGTAGGTAGTACTTCCTTTGTGCTCTCACAGCAGGATGTTTACATTTGCATTATTGCCTTGCATTACATTTTGGCTGTTACTGGCTTTCGAGTCCCTCTGTTCAACTAGCATAGGTAAACCTTCATTTTTCCTTTCCGAGAAGTGACAGGGACTTAACATGTGCTAAAGAGTTTGTATGACATGAACAATATTGGGGAAGATTGATTTGTTGGTCACGTGCAGGATGGCTCATGATGAAAGACTGAACAGAGAGTATCCAGAGGCAATTGCTATGCCCTAATCATGATGTAGGTGGGGCCGGAACCGGGGTGAGGATGGAAAGAATGGATGTGAGATCCCAGGACAGAATGACTAAGATGATGATGGTGGACAGGAGCCGGGAGAGAAGAGAGGTATTTAAAATGCTCTGGAATTTCGAGTGTAGGTGCCTAGAGGAATGGCGGTCTATTAACAGAAAGAGGGAAGTAAGGAGGAGGAGGTGACCTTGAAGGAAAGCCACGTTGGGTTTGAAGTCATCCAGGACCTACAGTTGCAAAGTCCCACCGACCTTTGGAAATGTGAGTGCAGTGCTGGGAATGTAGATTTAACACAGTCTGGGGAGGTGCAACACTGGAAGTTGTGGCAAGAGATTGGAGATACGCATAGGGAGAGAGGACAGAGAGAGGAGAAAACAGGTACTCTGGGGAGAGGCTCTGCCAGCGGAGCAAAAGGAAGAAAATAAAGACACAGAGAATGAAGAGGAGAAAGAGCCAGAAAGTAGGCATGGGCCAGGCTACTGTCTTGCTACAGAAGCCAAGAGGGAAAAATACCAAAGATAAAAGGTCAACGATATCAAATTCTGTGTAGAAGACAGGACTGAAGAACAGGCCTCTGGATTTGGCCATGGAAGGGCCTGGGTGACCTTCAAGAGAGCCATTTCTGAGCAGAGGAGGGCATGGGGACACTGCCGGATGTGAAGGAGAAAGTGGGCGGGGAGGAAGCGGAGGTGGCAGGTGCTGCCCATTCTGCAGGGAATTTGGCAGTGCAGGGGGAGAGGGGGCAGGCAGGGCTGTGAGGCCGGGAGAGAGCTGTGATGTGTATTTACCACTCCACATCCAAACCACTGCCAACCAGGTTGAGTCCAGCTGCAAACTGTCTCCTCGTGCCCTCTTCTTTTCTATTCCAGCGGCTCTCACCTCTTCTTTGGTTTCAAGAGCAACTGTGGGCTTTTCTGCTTCCATTTCTCTTCTCTCTAGTGCTTCCTCCATGCTGGGGGAAAAAGTCTTCTCAAAGCAATTTTTTGATCCTGTCTTTTCTACGATCAAAGATGCAATTAAGCCCAATGCCTCACCTAACCTCACAAGAATCTCCTCTCTTGGGCCTCAATCCCCTTTCGGAATTCTCTCGCCTGCTCCCACTGTACAGCCAGCCCACGCCTCAGCCACAATGGGCCTTCTACTGTCTGAGCATGTCCCTCGTTTCCCAGCCCTGCCTTCCCTGCCTGCTCTCACCACCCTCCTTGTCTGGATGCTAGTCCAGCTGCCCTCCAAAGTCTCTCTCTTCTGGTTTTCTTTCTTTCTTTCTTTCTTTCTTTCTTTCTTTTTTTTTGAGGAAGATTAGCCTGAGCTAACTACTGCCAATCCTACTCTTTTTGCTGAGGAGGACCGGCCCTGAGCTAACATCCATGCCCATCTTCCTCTACTTTATACGTGGAACGCCTACCATAGCATGGCTTGCCAAGCCGTGCCATGTCCACACCCAGGATCCGAAGTGGCAAACCCCGGGCCGCCAAGAAGCGGAACCTGCGAACTTAACCTCTGTGCCACCGGGCCGGCCCCCTGGTTTGCTTTCTTTTGTCCTCACATCTTACATTTTTTCTCTTCTTATGCTGGAAACTGACCTTGCAGAATTGGCTTCAGTCACAAGACATGCTGCTTTATTTCTTTTTCAGAAAAGGCGTTTCCTTTTTGTGTTTGGGCATGCTATCGGAAAGGCTGAGGGGCTCGCATCTTTGAGCCGGAGGGTAAGCCTATATTTGTCTTGTGTGCAATCCAGATCTGTCTCTAAGGCCGTTTGTAAATGCCCTCTCCACCAGGCAGCCCTCCTGCTGTCTCAAATTTCTTGTTGCTTTAAAGCACTGTAACATTTTGTTTGTACCACGTAAACAGGACACGGAACACACACACATATATGCATTTATATCTACACACACACACACACGCACAGTCTTCCTATTGCTGTATGAGTTCTTTGAGGCAGGCCTGTGTTTTACCTATTTTGTATCCCTATAAGCCTACTACAGGCCCACATCCTAGGGCGTTAATAAGCCTGGGTTGAATTGGAAGGGAAATAATCCTCCACCCTCCAAATCAGCCCAGAGGGTGTAGATATGGGCAGGCATGTGGGGAGATGGAGTTTTCCATTGCCCAGACAGAACGGCTCCGCAGTGGGTGGCGGGCCCTCCCTCTCCTGTGGAATCACACAGACAATCTATTGTCAGCGCTCTCCAGCACTGCTGGGGGCTGAGGGCAGCTGTCAGTGCCACACAGGTTGGCACCTGGTGATATTTAATTTAGCACCTTATCATAGATGGCCTAGTGTTGTTCTTTAACAGTTTCCCGCGTGGCTGTCTTTTCACTCCAACAAGATGGAGCAACAAACGTTGACTGTGTATGTACTCACTGTGTGCCGGATGCTTTCACATTGTTTTCATATTTAAAACTCACAAGAGGCCTGCGTAGTAGGTATTACTATTGTTGTTGTAGTTTTTTGGGGGAGAAACTGAGTTTCAGAGACTTGCCCAAGGTCATGTGACTAACACATGACAGGGTCAGACTCTGGACCAAGATGACCTGAGCTTCTTTCCCCTTTTTCGCTCTTTGAGGACAGGACAGGCTTGACCCCTCCCTCCTACCCCGCAGCCAACCCTTCTCCTTGCAGGGCCCAGCAGGAAGCTCGGCCCATAGCTCACCAAGTACCATCACATTAAATTGAAGGCGAATGTGCCTTCCTTGCTGCTGTGTGCAGAGGATGGAAAATACCGTGCTCTCATTCCTGCTGATGCCCAATGCCAAGCTGAGCCCCTGCAGGTGTGAGGGCAGAGCTATAAATATTTGCTGCATTGCTCTTCTTGTCAGTGCCAAACAGCATCAGCTCTCCTTCCCTAGGGAAGCTGATGAATAAATGAGAGATGCCACCCAGACAAAGCCAGCCTAGCCTTGGGCTGTGCCTGGGTGACTCCAGCTGAGTGGTTAAGGAGAGGGAATCCATTTTGTGACCTTTATGATGGAAAGAAACAGAGACAATGACCAAGCTCCTCTGGCCATGTAATACCCCGGTGCCATGTGGGGGCCAAGGACGGGAGGGGCCCCCACCACAGCTTCCTTCAAGCAGCCCCCTGCCAGGCCTTGTGAGGGCCTGGCGCTGCTCACTCCTCCCTTCCTGCCCCTTTGAAACGTCACACATCACCCCCCACACACACGCAAGCTACGGAGCAGGATCTTTTCTTAGAAGCATAAAAGCCCCTCATATTTGAACAGAAATTTGTAGTTGACAAAGAACTTTTGAGTGATCTGATGAAGCAGCCTGGGGAGGGCACCTACTGTGAGCCTCCCTTTCTAGACCAGTCCACCAAGACTCAGAGAGGAGAAGTGACTTGCCTAAGGACACACAGCCAGTAAGAGGCAGAGCTCAGACACAAACGCAGGCCTCCAAGCTCCAGGTCCAGGGCCCTTTCTGTCCTTCCACAGCTGCCTCTCTTGGTGGGAGTTTCACAACACATCCGTAAGATGCGCCCTTCTTACTGCAGCTCACGCGCGTGCGCAGTACCTGTCTCCCGCCTTCCCAGGTGAACAGTGCCTGAAACTGACTAGCCCCAGGGAGAAACGCTCCTCCTAACGTCAGTTTACAAACTATACAGAAGGGATTTTAGAAAAGAGTTCTTGGCAGGAATTCTGATGCCTCTGGTAAAATTGCCAAGGGTCTTACTCATGTCTGAATAGCTACTGCCCAAGCCATACCTGACGTCTGGGAGCCGCTTTAAAAGGAGGGTTTACTACAGCTTTCCAGAAGGCTGCATCATAGAGTTAAATTTGGAACCTTCTGCAAACTTTTGGTGGAATATAAATATCCCTGTTTTTCATACATTAAGAAAATTAATAAAATCAGCATTAAGATAATCTTCAAAGTTACTTTGAAATACTAGTTTGTAACTTGGAAGTGCCAAGGTAGGGGCCTGGCCTGGCTCCCACCCGCTGGGGAATTCCAATTTCAGAGTCTAGAGAAAGCCCTGATGCTGGGAAAACTGCTTTCCTTAGAACAGGTACCACCCTGTCTTGTACGTCAGTCTGTTGGACTGGCCACAGGTGACGAGAGGAGGACTTGGCGCTCCACGGGCAGGACAGCACCTCCTCTGCTGGCTCCTGTGTGAGCTCATTCTGCTTCCTCCATTTGTTCAAGAATCTGTATGAGCCGCCGAGCCTCCAGCATGTTCTCGTCTGTCTCAGGCCTCCCAGACCTGGAGGCTGGTTGAGGAGAGGACATGTGTGCCATGGACAGAGCAGGGCCTGCACGTTCAGTGTTAGGGAGGACCCTGTCTCAGGCCACATCCCTGCGTGTGGGCCCTGCTTCTCCTTCCATTTCTTCTCTCCCTAGGGCAGAAAAAGGGCCTTTTCTCATCCATTCAACTCACATTTATTCATTCTGTTTATTTTCTGAGAGCCTATGTAGTACATAGCTTTAGATGGACTATGCAGAAATTGTTTTAGATTCTGGGAATGCAGTGGTGAATCTAACAGACAAAACCTCTCCCTTTGGGGGACTTACGTTTTGCTGGGTGAGTCCTTCACAGGGTATTTCATGTCTACCTACCAAGTAAGACCAATAACGAAATGGTCAGTTTGTTACTGGTGATAAGTGCGAAATGGTGTGGAGGGCACAGAGCAGCCAGGGGAGATGAGGCGTCTCAGAGAAGAGGGTTATGACTTTAAGTGGAAGCAGACAGGGTAAGCCTTACCAAGAGGGTGACGTTTGAGTAAAAACTTGAAGGAAGTCGGGGAGTGACCTCTGTCAGTATCTAAGACAAGACCATTGCAGCAGAAGGGACAGCTGGTGCCAGATCGCCAAGTGAGAAGCGTCCTGGCATGTGAGTAACTGTCAGAAAGTCGGCGGGGTGGAATGGAGTGGACTGGAGGGAAAGAAGCAGGAGGTGAGGTGGGAGAGGTCAGGGGTCTTGGGGGCGCAGACGGTCTTCAGTGGTGTGGACCACTGTAAGGACTCTCGCCTTCCCTCCAGAGAAACGGGAGTCATTGGAGGTGGCCTCCTGACCTGACTTCTGTCCTTGGGGGCTGCACTGGGAATAGGCTGTTGGGGAGCAATGGTAGGAACAGGGAGATTAGTTAGAAACTTCTTCAGGGCTTCCGGATGTGATGATGGCTTTGATCAGGGAGGTGGCAGTGGGAGCAGTGAGGCACGTCAGAATCTGGGTCTATTTTGAAGGTAGAGCCAACAAATTTTCCTGTCCGATTGGATGTGGAGTGTGTGGGAGAGAGAGGGGTCAAGGGGATTCCGAGGTTTATATCCTGAGCACCTGGAAGGCTGGACTCGCCATCTGTGAGTTAGAAAGACTGTGAGTAGACTAGCTAGGGAAGGCAGAACAGGGGTTCCATCTTGGCCTTAAGCTTTGAGAAGCAACATGGCACAGTGAGAAGACTCTGGCTCTGCCGCTTACCAGCTAGATGACCCTGGACAAGTCACTTCGCCTCTCTGAGTCTCTATCTCTTCACTGGCAAAAGGGAGATAATAGCAGAGTTGCCTCCTTCAAAGGAGCAATACCAGGGCTCAGACTCACGTGGAATTAACACAGCGCCCGGCGTATAACTGGACCCAATAAATAGCGGTTGTGGTGATTGCTCATACAGGACCAGGGCAGAGCTGAAGAGCGGCAGTCAACGTTTGCCAGTCTCCGACAGCCAGAGTGTGTGTGTGGCTGGGCAAAGGCGGCCTTTGAAGTCTTAAAGGTCAGCGCTTTGCCAGCTGCCTGCTGGAGACAAAAGGCAGCCTGATTTTCCCCATTGCTGCTCTTTGTTTCTTACTTGTCTGCCTCAAACAAATGGCCTGAGGCCAGCTCCCCAAACCGCTGGGACAATCTGGAGACTCCCTTGCTGTCAGCAGACTTAAAACTCCTCTGTATAAAGGGAGGAGGCCACTCCTGCCAGCCTCCCACAGTCTCTCCTCCGAGACCCGCCTCATGGAAAGAACACGGCCTTGACGTCACAGACTTGGGTTCCAGCCCTACCACTAACTGGCCAGGTGGCCTTGGTAAAGTGACTTTACTTCCTTGGGCTTGTTTTCCCCTCTGTAAGATGGGAATAATACAACACATTTTCCAGGGTATTGTACATGTCATTCATGCCCTGGGGCCCTGGGTTTGAGTTCTGACTTTGTAATTTCCTAGCTGTGTGGCCTTGCATAAGTTAACTTAAAACCTCTGTGCCTCAGTATCCACATTTTAAAATGGAGGCTATAATAATACAGACCTCACAGGGGTGTTATGAGAATCAAGTGAAATGAGTAAAAATGTTTAAATCAGAATCTGGCACATAGTAGGCTTTCAAAAAATGTTAGCTCTTATAATTGTGTAAGGAATACATAAGAGTGCTTCTGAAGGCTCTAGCACCTTAAATATATCACCTAATGTTGTTGTGTTTGTCTTGAGTTTATGAAGTTCCCAAGGCTAATGCTGATTCTCATGTCAGAGAGCCACATGATTTCTGTGCTATTATACAGAAGCTGCTAGTTATACCCAAACCATTAAGCATTATTCTTTTGGAAATGGTAACTTGCTTGACATATATTAAATAACCTCAATATGCCTACAAATTTTGCAATTAATTCTTCAACAGAATGAAAAGCACCTCCACATTGTCTGATTCTGTTCATTGAGTTCTTTTTTTAACTGTTTTCTTTCTGTCTTTCTCTTTTTTTTGGTGAGGAAGATTGGCCCTGAGCTAACATCTGTTGCCAATCTTCCTCTTTTTGCTTGAGGAAGATTGTCTCTGAGCTAACATCTGTGCCAATCCCTCTATTTTGTGTGTGGGATGCCCCACAGCATGGCTTGATGAGCAGTGTGTAGGTCCATGCTGGGGATCCAAACCCTGGACCACCGAAGCAGAGAGCACGATGTTAACCAGTACACAACTGAGTTGCCCCCTTAACTGAGTTTTCTTAATGCCAAGTCCACAGTCTCTGTCCTGTCTCCGTAGACTGTGATTGCTGTGAAGCCAGGCACCATACCTCCCGTGATGTCCGGGTCCATGTGTGAGCTGATGGTTTATGAATGGCATATGTTCAGACTGAGCAGAGGAAACATGTGGGCATGTGTCAAAATAAATTTTTTAAAAGACAAAGGGAATATGAGAGATTCTGAGATTTACAGGGCCAAGAACACACGAAAGCCATAGCAGCCAACATGTACGGTAAAACAGTGCTCACTGGTTGCCAACTGTGTGTCTTAAGGCCGGATTAATCAGTGCTCCAGACAGATGTACACGGCATGCCCCACGTGCAAGGCTGCTGACTTTGTAATATCCTAGCTGTGTGGCCTTGCTCCTCTGCTCCTTCATTTGCTCCTCAACTACTGAGGAGCTACTGAGTGCCTAGTTTACACCAGGCCTTGTGGTTGGCCTGGCCCCTCGCTGAGACCTCGGTATGCCTGTTTCTGCAGGTAGACTTCCTTTCACTCATGTAAAAGAACTGGACTCTTCTCCCATGGCCTGTCATCTACCAGCTGTGTGATATGGGGCCAACTTTTTATCTTGATTGCCTAAACCCCCTGAGCCTCGATTTCCCCGTATGCAAACTCAGAATCGTACCACCTGTTCCTCGAGGTGCTTAGGAGGATTACGGCTGAGTCTTGTAATAGTCAGGTAACAACCACTGGGAGGTGTAGTTGCCCTGACCTCACATACGCCCTTCCGTCTTTTTGCATTTAGGTTCCTGGTCTGCGACAGGATGGTCAATAGCCTTTTGTCATCTGGAACATAAAGAAGATCAAGAAGCACAAGAGGCCAAAGCTAGATTTTGCTCCTTTATCAAACTCCCTGTGCAGCTCTATGGCTGTGTAACACAGGCCACCAGGGACGTTTAGAAAGAGAGCAAAGCCACCACCAACTACTCAGCCGCACTTAAGGCTCCGATTGTGATTTATCCGTGGCACTAATTCAATCCATACTCCTAATTCATGCAGCCTCTGGAAAGTCACTTCTCTTCCTTTGGGCTGAAATTCCCTGTTCCACAAAACAAGTGCTTGTGTTAAAAACTCTCTAAAGTCTCTGGATCTGAAATATACCATTGTTGAACTGCATGTTTCTATTATTTGATCAACAAATACATAATATGTAGTCAGTGTATTCAGAGTGTTAAGTTGCATTTGTCATTAATTAAAATCATAAAATCCGTTGATATTCTTTGGACTCCCAGGTGTGTACACTTTGAGCAATTCTGACAACCTCTTAAAAAGAGAGCAACGTTTTCTTTTTTCTTGAGGAAGATTAGCCCTGAGCTAATATCCACTGCCAAGCCTCCTCTTTTTGCTGAGGAAGACTGGCCTTGAACTAACATCCGTGCCTATCTTCATCTACGTTATATGTGAGACGCCTGCCACAGCATGGCTTGCCAAGCGGTGCTAGGTTTGCACTGGGGATCCGAACCAGCGAACCCCAGGCTACCAAACCAGAACTTGCAAACTTAACTGCTGTGCCCCGGGGCCAGCTCCAGGAGAGCAACTTGAAGGTAGATTCTTTCGTCAGCCGCAGGCAAATCCAGCTGGTCCGGTTCACCTCCATGCCTTGCAGATCACCACTACCTTCCTTGCAGAGTCAAGAACCGGGAAGGACTCACTTAGCGATGAGGGAGGAGAGAGCTGAGGGGGTTAGTAAGTCAGGGACTAACCATTTGAAGGAGGAGCTATGTCAAAACACACAATGTGTCTTGGGCGGGCTCTCCAGCACACACGTGTGTATATATGTACACATTCAAGATGTGTGAGTGCGCATATGGCGCCTACGGAAGAAGGTGTGAGCTTGTGGATTTTGTGACATCGCATTGGCCATGAAAGTAGCTCACCTTCCCAAAGCCAGGTGACCCCTTGGGGTCCGTTCTAGCCCTGAGAGGTGTAGTTCGTGATTCTGTGTTGATTGAGGAACCATTGAAGACTTCCGGTTCTCTGAAAGTACAGGTTTGCTTCCTGAAAGAGAAGAACTCAGGCCAAAGTCACGCTAGTCTTGACAGTTAGCCCGTGGGTGGAAAAGAGACGCGCTGCGTGGGTGTCCAAGGATGGAGCTTGAGGTGGGTGGGGGGTTTTGGGTTCAGGAGCCTCCAGAGCCTGTACTCTGTACTCCAGTATGACGCTGGGGCAGAGCAGCGGACTGGCAAGTGGGCTGGGTCTGCCATGGTTGCTGCCAGAACTGCGTCCCTATGTAGATTTACTGCCCATTGACCATGTGAGGGGCATCATTAAGTTCTGGGGCACCAAGATAAACAAATCATTCCTTCCCTCTTTTCCATTGTTATATAGTTCACATGCTAACAAGGATGGCAAGCATTATTTTTTTAAGTAAGATTAAGTGTGATCAATGTTTTACTGAACTATAGCTATATGAAACTAACGTGAGCAGACAGGAGGGAGAAAAGCATTCTTCCTTGGGAGAATTCTTCTCCAGCACTGGCATAGAGTTCATTCGATTGAGATAAAATGAGTGTTTTCTAAAAGCTTTCTGTTGCTTACCACCGTGTTGAGAGTTGGGGAGAAGCGGTAGGGAGAATCCATCTTGAAGAGAAAAAAGCAGACCCAACGAGCAGAGCCCGAGTCTGATCACCTCTCATTGTTCATTCACTGTTCACTGAGCACAAACCCCGAATCTCGCCATTGGCTGGACTCAGGGGATATGAAGATACTTGACAGACCCCTGCCAGTTCTGCTCAGATGACCCACCCTTCAGGCCAGCTGGAGAGTGTCCAGGGGGTCAGTCCTCAGCCAGCACAGTGTTCAGAAAACCTGCCTAAACCAAGCACAGAGTACAAGCCGGCCCCTGGGCCAAGACTTGGGGGGGGGGGGGTCTCCTGTCTGGTCAGCTTTGACAGCACATCTGTGCAGAGGTCTAGTTCTGGCCTCGTGGCACAGACCTGGTGAGCTCTGCTGTCGTTTCTGGCACCTGACCTCGCCTACTTCTCACTCTGCTTTTACCTCATGAACTAATTTTGGGCACCCCGGGATACACATCTCACATCTCAGACCTCGCAATTTGTGGGGCCTCCCTGTGCTGTGTGATGGGGCTTATCGGAGCCAGAGAAAACTCTGTGATAACAGGGTCCACCTACGGCTGGGATGGCGAAGACGTTTCTCTTCCCTTGTCATCTCTAGATGATTACCTGTGGCTGCCTAGGGCCTTCATTGTGTCATGAGGCTGCTGGAGGGGGTGGGGGTGCCAGGAAGGACTGTGCTCTACTGGGGTCTCATGGAGCCTAAGTAGTTTCCTAGAATCGTCAGCTGACTCTATGTCATTAAAACCAAATTGTGTAAGCTGAATGGACTGCTAGGAAATGGAATATCATCTCGGGCCCTATAATAAAAAAATCCTCATCGCTTTACATTATGCACCTCCAGAGAGCTACGAGTGGGTCTCTCTCAACCTAGGGCACAAAACCAAGTGATCGCCTGGTTCCAAAGGGAAAAACAGGGGGCCTTTCGTGACTCACTTTACAACTTGTCTCTGGAAATCTTACTTTCCAGCGTGAGTGTTGGGAGGGGCAATGGTTAACTCGTTTACTCCTCTTCTAAGGGGCAGCTTGTGGGCCAGAGAGGAAATCTAGGGAAGTCTTAAGGCCTCTCTTTTCCATTAGCACACTTAATTAAAGAACACCCTAGCCTCCTCTATGATGTGGTTTTGAAGTATGAACTCAGCAGACAGTGAGTTAATGATGAGAGGGGCTGCTTTTTGTCCAGTGGGGCTGGTCCAGAAGCTCATCAGTGGGGTGGGATTAAAGACCTCCACCACTTTCCTGGGCTCCTGGGTCAGGTGATCGATTCAGCACATTCCAGATGGCCGGGTGTTCAAATATGACCTTGACAACGGTAAAATAGTCCTGTATGTTTGAATAGCATTTTCCAGCTGATAAAGAACATTCATGTATTGTCTCCTTTGAGCCATAGAAAACCCAGAGACAAAACAGTATTATTCTCATTTTAGAGACGAAGAAACTAAATCCAGAAAAGTTGAAATGATTTTCCAAAGGTTCTATGCTCATTCAGTGACTAACCATGACTGAGGCTTACGTCCTCTGGCTCTAACAAGCCCCTTCACTCTACCGCGGATGCATTCCTCAGCCAAATAGAAACAATTTTTGGATTGTTAGCTCTCCGGGATTATATGTACTAGGCTTCCTCTTTAACAGCATAGATAAACGGGAACTGATAGAAAATGCCTGCTTGTTGTTTTGAAAGAGATGAGAAGGAAAAGTAAACACAATTTTGAATGCCTGGAAGGGTTGCCAAGGAGTGCTGTCTCCTGCTTTGGAAAATTTGTGGTGTCAGCTATTAAAGTCTCTTGGATGGCTATGCTAGTATCTTGCCTAGATACAGAGGGAGAGAGAAGACAAGGTTTCAAGTTCTCATTTAATCTAGAGGGCCTGTGAGTCTTTCCTCAGAATTTCTGTGGCATCACCTCTTAGCCATGCTTGGTCACCTCCTGATGCCATCTGCCATTAGGGAACCTGGCTGCCTGGCCTTTTGAAGGCATCTCCCAAAGACACAGAATGCTCATGTCAGCATCTCACCAAGAACTCTGCGAAATGGAGAAGAGCCAAGATGGCGCCGTGAGTAGTCCTCTTTGTCTCTCGCCCTTCGAGTCTACAATTATTTGGACACTTATCGCTTGACAAAGGATATCCAGACAGCATCTCAGGACGTCTGAGACACCCACGCGACTATACATCGGAAGGCGGATGGACTTTCCTCCGGGAGGATGTGGAAATAGGTGAAAACTCTCCGACCCCGACGGGCAGCCTAGTACCCGCAAGCGGCTTTCTTCCAGCGGACGCCCCCAGAGGATCCACACACATCTAGGGCAGGAGCGAGAACACAACAGAGGAGCGACGGTGGAAACAGGTGACCAGAACCCTACCTAAACCCCCTGAAATTACTCCTAAACGCAGAGGGAAACTTTGGAGTTGCACACCTGAGCCCGCGGGGAGAGTCTCTCCCCGCCATTGGTGGGGAGACCCAGCCTGGTGCTCGGGGCGCCCGGAGGGTCCCAGAGAGAGACAGGGAGGGCACGGAGATCTCCCAGCTGCCGTTGCCCGCCCCGTGGGACTAGGGATTGCCAGAGATCTCGGAGAGGACCGGGGCGGGGGGAACTTTCAAAGGCCGGTTCTGCGACCTGGAGGGGAAGCGCCGGAGCTCCGCCCGGGCAGCAGACAAAACTCTCTGTCTGCCGTTAGCAGAGGGGCCACGCTGAGCATTCACGGCTCCGGGAGAGGCCCGGAGAGAATCCCAGAGGGCGGGGCGACCCCCAGCTGCCGTTGCCCACCCCGTGAGGCTAGGGATTGCCAGAGATCTCAGAGAGGACTGGGGCTGGAGAGAGTTCCAGAGACCCAGCTTTGTAGCCTAGGGGGAAACACTACAGGCTCACAGCAGCCTTAGGGAAAGCCTCTGCACAGCACCAGTAGAAGGCACCCAGCCGCCAGCCACAAGGCTGGAAGACCCCAGGGCAAAAGCAGCATAGCTAGGTGTACTAACCACAGACTGTAGAAGATGCCAATAGCTCTCCTGCGACCCATAGAGGACAAGTGAGATTTGGTGGGTGCCGACAGCAACGGAGCGACAAATATAAGTGATCCCACCCCTGGCCGCTGGAAAAGCCCATAACACCGTTGCAGACCCCAAGGAGAGAGCACATCTAGGTGGGCTGCAACAGTAGGCACCTGCAGCCTGAAGCCCCCCTGTGACGGCCCCCACGGCAGAGGAGGGAATCCAAAGGGCCACTGTGGCTACGAAGAGGGGCCCAGGCCCAGTTAGCAACTACGGACAGGGTTCCTGGTTGGTGAAATATAAACAGCTGCTCCTCCCACCGCAGCAGCTGAAACAAGTGAAAGGAGCAACTAAACTCTATCTCCATGCGGAGGCACAAATCAACAACATCAAGCAATATGAAAAAATACATTAAATCTCCAGAACAGAAAGAAAGCAACAAATACACAGAAAACAATCCCAAAGAAAATGAGATATATAACCTAAATGACGATGACTTCAAAACAGCCATCATTAAGATTCTCAATGAGTTAAGAGAGAATTCTGACCGACAACTCAACGAGTTCAGGAGCTATGTCACAAAAGAGTTTGATACGATAAAGAAGAACCAAACAGAAATATTGGAAATGAAGAACACAATAGAGGAGATTAAGAAAAATCTAGATGCTCTGAACAGTAGGGCCGATAATATGGAGGAAAGAATTAGCAATTTGGAAGATGGCAATATAGAATTGTTGCAGGCAGAGGAGGAGAGAGAAGCAAGACTTAAAAGAAATGAAGAAACTCTCCGAGAATTATCAGACACAATTAGGAGATGCAACGTAAGGATTATAGGTATACCAGAGGGAGAAGAGAAGGAGAAAGGGGCAGAAAACCTATTCAAAGAAATAATGGCTGAGAACTTCCCAAATCTGGTGAGGGAGATGGATCTTCAGGTGACAGAAGCCAATAGATCTCCAAACTTTATCAATGCAAGAAGACCAACTCCACGGCATATAGTAGTGAAGCTAGCAAAAGTCAACGACAAGGAGAAAATATTAAGGACAGCCAGGCAAAAGAAACTAACCTACAAAGGAACCCCCATCAGGCTATCAGCAGATTTCTCAGCAGAAACTTTACAGGCTAGAAGAGAGTGGAATGATATATTCAAAAATCTGAAGGACAAAAATCTACAGCCGAGAATTCTCTACCCAGCGAAAATATCCTTCAAATACGATGGAGAAATAAAAACTTTCCCAGATAAACAAAAATTAAGGGAGTTCATTGCCACAAAACCTCCTCTTCAGGAAATCCTCAGGAAAACCCTCATTCCTGAAAAATCCAAAAAAGGAAAGGGGCTACAAAACCAAGAGCAGAGGAGATAAGTAGAAGGACAACAACAGAGAGTAGCAGCTCTACATCAGAACAGATTAAACCATGGGACGAGAAACAAAGGAAACTGAAGAAAACCGGAAAACAAGACACAAAATGGGAGTGGTAGGCCCCCACGTCTCAATAATCACTCTAAATGTAAATGGATTGAACTCCCCAATCAAAAGACACAGAGTGGCAGGATGGATCAAAGAACAAGATCCAACAATATGCTGCCTCCAGGAAACACACCTCAGCCCCAAAGACAAACACAGACTCAGAGTGAAGGGATGGAGAACAATACTCCAAGCTAATAATGAACAAAAGAAAGCAGGTGTCGCTATACTAATATCAGACAAGGTAGATTTCAAAGCAAAACAGATAAAGAAAGATAAAGAGGGACAGTATATAATGATAAAAGGGACTCTCCACCAAGAAGACATAACACTTATAAATATATACGCACCCAACACAGGAGCACCAAAATTTGTAAAGCAACTCTTAATAGAACTAAAAGAAGACATCAACAACAATACAATAATAGTAGGGGACCTCAACACACCATTAACACCAATGGACAGAACATCCAGACAGAAAATTAACAAGGAAATAATAGAATTAAATGAAAAATTAGACCAGATGGACTTAATAGATATATATAGAACACTTCATCCAAAAACAGCAGGTTACACATTCTTCTCAAGTGCACATGGAACATTCTCAAGGATTGACCATATTTTGGGAACCAAAGCAAACATCAATAAATACAAGAGAGTTGAAATAATATCAAGCATCTTTTCTGATCATAACGCTATTAAACTAGAAATCAACTACAAGAAAAAAGCAGAGAAAGGTGCAAAAATGTGGAGACTAAACAACACGCTTCTCAACAAACAATGGATCATTGAAGAAATTAAAGAAGAAATCAAATATTATCTGGAGACAAATGAAAATGAGAACACGACATACCAAATCATTTGGGATGCAGCAAAAGCAGTCCTAAGAGGGAAATTCATCGCAATACAGGCTCACCTCACTAAACAAGAAAAAGCTCACGTAAGCAACCTCAAACGACACCTAACGGAACTAGAAAAAGAAGAACAAACAAAGCCCAGAGTCAGTAGAAGGAGGGAAATAATAAAAACAAGAGCAGAAATAAACGATATTGAAACAAAAAAGACAATAGAAAGGATCAATGAAACAAAGAGTTGGTTCTTCGAAAGAATTAACAAAATTGACAAACCCCTAGCCAGACTCACCAAGAAAAGAAGAGAGAAAGCGCAAATTAATAAAATCAGGAATGACAGAGGAGAAATCACAACAGATACCAATGAAATACAAGAGATCATAAGAGAATACTATGAAAAACTTTATGCCAACAAATTGAACAACTTGGAAGAAATGGACAAATTCCTAGACTCCTACAATCTCCCCAAACTGAATCAGGAAGAAATGGAGAATCTGAATAGACCAATCACAAGTAAGGAAATAGAAACGGTAATCAAAAACCTCCCCAAAAACAAGAGTCCAGGACCAGACGGCTTCTCTGGAGAATTCTACCAAACATTCAAAGAAGACTTAATACCTATTCTCCTCAAACTGTTCCAGAAAATTGAGAAAGATGGAGAACTCCCTAACACATTCTATGAAGCCAACATCACTCTGATCCCCAAACCTGACAAGGACAACACAAAGAAGGAGAACTACAGGCCGATATCACTGATGAACATAGATGCAAAAATCCTCAACAAAATTTTGGCAAACCGATTACAGCAATACATCAAAAAGATTATACACCATGATCAAGTGGGATTTATACCAGGGACACAGGGATGGTTCAACATCCGCAAGTCAATCAACGTGATACACTACATCAACAAAATGAAAAACAAAAACCACATGATCATCTCAATAGACGCAGAGAAAGCATTCGACAAGATCCAACACCCATTATGATAAAAACCCTCAGTAAAATGGGTATAGAAGGAAAGTACCTCAACATAATAAAGGCCATATATGATAGACCCACAGCCAACATCATACTCAATGGACAAAAGCTGAAAGCCATCCCTCTGAGGACAGGAACAAGACAAGGGTGCCCACTTTCACCACTCCTATTCAACATAGTACTGGAGGTGCTGGCCAGAGCAATTCGGCAGGAAAAAAAAATAAAAGGAATCCAAATAGGTAACGAAGAAGTAAAACTCGCGTTGTTTGCAGACGACATGATCTTATACATAGAAAACCCCAAAGAATCCACAGAAAAACTATTAGAAATAATCAACAACTACAGCAAAGTAGCAGGGTATAAAATTAACGTGCATAAATCAGTAGCATTTCTATACACTAACAATAAACTAACAGAAAAAGAACTCAAGAACTCTATCCCATTCACAATCGCAACGAAAAGAATAAAATACCTTGGGATAAACTTAACCAAGGAAGTGAAGGATCTATACAATGAAAACTACAAGACTTTCTTGAAAGAAATAGGCGATGACATAAAGAGATGGAAAAACATTCCTTGCACATGGATTGGAAGAATAAACATAGTTAAAATGTCCATACTACCTAAAGCAATATACAGATTCAATGCTATCCCAATCAGAATCCCAAGAACATTCTTCACAGAAATTGAACAAACAATCCTAAAATTCATATGGGGGAACAAAAGACCACGAATTGCTAAAGCAATCTTGAGCAAGAAAAACAAAGCCGGCGGAATCACAATCCCCGATTTCAAAACATACTACAAAGCTACAGTGATCAAAACAGCATGGTACTGGTACAAAAACAGGTCCACAGATCGATGGAACAGAATTGAAAGCCCAGAGATAAAACCACACATCTATGGACAGCTAATCTTCGACAAAGGAGCAGAGGGCCTACAATGGAGAAAAGAAAGTCTCTTCAACAAATGGTGCTGGGAAAACTGGACAGCCACATGCAAAAGATTGAAAATCGACCATTCTTTTTCACCACACACCAAAATAAACTCAAAATGGATCAAAGACCTAAAGATTAGGCCTCAGACAATAAGTCTTTTGGAAGAGAATATAGGCAGTACACTCTTTGACATCAGTTTCAAAAGAATCTTTTCGGACACTGTAACTCCTCAGTTGAGGGAAACAATAGAAAGAATAAACAAATGGGACTTCATCAGACTAAAGAGCTTCTTCAAGGCAAGGGAAAACAGAATTGAAACAAAAAAACAGCTCACTAATTGGGAAAAAATATTTACAAGCCACTTATCCGACAAAGGGTTAATCTCCATAATATACAAAGAACTCACACTGCTTAACAACAAAAAAACAAACAACCCGATCAAAAAATGGGCAGAGGACATGCACAGACATTTCTCAAAAGAAGATATGAATATGGCCAATAGACACATGAAAAGATGTTCATCATCACTAATCATCAGGGAAATGCAAATCAAAACTACACTAAGATATCACCTTACCCCCGTTAGATTGGCAAAAACATCCAAAACCAAGAACGACAAATGTTGGAGAGGTTGTGGAGAAAGAGGAACCCTCATACACTGTTGGTGGGAATGCAAACTGGTACAGCCACTATGGAAAACAGTATGGAGATTTCTCAAAAAGTTAAAAATAGAAATACCCTATGACCCAGCCATCCCATTACTGGGTATCTATCCTAAGAACCTGATATCAGATATCTCAAGAGTCCGTTGCACCCCTATGTTCATCGCAGCGTTATTTACAATAGCCAAGACGTGGAACCAGCCTACATGCCCAGAAACTGACGATTGGATAAAGAAGATGTGGTATATATACACAATGGAATACTACTCAGCCATAAAAAAAGACGAAATTGGCCCATTCACAACAATGTGGATGGACCTCGAGGGCATTATGTTAAGCGAAATAAGTCAGTCAGAGAAAGACGAACTCTATATGACTCCACTCATAGGTGGAAATTAGTATATTGAGAAGGAGATCTGATCGGTGGTTACCAGGGAAAAGGGGGGGTGGGGGGAGGGTACGGAGGGGGAAGAGGTGTACCCACACCATGACTAACAAAAATGTACAACTGAAATTTCACAAGCTTGTAATCCATCATAACATTAATAAAAAAAAAAAAAAAAGAACTCTGCGAAATGGACCATCGCCATGCGGCAGTGTAAGCCATGTTCTCCGTATGAGGCTGACAACTCTCTTAGCTGCTATGCTACTCCACGTGGAAGTAGATGGTTTTAGATTTTTTACTTTTTAAAACCGACATTATGGTCTCCAAAAAACTGTTTTATTTGAAGTCAGTGTTAAAAATTCACAATCGGCAAAAACTCACGCTATGTGTTTAGGACTTACAAAGGCAGGACACACAATTCTTTGATTTATTATTAAAGAAAAACAGCTAAATGTAAATTCAGGGCAAGCAATTTCTTGCTGTGTACTAGAGTACAAATTGTTTTATACAACGATGATCAGCTAAAAAGTGAAAGTGATACAGAAATCACTAAAATTCAAGAAACACTTACAAATGACCAATAATGAACACAGCATTTCTTGAAAGTAGTAGTGCATGGGGACAGTGATACCTTTTACCGCTTGAAGACGTCAAGCGTGAGTGCGCTCTAAGAATTCCATCATTAATCAACAGGAAATGAATGGGAATAAAGCAGCTTGCTCAACTTCAGCGCTGTTGAGACTTGGGGCTGCATAGCTCTTTGTTGAGGGGCATCCCTGGCCTGTAAACGCCAGCACCCAGTAGCACCACCATACCCCATCCCCAAGTTGTGACAACAAAAATGTCTCCAGACACTGCCAAAAGTCCTCTGGGAGAAATTTTGTCTTCTCTTTGAGAAATGCTAGAATAAAGAAATACCAAATCGGAAAGAAGAACTTTAGGACTTAGAAGTATTGAGTCTAACCTAATGAAATGTACAAACCTATTTAGAAAAAGAGAGAGACAAACTTAAGAGGTACCCGTCCGAGTATTTGCCAAGGGGCCTCAGGGTTCCTTCCTACTTTATTGCCCACAATTCTATGCATCAAAAATTCTGGCAAGGCTCAATGGGGACACATGAGGTCACTGGAGTCACTCATGTGTCTGTGTTCGTGTCTCGGGCCTTGTTCCTGCCAGGAAGCTGGGATGTCTCAGTGCTCCTCCACTTGGCTTCCTTCTCCAGCAGGAGAGAGTCTGGACTTTCTTCCATGGCAGAGAAAGGCTCCAAGAGTACAAAAGCAGAAGCCACCAGGTTTCTTAAAGTCTAGGCCTGGAGGCGACACAGTATCACTTCTACCTTATACTGTTGGTCAAATCAAGTCACAAGTTCAGTGTGGATTCAGCGAGAGAGGGAAAACACTCCAAATCTTGGTGGAAGCAGTGGTAAAGTTACCTTTCAGAAGTGCACATGGAATTGGAGAGACTTTTGTGGCCATCTTTGGAAATGATCTACCTTAGTGTAATAGAATCAACTCCAATAAGATTCATAGAAAATGTATAAAGGTTTTAAGCAAAGTATATTGAAGAAAGCACTGCTAGCTTAGATTTTAGGATAGAGGCCAATAAAAATAAAGAGGACTCTGGACCCCCAATTTTCTTTGAACGGAAAGCAGACTGAGAAAGCTACTTGAGTGAAAAGAAAATCTATTTCTTATAGAAAATAAAAGGTGGTTCAAAGGGTGGAGCCCAAACACACAGCCAAGAGCTGAAGAAAATGAAAGATTGGGGGACCCCTTCCAGAAAGCAGAAACAGAAGCCGATCAAGGGACCTTCCTTGACGCTGGAGTCAGGGGACCTGACAACGTATACCTGGATTTCAGAATTGCTCTTGATCAGTGATTGCTTGTGCTCCCAACTCCTCCTTTTAAATGAGGTGTCCCTGTCTTATCCTTGTATGTTGCGTGTGTGGTGGCAGATAATTTGTCCTTTTAGTTCACAGGTCTCCAGAAGTCTCATCCAGACTTGGATGAGATGGAGATCTTGAGGTACTCTACTTTGAAACTCTAGGCACATGCCACAACTCCCGTCAGGAGGTGAAGTCTGTTTTCCTTCTCCTTGAATCTGGGCTGACCTAGTTACTGCTTTGACCAAAATGTGGCAGAGATCGTGCTGTGTGACTCCTGTACCTGGGGCTTCTGAGGTCTGGTAGTGTGAGATAATAGAAAATACATATTGGTCTCTGTCCCCTGTTCCTGGCATAAAGCTCCTAAAACTCTTGGATTTTCCTAAGTGATAAGAGTACTAGGAGCGTCTTTTGTTCTAATGAGGCAACTCTGGCTGAGGTCCTGGATGACTCCTGGGTGGGGGCTGGTCACCAGAAAGACCAAGCCATGATTAGAAGCTTGGAATTTTCAGCTGCATGCCCCCATCCTCCAGAGAGGGATTGAAAATGGAGTTAATAATTGATCATGTCTACACAAGGAACCTCCATAAACTCCTAGTGGTAAAGGGTTCTGAGAGCTTCCAGACCCCTGGGAGGGTAAAGCACCCCAACTCCAGGGGAAGAGAAGCTCCTGCTCTGGGGGCCCTCCCAGAACTCACCCTATGTTCTCTCTTCATCCGGTTGTCCATTTGCATTCTTTATCATATCCTTTAATAAACTGGTAAACCTAAGTAAGTGTTTCCCTGAGTTTTGTGAGCCACTCTAGCAAATTAATCAAACCTGAGGAGGGGGTTGTGGGAACCTCTGATTTGTAGCCAAATCAGCAGAAGTTGATTAACCTGGGACCGATTTCTTGGGGTTAGCATCTGAAGTGCATTGGGGGACCGTCTTGTGGGACTGAGCCTTTAACCTGTGGGATCTGCTGCTGTCTCTGGGTAGATAGCATCAGAATTGAGTTAAACTGCAGGACACCCAGCTGGTGTCACAGAGAATTGTGTGGTGTCAGGAAAAACCTCCACACGCTTGGTGACCAGAAGTGAAGCATTCTCTGTGAAGGTAAAGGAGACACACAGAAAGAAACACACAGGAGGGAAGAGCTGGGTTTTTTCCTTACACAGGAGAAGGAAAACTGAGTTCTCCCTTTATAGGCAGCTTCCTTTTTCGTGCTTTAGGAGTCTGAACCACCGAGTAAGGATGTCCAGCCCAACTTGCTGGATAGAGGCCAAGTGTAGGAGCACTGAGGGGCCCCAGCTGACTTCCAGCATCGAGTGCCCACACATGTGATTAAGGACATCTCGGGTCCTCTAATCCTGAGAGTACCTATCAATACCAGACAGAGTCAGGCTGTCCCTGCTGAGCCTGGCCCCAATTGTGGATCCATAGAATCGTGAACAAATTCAATGGTTGTTGTCTAAGCCATTATGTTTCAGGACAATTTGTTACACAAATAAGAAAAAAATGAAACATACCCTATTCTCACAAAATATCTTGTCTTCTATTATGACAACACTTTTAATTTTCTCTCTCAATATTTTTAAGAAGCCTCTGAATTTTTCAACTTTTTAGCAAAGTCTAGGCTATTTCATTGCTATAATAGTTACATAAATGTCAGGAAAGCACAATGATGTCATAGGACTCTCCAGAACTCTCTAATGCGACAACCAGAACTGAGTAGACAGGAAAGACCTGTGGCTGACAGTAGATTCAGACAGGCACGGGGGGTATGGCCACAAACCTCCAGGATTTAGAACTCTGCTCCAGCTTCCATCAGGAAAATGTCCAACCACAGTGCTTCTGGGAGATCCACATTTATTCTCCCACCATGCCCTTTCCCCCATACCCCCAGCCCCAGCAAATACTCCCAGACACAGCCACAATCATCTGTGTCCTGCTTGCTTCTGCTTACAGTGTGCTGTGGGACTGTCAGAGTCCCCAGGATCTTAGCCCATAGGAAGAAAGCAGACCACCAGTTGTCTCTTGGCTTTGAGAAAGGTCACCAATTATGGCTCTCTACTTACAGATGAATTTTGGGTTGTCCTCACCCTCTGCAGTTGCTTCTAGGAAATCGACTGTTAGACATTGGGCCCTGAAGTGCATTGTTCTTCCGGATTACTGAGACCCAAAACAGGCCCTGATTTTCCATGGTGGTGCCTATTCCACAGCTAGGGAAGGAAAGAAGGGTGATGTGAAGACGTTTGGATTTGTTATAGGATTGAGAGCAGCAGATATGTTGAACGACGTACTTATTTTGGCTTTGGACAGAGAGGCATGGGAGGGTTCTTGCTTCTCAGAATCAATATCTATATTATAAGCAGGATTTTAAATATTCCTACTTGACATAGACCAAAGTTCAAACAAGGAGCCAGGCAGCAGTAATTCTGGGAATTTGTCCTAAGCTGTGTAGATACAGAATGACTTGTTTTGGAATTCAATGAGAAATACAGGAACTAGAAGCCAATGGTATGAAAATATCACCAAGGTTGAAGATAAATGCTCCAACAGAGCTACCATCCTCCAAGAATCTGCAGACCTGGGCTCATATCCCAGCTGGGCTGCTAACCTCAGTTAACTCTCTGCACTGCTTGATGGTCCCTTCATATTCAAGATATTCTCTCCTAAATCCATTACTTAACCCTGTCCCACACGTGCAGCACCGCAAATTTGATCCAACTTCCTCAAAAAACGAGACCATCAAGAATTAAGGACTTCAACTTCCAACCTCCTCCATCACCGTGACTTCAAAGTTATCAGCTCTTCTTCCGTGGGCAGCTTCTTTCCTCTGCCGTCAGAGGACAAAGTGCCCCTCTCCGCTTCCCAGTTATCTAATCCTTGTAGTTCTTGACGTTTTTCCCTCTTGCCCAAGGACTTTGTTTCAACAACTGCTTCTTTCCTTGCTACATCTTCAACCTTTTATTCTCTCCTGGTTCTTTGTCTCTGCCAGTAAACACGCCTAAGTCTCTCCTCATAGAGTCCCTCTCATGACTCTAAATCTTCCTCCAACCAACAACCTGTCTCTCATCCTCTTGTGCTCCTGGAACACAGGTCTATACTCATTGTCTCTGCCAATTCACAATCTAATCACTCCTCAACCCGTTTCAATCTGGTCTCCCTCACTGCTCTACTGCAACTGCCCTAGCCAAGGTTAGTGTGCAGCCAGGCGTATTAGGTCATACCCACTGGATGCTTTTCAGTCCTTATGTTATCAGACATCCCTTCTGCATTAACGTTGTGACCATGGACTCCCTGCTTTATTGGCATCTGTGTACTCGTCTCCTTTGTTTCGGCTCGCACCTCTTCAATGATCTCTTTAACTTCTTCATAGAAGACTCCTCAGCCTCCCCCTTCAATATGCTGCCCTCAGGCATGAGTCCTTGACCCACTACTTAGTAACTCATTGTTTTAAGTATTCCCTGTATGTTGACGGCCACCAAATCCCTCTCTTCAGCCCTAATCTCTTCCCTGAGAGTCACACTTGCCCTCCACTTGCCTAGCAGTCCTGGCCAATTATCCTTTCTCATCTTAATTCTCCTCTTTCCTATAGCCTCACTTTCTCAATCCATAATTCTATCATCCATCTTGTCACCCAGGTGAAAAATTTGAAATCATCCTATACTCCTTTCTCTCTCATCCCCCACATCTGACCAGTCACCAAGTCCACCTGACTTTATCTCTTAAATACTTTCCAGGTCTGTCACTCCTTTCCATACTTCTGTGCCTTAGTTCGGATTGTTAGCAGCTCTTACTCAGCTTATTGAAATCAGCCCCCTTTTGAAATCCTTCATTCCATATTATTCCCTTGAAATTCACCCTCCAAGTAAAGACAGAATGTTCCATCTAAATGTAAATGCATTATTCCCCTGCTTAGGCTCCCTATCATCTGCAGAAATAATCCTAATCTCTTTGCCAAGGCACAAAAAGCCTATCTAATCTCATCTCTTGCCACTGTCTGTTCTTGTGCTGTATGTTCCCATATTGACAAACTACCAGTGGCTGCCCCATACTCATCTTGTCTTTGCACCCCTGTGCTTTTGCTCATGCACTGAATTTTCCTCCTTTCTTTCACTGCCTGGCTAACTCATTCTCCTTCAGAACAGACTCAAGCATCAGCTCCTTTAAGAAGCTGCCTCCACAGCTTCAGGTTGGGCTCAGTGTCTCTCCTCTGCTCCCACAGCCGTTTAATGTCTGCATCCCTCTGTCATTAACACATCCCAGCATATTACACCTACACGTTTCGTGGATGTGTTTGCTCCCTCACAATGTGGTAGTTTGCATAAGAACAAGAACTAATTCATCATTGTAGTGTAGTAACAACACACAGGCTAGACATCTTAGGCACTTAAAAAAATGTTTAAATGGAAGAGAACTATCTGGTTGAAGTTAGGAAGGCACCTTGCTGTTGGGCCTCGGATTCTTCACCTATTAATGAATGGGCTCGAATTGAGTGTTCTCCATTCAAAGTTTCTTCCTCTGTAACACTCCATGCCTTTGTGCACCTCTGAGCAGAGAGGGGTTGACAGGGCAGAGTCGTCCAAATGTCTTCTTTTTCATCCTACTGCCTCTTGAGTAGGTTGAAGAAAGGAAGAGGAGAAAAATAAATGGTAGCTCACACTTGCTGCATGCTACCGGTGTACATACTATCAAAGTCCCTTTAAATAGATGCAATAACTCATTTGATATTCACACCTACCCTATGAATGGGTATTGTTATTATCCCCATTTTTCATATGGGGAAACTGAGGGACAGAGCAACCTTCAGAAAGTCACGTGGGTATGAAGAGGCAGCAGCAGAACGCAGGCTTGGAATATCTGACACAAGAGTCTGCACTCATAATGGTTACTCTGTAATGGATAGACAGACAACCAGATGGAGAGATACAAAGACAGGTCGATAGCTATGATTAAGGGGAGGGGAAAATGCACACTGCGCTGAGTAATGGAGGGAGGAGGTGGGTTGTAGCTCATTCCCTGAGGCTCACACGAAGCCCGGCTTCTCTCGGCACATGGTAAGTGGCAGCTCAATGGTGGTTAAGCCACTCATGGCCTTCTAGGCATTGTGTTGGTAAAAATGGCCGCGTTTGTAAAATTGGCCTTTATGAGGAGTCTTTGGGCATAATGAATTCTTCCTGCATTTGTCATCATAGTGCTAATTAACCTACATTTTGTGGGCTTTAAAGTGATTCTGGCCAGAATTTCCTAGATATTTTATTGTAATTTAGCATTAGTCAGGCTTGAGTTAATGGACACTGGCGGCTTTATTCACCCTGGTTTGGGCCCCACCATTGCTATTATATCTTTTGATATTCATCCTCATGACACTAATCAGCCGGTATCGATTTAGACATTGTACATTTCCACGGGAATTCCATTTTAATTCAACATTAGAGTGCCATTAAAATGTAAAGGAAAGGGCATGCAAAAGTCGCTTTAAAGCATTGCTGTCTCGGGAAAAATCTGCTGGTTTTAGTCATTCTGCCAGCTCTGCTCAGGGTAGGACAAAGCCTCAGATGTAAGGAAGTAGCTTCCTTTATGATTCATACTGAGGTCCGATGGTTGCTTTATGATGTGGTCAGGGTTTGAGGAGTGGTGATGGACGGGAGGGAAGGCAGCTTGGGGTGGGGGGCACCTTCTTATATCTCTGCCTCAACAAGGGGTCTGCTGAGGCCTTCAGCACCCAGCAGCATCCCCAAAGAACAATGGAAATAGGGGGAAGGTGACGTGGGAGTAGAGAGGTCCAGCCTCATCCTTAGAATGGAAGGAAGTGCAATGGAGTCGGAACTCAGGTGATTTCTCATGCTGAAACATCCTGAATCCTCCCCCACACCCCCACGTGAAGTAAGGATTCTCTAGGAGGTATATTGGGCGAAACTGGGACTTAAGACATCCTGTGTTCTTTCTGTGTTCTTTCTCTATGAGACCAATAGATAGGCTTCTCTTGCTTTGTGCATCCCTTATATTTCCTTATATCTCCAGGTCCTGCCTGGATTCTGTTGTCAGCACCCTTCTGTTTTCATTAGCTAGTCCCCTCTTGTTACTCCATCCCCACCACTGACCTCCTTACACAGTAGCCGTCTATGCACTGACAGCCCCCAAGGCCACAGCTCCAGTCCACGTCTCTTTCTCAAGGCTCACTCTTGCATCTGTCTTTCTCCTGCCCCTCTTCACCTGAGGGTCCCATGGGCTCTTTCAACTCAGTATGTACAAAATCGATGGCATTCTCTTTCTCTCAAACCTGCCACTCCTCCTGGATATCCTGGTCATCACCTTCCATCCGTCTATTGCCTGAGCTAGAATCTGGATCTCTCCCCTTCCCACTCCCTCAAAATTGAATCTCTGTCACTCATGTCGTGGATTCTGCCCTCCCAGTGTCGCTCAGATCAGTTCTTTCCATCTCTAACCCCTGACTGTGCCTGCCACTCTGGGTTAAGTCCTCTTTCTGTTGTCTGGATTTTTCTGCCTACTTACAGCCTGATGTCCTACTCTTAGCACTGTTGTGGATTGAATTGTGACCCCCAAAAAGGTATGCTGAAGTACTAATCCCCATAGCTGTGCATGTGAACTTACTTGAAAATAGAGTCTTTGTAGACGTAATCAAGATAAGGTGAGGTAATAGTCGCTTAGAGTGGGCCCTCCTCTAATATGACTGGTGTCCTTAGAAGAAGAGAAGAGACACAGAGACACACACGGGAAGAGTACCATTGGATGACAGAAGCAGAGATTGAAATGAAATGCCTATAAATCTTAAGAAGTCCTACTCTCTTTAAATTTTTTTCTCTATGAGTCTATATTAGTCAGTGTTCTCTAGAGAAAAAGAACCAACAGGATGTGTGTGGGTAGATTGATAGATAGACAGAAAAAGAGATATTTCTTATTATAAGGAATTGGCTCACATGAGTATGGAGGCTAACAAGATCTGCAGTTGACCCAGGAGAGCCGATGGTGTAGTGGTCTAGCCCCAGCTGGAGTCCAAAGGCCTGAGACCCAGGAGAACGGATGGTGTAAGTTCCAGTCCAAAAGCCTGCGGGCTTGAGACCCAAGAAGAGCTGATATTTCAGTTCAAGTCTGAAGGCAGCAAAAGTCTGGCATCTAGCTCAAGCAGGCAGGCAGGAGGAGCTCCCTCTTACTCTTACTCGCGGGAGGATCAGCCTTTTTGTTCTATTCAGGTCTTTAGTTGATTGCATGAGGCGCCCCCACCTTAGGGAGGCAATTTGCTTTACTCAATCCCCCTATTCAAATGTTAATCTCACCCAAAAAAGATCCTCACAGACACACCCAGAATAACGTCTGACCAAATACTGACCCACTTTCCCATAGCCAGTCAAGTTGACACATCAAATTAGCATCATCGAGACCAGTAGACAGGTTAGTTTCACTTTTTTCATCCACTATACCTCCTTAGATCTTTTCTTCCCCAGATTCTCCCCTTGGCCAGGGAATGCCAAGGATTGCCATCAAGGACCAGAAGCCAGAAGAGAGGCAAGGAGCAGATTCTCTCTCAGAGCTTCCAGAAAGGAGCCAAGACTACACATATCTTGATTTCAGACTTGTGGCCTCTAGAGCCCCGAGAGCATATGTTGTTGCTGTGCAAAGCCACCCAGTTTGTGGGACTTTGTCATGACAGCCCTAGGAAACTGAGGCAAGACACGAGCTCCATCCGCTCACTCCCTGTGTGAGCCTCCCCACCATCACAGTTCCCCCACCGCTCACAGGCTTAAGTCCCAGGTCCCCAGCATCCCCACCAGACCTCTCTATGGGCTAGGTCCCACACGCTCCTCCAGCCGAAATCCATGTGTCACCCCCCGGCACAGCCCCCCACCCTCCCACATACATAGCACAGTCTATCATTTTCCTTTAAGTGCCAAACTATTTCATCCCTTCGCTCATGCTTTGCTTGCAATTCCCTTTCTTTTCCTGTCCATGTGGGAAAACAACAGTCTCCTCTTAGAAGCCCTCCTTAATCCACGCAGAGCACAGCCCATTGTTCCCTCTGTGTCACTTATTTACCTTCTGCATGTCTACCCACCCCCTGTCATAGCTCCTATTGGGCTGTATGACCACTATTCTTACATGTCTGTTTTGTTTAATCGTCTGTCCTCCCCGTAGGCTCTTCATAAGTACTTCTTTACAGAATGTTGATTGATTAACTGAGAGGACGAAAATTAGGTGTTACTCATCTCTGGGTTCCCTGTGCCCAGCATATGCCCAGCACGCAGTAAATGTTCAATGGATGTTTGTGGAATGAATGAGAACAGGCCGGCTCTTTGAGGAACATCTATGTTTAGGAGACAAGGAGCAGGAGAAGGGTGGAGAGAAGCAGCTTTTTCTTGCACCTGCTTCTCCATCTACTGTCTAGACTCCCTCTTTACTTCATCGTTCCTTAGTTGCCATGCGCCTGGCACATAGTAGGCATTCAATGAGGAATTGCTAAGTAAAGGAAGAAAGGAGCAGGTAGGAAGTTGTAGTAGAAGGAAAATAGCTTGCCGTGGATGCCGAGGAAGGAGAGCACACACTTCCCCCACAGTGCTCTGTCCCATATGGGTCCCTAACGCAGATCTGATGGTGGACAGGCTGCACAGCATTCAGTTTACTCCCCAGGAGTATACGAACCTCCAGGGCAGCTGTCTCTCCAGACCCGTAGACTTATTTAAAAGTCATCTTGAGAAGAATAATCATAGAATTGCAGAATTTTGGAGTTAAGAATTGCGTCAGAGAATATCTAGGCTCAGGGATCTTAGAATTTTAGAGTTGTAAGGAAGCTTGGCGATCATTTAGCTTCTGCTTCATCCCTATCTGCACGTATATTAATGAAGAAGAAATTGAGGCCCAGGGAGAGAAGGTGGCTTACTCAAGGCCACACAGCTGTTTACCTTTGCTTTCTGTGACTCCCTTCTCGTTAGTCATTTTGACGTTTGTGTAGCTTTGGTCTTCTTTTCCAGTAGCTGAGTTAACTGCATCCAAGAGCAAGAATTGCCCACAGCTGGTACCACGATCTTTTCCACCCCTCAAAAAGAATCAAAGGATTCTTCAATCCTTTTCTGACCTCAGAATGAGCCAGGGGACATTGGAAGTGGGCACAGTCATTTGAGACATTCCATTCCCTCTTACTCCTCCCTGGCCTCGCTGGCATGGCCTTACCGAATCCTTCCTCTTTGCCTGTCACCCTCTACCGGGGTGTTTTACTTTCCATGCAGTCTCCACGTGTCTAGGAAATTTCTCTCATTTGTGCCTTCCACATATCTGTGTCCCTAAGTTCTTCCGGAAACCAATGACTCATTTAGGTGCTGTGAAAATGCCGGGCCAAGCAAGACAGGAAGATGCTGGGTTCACAGGGCAGATGCGGCAACTGCCATCTTCCCCCAGGCAGCAAAGCCACGATGGATCTTAAGAAATCCTTTCTGGCCTGCCAAAAATGGTATGAGGAGGTTTCTGGATTCAGACAGAGGTCAGTCTCTCTAAGTGGCAGGATATGAGTTCGGAATTTAAAGTCAGATGATGCCATGTACATCAAAGGCTCCTGCCCCCAAAGCCACTTGGGCTTTTAGACATCCTCATTTCATTTATCATAACACTAACATACAGGGGAGCTCTTTACAAAGATGGCAAATGAAGAATACCAAGAAAAAATTACAGAGACTATGGGAGCATTGTCAAGGCCTAAGGGAGAGAAGGCCAAGAGATAGCTCTCTGTTTGGGTCTGTGGGAACAACACTTGTAGAGTTATTGTTAGAGCTAAGACGGAGGATATAAGCTCTTGGGCAACAAGAGACATTAGTAGTGGTGCTCCCAATGGTGAAGGGAGAGCGGCTCTCCATCCGGGTGGAGGAACTCCTTCCTGGGGCTCATTAAGAACAGCCCGTCCAATGGCATTTTTTACAGAAGTAGAAAAAGCAATCCTAAAATTTGTTATGAAATCTCAAAACCCTGTACAGCCAAAGCAATCTTGAGAAGGAAGAACAAAGCTGGAGGCATCACACTTTCTGAGTTCAAACTGTATAACAAGACTAAAGTAATCAAAACAGTATGGTATCAGCATAAAGACAGACACGCAGATCAATGGAACAGACTAGCGAGCCCAGAAATAAACCCACATATCTGTGGTCAATTCATTTACAACAAAGGAGCCAAGAATACACAATGGGGAAAGGGTAGTCTCTTCAATGGATGGTGTTGGGAAAACTGGGCAGTCACATGCATAAGAATGAAACTGGACCACTGTCTTAACACCATATATGAAAATTAACTCAAAGTGGATTAAAGACTTGAATGTAACCTGAAACCATTAAACTCCAGGAAGAAAACATAAAGGGTAAGCTCCAGGACATTGGTCTTGGCAATAATATTTTAGATCTGACACCAAAAACACAGGAAGCAAAAGCAAAAATAAACAAGTGGGACCACATCAAACTCAAAAGCTTCTGCACAGCAAAGAAAACCAGCAAGAAAACGAAAAAGCAAGCTACTGAATGGGAGAAAATATTTGCAAATCATATATCTGATAAGGGGTTAATATTCAAAATTGATAATGAACTCATTATGTATGTGTGTGTGTGTGTGTATATATATATATGTGTGTGTGTTTGTATACAATTCTACCATGAGAAAGAAGGAAATCTTGCCATTTGCAACAACATGGGTGGACCCAGAGGACACTAAACTAAGTGAAATAAATCAGGCAGAGAAAGAGAAATACTGTGTGATCTCACTAATATGTGGAACCTAAAAAACAAAAAAAACAAACTCATAGATTCAGAGAACAGATTGGAGGTTGCTGGAGGTAGAGAGTGGGGGATGGGGGAATTGGATGAAGGTGATCAAAAGGTACAAACTTCCAGTTATAAGGTAAATAAGTTCTGAGGGTGTGATACATAGTGAGGTGACCGCAGTTAACAACACTATATCATATATTTGAAAATTGCCAAGAAAGAAGACCTTAAATGTTCTCATCACAAGGAAGGAATATTGAAACTACGTGAGGTGATGAATGTTAACTAAACTTATTGTGGTAATCATTTCATAATATATGCATACATCAAATCATTGTGTTGGACACCTTAAACGAATATCGTTTTATGTGTCAATTATATCTCAATAAAACTGAAAAAAAAGAAAAAAGGAAAAGAACAGCCCGAGTTGCCCACCTGGCAGCGTGGGTGACAGAAGCCTCAGCAGCCTCCTGTCTGTCCCCGGTCTGTGGAGGCGGCCTGCTCTCAAGGGTGCTGCTTATGGATTTTCCAGATCACCGGCTACTGCTTCTTTCTCCCTTTGGCTTTTGAAGACTTCTTTTTCAGCACTTCTGGTTATGAAACCAAAGAGGACTTCAGACCCCCGGTGGCTCAGCGCTGAGGCCAGGACTAAGCTTCAACATTCAAGGAAAGCCCCACTCTCAGGGCCAGCTCTGCACTAGCAGGACCCTGAGGGTGGAGGCCACCTTAAATTTTGTGTCCTAGATCCTTGTGGCCCTGCGCAGCACTGCCTGGGAATAATAATAACTCCTTCCTAAGGCTGTTTTCAGGCTTAAATTAGTTAGTACACATAAAACAATCACAGGACAGCTTGCTACTTAATAAATATTCGATAATATTAGTAAATAGCAATAGTTATTAATAGATAACATTAAGTGGGAAAAAAACAACTTGCACCTTGATGTTTGCATGTATTTAAATGTATAGTTTTACCTTTATTTAAAATACATTTGAGTGCTTAGTGATTGGTGATTATTAAACAGGTTTATCGTTACGTTTTTATTTTTATAGCTACTTCTTAAGTAATTGGGTCATTAGGTAGGTGTTCCGCTTCCATCAGTTATAAGGGGTTAGCTTCTGCAGCCCTCTAACAAGTTAGGCAATTATCCAAATTGCACGCACGTTGTCAAGAGCACATATGCAGCTGATGAAGAGCTTATCTTTATGGTACAATATTAATGGCGATCATCACACCCTTGTCTTCCACTGGGATTGCCAGCAAATAGGCAAATGAGCCCCGCTCCTTCAGGCCTGGTATAGTGGGCACGTTAAATCCAGGAGTTCTGAATTTCCTAACAAATATATCACACTAAACTTCCATCAATTTGGAAGCGCTAAGAACTCCATCTCCTCATCATGCTCTACCAAATGTATGTGCCAGTGGCATGCTGCTAAATTTTAACAACTGACTCTGTGACAACAACAAAAAAAGCCCTGATTTGTAGCATTCACAAATTTCTGTGGTGTAAATGCTCCCGCCGTGGCCAATGTAAAGCTACCACTGAACGCAGAATTTGGAGGAAGAGTTTCAAGTCACTGAATGCCGAGTTTGGGGAAGAGATGCTAACAATTGGCTTTCCTGGACTGGTATAAGCTGACCCAGCACATCATTGCCCCCCAAAGCGTACACCCCTTGTCATGGGAATGTCAGATTAGGAGTACGTTTGGCAGTACAGAAATTCATTCACCAGGTCCTCACGTTCTCAGCTCTGTTAGTACAGAGCACTCAGTCTGGGCCAGGCCCTGTGCTTAGCTTATCACAAATATTAACTCATTTAGTTCTCAGAGACACTATAATTTCTATTTACAGATGCAGGAACTGAGGCACAGAGAAGTTAGTAATTTTCTCAATGTCACAGCTGGCAAACGGTAGGGTTGGGTTTCAAACCTAGGCATTCTGGTTCCAGTTATGGGCACTTTTAACATTGCTCTGTCTACTCTGTAAATTCTCAACCTTGCTCTCTCGCTCCCTGTCTCTATCTCTTTCTGTCTCTCGTAAACAAAAATCTATTTAAAACTTATATCTATCACAGTATTCCATTTGTTTCCCTCATACATTCAATACAGATTACAATTATTTTATCCTTTTGTTACATTTTTTGTTTTGCATCTCTCCTACCAGACTATAAACTTCCTGGGAATAGGGACCATAACAGGCACCAATAAATAGTAGTTAGATGTGTGAATGAATCTTTATTGCTCTCCCACTTGATCTGGCTCCTTTACTGGTACATAACTTATGTGCAGGCAAGAACAGAGATTATGTTTGCTGTCAGAGTGGTAAGGAGCACAGTGCCTGGGACATAGCTGGCACTCACAAAGGTTTGTGGCATGAATGAATTGAACTGCATACTCTTGGACATTTAGTCGTTTCCAATGTCACCTTATGAAAAGTAGCTCATCTTCAGGTACATCCATGCATATCGCACTGCCTTTGTTCACGCCTGTGTGCTTGCCTTGGTGTCCTTCTTGTTTTCTCGACATGAGCAGAGACAGTGTCTTATTAACTTCATAGCCCCAGGATCCAGGATAATGCCTAATGCTTCACAGGCATGCCGAACATGTTTTCACACTGGAGCAAACAGAAGGTGTTCAATAAGCACTCGTTAAAGGGTGCTTAAGTGAGGAAGAACTTGTTCCTCAAAGGAGAACATGTCTGGTAGGAAAGAGGCTTGAGTTGGTCATAAATTTTGTATATATATATTCGACTGTACCATCCATGATGTTGGTGACAGAAGGATAGGTTGAAGGATTGTGCTGACGTGCAAAAGCAGAAAGGTATTCCAGGAAGAGCATTGGCTCCGGGGCCCAGAGTTCAGGATTTGAGATCTGGTTCATCTTATCTATGCCCCGTATGACCCTGGGTGAGTTCTACTTCACCCTTCTGGGATAAGCAATCTTTAAGTCTCTCCAGCTAATGGTTCCTCATTAAAGACCTAGTGTATGCCTGGAAGTAGGAAGTTAACGCACAAGAATTGCTCTGGAACCTTAAGAGTTAAGCATATGCGTGGACTGAATATCGAAGATGCTAAAGAGATAACATGTGATTATGTAGTTGAACAATTCATTTCATAAATCTCGATGAAACATAAGGACCTAATTAATATTAATTAATATTGCATTCTCTTTCCTTTCCAGGCATGGGATGAGGCTGGAGAATAAAAGAAAGGGGGAGCAGAGCAGAAGGGGCTGAATACTTGAGTGGTGTGATTCAATTACCTCCAAAAGATGTCCAAAGATGAGTATGCAATTACTACTAATTGCAAATAGTACCACTGATAATGATGCCCATCCATCACTTCGCTCGGCCCTGTTCTAAACACGACTACAGGCACTACCACAGACGAATCCCATTAACGGCTAGCTTTCCGGGGACCGTGGTCATGAAGATTTAGGTGATTCTGTATTCTGAATGGTGGAGCAAACCCAGAGATTGCTGAGGTCATTCCATCCCATCCTCACCACGCACCTCTGGAGTCCATTTCACCTAACCTAGAGACATGAGTGTCCCCTCTCCTAATGATCACATTTTTGAAAGCAACAACAACAAAAATAACCTTCCTTTAATGGGGGTCTCAAAGCTCTCATATTTGGAAACTGCTTTTGGGTGACCATCCTATCCGCTTCTTGTTACAATTTATCCTGTAACTGGAGCCGAGGACCTGGGAGGGTGGACACAAACGCTAGAGAATATAGCTTTATCTCCATTTCTGTGGACCTAAACAGCAAGGAATGGGACTTTGATTTTCCTGCCTATAAAATAGAGATAATATTGATTACTCTTGCCTTCTCTTTTGTTAAAGTGAAAGTTATATGGGAAATCCATGGTGTGTCTTCGAGAAAACTGCTCTGTATCTATAAATCAGAGATTATTCTGGTCTTTCTTTTGGTATTTCTAAAAATAATCGCTTATGACTGTACATGTCAAGAAACTAATGGCCGCTTCAAATTTAAGCAAAAGCAAGCCCATGCAGCCATGATTAATACATCACCCTCCACCCCTTTGACAATAGAAGACATGGTAAGCGTCTGGTATCATGAAACAGTCAAATCCAGGGAAGATATGGGGAGGGGGTTTCTTTGGAGATGCTGGCATTGTTCCGTACCCACCGCAGCCTGGCCTGGCACGAAAGCGGTCAGCTCCTCCTCACCACTCACGCATGGGTTATCCATCTGTTGCCTCTCCAAAGGAGCTTTGAGTCCCACCCTCCTTTCCTCCTACTAATTCTGCATTGAAAAACCACACATCATTTTAAAAGTTAATTTTTTTTACCACTCCTCCCAAAATAAAAGAAGCAAGCAGGCACACAGAAAAGCAAAAAGATACAGCTTCCCAAAGCTGATACAACTTGTCTTTGGTTTATCCTTTCTCTTGGATTATCCACACCAAGAAATAACTTGTTGAAATGGAAGTTCTGAATACATAAGCAGAGTTCCACCTGATTCTGCCAGTGGAGGGAACATCCTGCCCTTTGCTCTACACACCTAGCAGATCATTACTGAGTGGAAGGGAGCTGATCTCCCGTAGGGAATTGGGAGCGCCCACAGCAGAGAACCATAGCATTGTAAAATGCGTTAGCTCCTTCTCTCCTGTACGGTACTCCTGCTTTGGTCCTGGAGCATGGAAGCCTCATCGTAAGAGGCACCAGAGGAGGCCCCCCGACACTGCTTCGTTGCTTTAGGGTTATAGATCCTGGAGAGTCAGGGTAAGCTAGCCACTGTCTTGTTTTGTCTAGACCCAAATAGCTGTCCTCATTTCCTACTTTTACTGCCATAGATATTTGAGCATGAGTGAATATCCTTATCTGTGTTTTACAGAACGATTAATTTGGATTAGTTCTTCTTCAGATGCAGTAAATCATTTTTATTCCCATTTTACTGATGGCAGTATAAAGGGTAATTTGTAATACCCTGGTATTGGGACAATAAGCTCCTGCAATATAACTTAGTGCCGCTAGACTCTATCTGGAGCTCTGGGGTACTCCCGAAAGCTGTGGCTGAGAGGGTCGCGTGTGGGGGTCCAGTCCTAAAAATCCCACACTCTTCCAATCTCAGTTCAAGTCTGTGGTCGCAGTCATGACACACAGTTGTCATTCTTAAGCCACCAGGAAAATGTGGCAGTGGAAAATATCCAGGGCTTTGCTACAGGCCTCAACTCAGCCTCTCCGGCAACCAGATGCTGGAATCCATCAGGCGGCCCTGGGAGCCACAGGTGCCTCTAATCTTCCCAGTTTCACTTTGATTTCCAATCTATGCCACAGATACACCCTCATCCATGAGCCCCATACCCAGGGAAAGTTCTTGGATTCAGTGAATAGGAAATTACCTGGCGAGTCTGCTCAACACGCATTCACATCCCATTGCCAGAGTTCCTGATTCACTAGGACCGAGTGAGATGGAAAGAATCTAAATTCCAGCCACCTCCTCAGGTGGTCAGATGCAGTGTTCTGTGGAGTACATGCTGAGGCCGAGGACTGAAGTAGGGGTCTCTGTGTCTGGGAATCCTAGTCCAGAGACCTGTGACTTCATGCTTCTTTTCTCTTTCATTCTCTTCGTGGTACTCAGTTTCTTTGCCTAAGAAATGGGACACAGTCCACCCTTTTTCAAAGGTTCTTTTATGCCGGAATGAAGGGTGGGTGACAATACGTCTGGTATGGGTTGAATTGTGTCTCCTCAAAACGGCATGTGAGATTCCACTCCCAAAACCTCAGAATGTGAAGTTATTTGGCAATAGGGTCTTCACAGAAGTCATTAAGCGAAAATGAGGCCATTAGGGTGGGCCCTAAGGCAACACAACTGGAGTCCTTATAAAAAAGGACAATTTGGACACAGTGAGCCATGCGTCAGGGAGAATTGCACGTGAAGATTTGAGTTATGCCACCCAAAGCCAAGGAACTCCTAGAAGCTAGGAGAGAGACCTGGAGCGGATCCTTCCCTGGGAACTTCAGGGAAAGCACGGCCCTGCCAACCCCTTTGTCGTGGCCCTCTCTCCCCGGAGCCCTGAGACAAGGAAACTCTGTTGTTTTGGACGTGCAGCTTGTGGGACCTTGTTCGGGCAGCCCTGGGAATCTCATACAGCACCTGACACTCCTGGGACACACGGACCCAGTGAGTCTTCCTCTCTGTGAGGTGTGAGCTGTGCTGAGGACTTTCCCCCCAGAGTCAAATCTGGTCAATATGGATTGCTGCTGAAGAAAAGCTGAGGGCGGCTGATTCGCTGCTGCTGCATGTCAGTCAGAGCGGAGACTCTCATCATCAAGGCTTGGCTGGGGCCTCTTTCTTTCCAATTTCTTTGGGTTCTTCTGACTCTTCATGGGGTCTGTGTCCCTCTGAGTTACTCCACCGCAGAAAGCAGCACCAGATCTCTTCAAAGGCACTGAGAATATATCAGATCGGGCAAGGGCGGAAGTTACACACTACCAGCAACATCAATCGGGCTCTTACCAGATGCCAAGCACTCTTCTCACTGCCCTATACAGATACCATTATTATCTGGATTTCTCAAAGATGAGGAGACCAAGGCACAAAGAGGTGAAGTCACTTGCCCAAGGTCACACACCTAGAAAGTGGGGCAAATGTCTGGCTGGTCCAGTAGGCACAGAGAGGCTGGCAAGGAGCACGGAGTGATCCATTTAATCAAAATATTTTCCAAAACATTTCCTTTGTGTTAGCGGTTGGACAAAAAGAGGGTTTGCTAGTCAGAAAAAGTGTGTGTGGAGGGGGTGAAAGGAATGTTCTCCAGAGGAGGTGAAGCTTCTGCCAAGTGTAGGGAGCTCACTGGGTGCAGGGAAGTCTTGCTCAGAGAGCGGGAGAAAGCTGAGAGCACAACCCGCTTTCCTAGGCCCTTATTGGTGACTGATCTCCAGAGGTGGTCGCCACGAAGGTGACCCACTGCTTTTTTCTAAGGCATGCTCTCCTAACAGACTGGTATCATCACCACCATCTCTACCTATCCTCCTCCGCTGCATCACTTCCCCTTGCATTAGTGTTTTATTTTGCAATCAATAAATGCCTTTCACAAGCATCACTTCATGTGCTCATCCTGACGTTATGATGTGCTATGAAATAAGCAGAACTTTAATCCAGCCGAAGAGGAAACCGAACCTCAGAAAATTTCAGTGATTCGTTTGAGGTCTCCAGCCAATTCCTTTTAGAGCCAGGAGGTAAATCCAGGAGTGCAGCCCTCCTCCACCTACCCAGGCTCCTTCTCCTCCAGCAACCCCCCAACCCCAACCCTGGGTCCTGGGTTCCAGGAGCTGTTGGGATTGGGTGCTCTGTTCAGATCCCTGCTCCTTCTTGCCCTGTTAGTTATCCCCAGGGCTCCCTGCCCAGAGGAATTCAGAACATGCTGTGGTTATTTGCGGAGCACTTTGTCTCTGGGAGATGGGGGCTGACACAGCTCAGAAAAAGCAGCACTTGCCCACACAGACAGCACTGCCCAGGGCTATTAATATCCAAGCACAAGAGCTTGATGATGAGGTGCAGTGTGGTTTACCAGAGGACTTCTCAGCCATGGAGATTTTTGTATTATTTTACAACAGCCCTGCCAACACCCCAGCAATAAGACTCTTGCCTCCTCTTCTGATCCAGCATAGACAGTAGAAGAAAAGAGGGAGGGCCTTGCATGGAACTGCAATTGCCCATCCTCACCATCTTTACTGGGAGATAAGGACAAATGGAGGCTTGAAGTCTCAAAATAATATTTGATTAGAGCCCCCTTTTTTTCTAAAGCATCCCAAGCATTCTGCATTTGTTGTCTTTCTTAGTCTTATAGTTATCTTTATGCCTAGGGAAAGGGTAAACATTTTTAATGCGTTTATTCACTCAGAAAACATGTATTGAGTATCTACCATGTGCCTAAACCATCCCAGGCTCTGATGATACTAAGACGAAGAGGGTAGCGTTCATACCCCCAAGCTCATAGCTTGGTGGAGAAAGACAGTTAATACATTGTATGATTATCGCTCTAACAAAGCTAGGCATAAGAGCTGTGATAGCACAAAGGAAGGAGTGGTCATCTCAGTCTAGAAGAGACAGAAGTCAACAAGGAGAAACGATTGCACTGGGTCTTAGGGAAGAATAGACGTTCAATAGGACAAGGTGGGGAAAGACATGCCATCAGAGGGAAGAGAAAGGGCAAACCCAGGGAGCCATGCACCAGCCTGGCAGCCAAGACAAAGGATCCAAATCCCAAAGAGGGAGAAGATAGTCTGGTGGGGTATGAAGATGGACAGGAAAGAGCAGACTTCCAAGTCACTTCATGTCTTTGGGCCTTAGTTTCCAAAGACAATATTCTCTATGAGCCTCTCCAACTCTATTTTCACTAGGTGATGTTCCCTACCACATGTCTAGCTTTGTGCCCATGCCTCATAGCCACGTGCTTCAAAGCCTTCTTGAGATCCCTGAGGATTTCCTGCTTCAAGAATTGTGGTGATATCTCAAGCAGGGAATACTTTGCTTCAAGACATCTGGGTGGCTGAATTTATGGCCACGGCAGAAATGATAGAATGAGGAAATGATAGAATAAAGAAGACCAACCAGTGTGACTAATGAAATCCAAACCACTCTCATCTGCTTAAGGAGCTAGGAGGCTGGGAAGGGCCCTGGAATTGGCGCTCCAGGCTTGGGTCCCACTTACTCATTTGTAACATTTAGGAGCCCTCTGACAGACCCACATATCACCAGTGCAGATTACCCAAGGTCACCTGCAACCCCAGTCCTTTGCTCCAACAAAGATTAAAAGGCCTGAGGGACCCTAAGGTTGAACCATGAAATGTCATTAGCTAAATCTCAGTCCTCACAGCTCCCGGAGCTAATAATAGAGTGAGGAGTGGCTGGGGCCAGACCCCTCTGATATAAAAAGATTTTATGAAAGGCAAAAGGGGTAGGCAACAATAATTCTCACCCTATTATATTCCTTTCAATTATTTACAGTAATAGGCACTGATGGTGAACAAATATAGAGACTGGAATCCAGTGAGGTCACACGGGTGTTCTGGAAGCCCATGATGCAGTGCTGGAATCTGGGGACACCATGAGGCAATGTTTCAGCTGCCCCTGCATTCTTCACCTCCCATTGTGTCTCTCTCTCTACTTCCCCTCCCCCACTACCAAAGTGAAGAGTGCAGACCCCATGGTGAGAATTCTAAGCTTCATTCCATGTCCAGGGCTAGCAAATATTTTCCTTGCATTCAAGGCTTTAACAAGACACTCACATTCATTCTCCTAACGGAGCCTGCCGGAAAATGAATGCTGGAGCTTGAAAGGCAATGAGGGATGGCGCTAGTGAGTGAGACCTACAGATCACCTTGGTGTCATCTGACCACCAGCAAGCCCTTGAACAAAAGCTCTGTAGCACCAGAGACCCATGCGCTGCTCCCTGTCTCCCAGCCTCCCCAGTATTAAGTTGATGCCTCAGCCAACTGGCTTCTGGCTAATAAAATGTGGGCAATGGTATAAGCCACTTGAGGCCTGCCCTTAAAAACATCCTACAAACTCCTCCACTCTCTCTTCCAGAGAAGAAAGATGGAATTTTTTTCCATCTTTTTTTTCTATTTTGCCTTAGATGTCACATGTACCAGATGACGTAGCTACAAAATGGAGAAACCTCTTGACCCACGAGTTATGAAACTGTGACATAAGTGAGAAGTAAATGTTTTTAATAATGCTAAGCCAACGATGTCAGGGTTTGTCTGATGTGGCAGTTAGCATTGTTTTTCTAAATAACATAAGCCTCTATAGCCCAGGTACTAAGCACGGAGATGTTCATTCAGCACAAAGAAAAAATAGCCACTGCATTACATAAAACTGTCTTTTTCTTGATCTAATGATTCATGTTTCAGATTAACCCTTGACCTACAGGTTGGAGGCAAGCTTAGAGTAAATAAGTCCCTGGAGATGGACAGGACCTGTGTCACTGTCTCAGAGCTGGAACACTTTAAGTCCCTTGGAAGCTGAGGAAGGGAGCCCCTCCTGGGACAGCCTCCAACAGGTTCCCTGGAACTCTGTGCCATCAGAAACGGTGAACTAAAGAGCAAAAACTTGGGAACCAATTTCACACACACACACACACACACACACACTATTTCCCATGTGGAATAGTCTTGCAATGTGTGTCCATCATCGGGAAATTACCAGCAGGGAAAATTGGTTGGCATGCCCACTTATCTCAGCTGTTATGGGTCCTAGGTTGTTTACGTACTTCTGAACTGTCCAGGACCCAGTTTTTGAAGGTCCTAGTCATCTTTTTTAACCAATGACAATTTTTTTTCTTCTAGAAAGTTCTGAACTCTGAGTGTTTTATTCTAAACTCTCCCTCCCTTCCTTCTATCTCTACCTCTAGCTCTAATCTCTGAACTTGAATCTCTGGCATCTTTCCTGTCATCTAGTCCTATGCTCTTGAGAAAAGGTCACATTCGATATTTTAGAAAACAAGGCCCTCATGATTTCAGACTGACACTACACCCACTTGAAGTAATCAGATGAGTCTGATCTGAGAGGACCCCAGCACTTAAGGCCTTTCAGGAGTCATGCATTTGGTGGTTTTTGTCAACTCAGTCACTGAGGCAGACAATCAGAAACAGAAGACACCTCCAAAGTACATCCTATTTGGCTCTTCAAAGCATGGCATCAGGAGTCATCAAAGCCGAGAGTTGCACTGAAGACGATGCATGAAGGCGGTTGCCCTCCTTAGCACCCCGTGTCCTTGTCCTCCTTAGCACCCCGTGTCCTTGTCCTCCTTAGCACCCCCGTGTCCCAGCCCTCCTTAGCACCCCCGTGTC